>NC_080380.1:30089955-30689955 GCF_014773155.1 Arachis stenosperma | reverse complement strand
CATTTGGACCATTTTCACTGAGAGGATGGGATGTAGCCATCAACAAGGGTGATGCCTCCAGACAATTAGCCATGCAGTGACAGCGCATAGGACCATTTTCCCGAGAGGATAAAAAGTAGCCATTGAAGAGGGTGATGCCCTACATACAGCTTGCCATGGAAAGGAGTAAGAAGGATTGGATGAATGTAATAAGAAAGTAGAGATTCGAGAGGATTCTAGCATCTCCACACGCCTATCTGAAATTCTCACCATTAATTTACATAAGTATTTCTATCCTATTTTATTTTCTGTTTATTGTTAATTTTCGAACTCATCATAAATCAATTTAATCTGCCTAACTGAGATTTACAAGGTGACCATAGCTTGCTTCATACCAACAATCTCTGTGGGATCGACCCTTACTCACGTAAGGTATTACTTGGATGACCCAGTACACTTGCTGGTTAAGTTGAACGGAGTTGTGTCCACACATAGCCAATAGCCATTAAATAAATCTCATGCAAATACAAAGAGGGTCACAATTTCGTCCACCAAGTTTTTGGCGCCGTTGCCGGGGATTGTTCGAGTATGGACAACTGACGGTTCATCTTGTTGCTCAGATTAGGTAATTTTCTTTTCGAAAAATTTTTCAAATTTTTTTATTTATTTTCGAAAAAAATTAATAAAAATCCAAAAAAATTAATAAAATCATAAAAATAAAAAATATTTTGTGTTTCTTGTTTGAGTCTTGAGTCAACTTTTAAGTTTGGTGTCAATTGCATGCTTTAAAAATTTTTCTTGCATTTTTCGAAAATTCTATGCATTCATAGTGTTCTTCATGATCTTCAAGTTGTTCTTGATAAGTCCTCTTGTTTGATCTTGATGTTTTCTTGTTTTGTGTTGTTTGTTGTTTTTCATATGCATTTTTCGTTTGTTAGAATGCATGCATTAAAGATTTCTAAGTTTGGTGTCTTGCATGTTTTCTTTGCATCAAAAATTTTTCAAAAGTATGTTCTTGATGTTCATCATGATCTTCAAAGTGTTCTTGGTGTTCATCTTGACATTCATAGTGTTCTTGCATGCATTAAGTGTTTTGATCCAAAATTTTCATGTTTTGGGCCATGTTTGTGTTTTTCTTTCTCATAATTAAAATATTCAAAAAATCAAAAAAAATATCTTTCCCTTATTTTTCTCATAATTTTCGAAAATTTGAGTTGACTTAGTCAAAAAATTTTCAAAATTAGTTGTTTCTTACAAGTCAAGTCAACTTTTCAATTCTAAAAATCTTATCTTTTCAAAATCTTTTTTAAAAATTATATCCTTTTCAATTTTTTCTATTTTTCAAAAATTTCAAAAAAATTTTTCAAAATATTTTCAAAACCTTTTTCTTATCTTTATATCAAATTTTCGAAAATTAGCTAACAATTAATGTGATTGATTCAAAAATTTGGAGTTTGTTACTTGCTTGTTAAGAAAGGTTCAATCTTTAAGTTCTAGAATCTTATCTTTTAGTTTCTTGTTAGTTAAATAATTAATTTTAATTTAAAAAAATAAATCTTTTTCAAACATATCTTATCTTATCTTTTATATCTTATCTTTTTCAAAATTTTATCTTTTTCAAAATTTGATTTTAAAATATCTTATCTAACTTCTTATCTTCTTATCTTTTTAAAATTTGATTTTAATATCTTTTTCAACTAACTATTTGACTTTTTGTTTGTTTCTTATCTTTTTCAAAACCACCTAACTACTTTTCCCTCTCTAATTTTCGAAAATATCTCACCTCTTTTTCAAAAATTCTTTTTGTTCTAAATTTTAATTTTAATTATATTTTATCTTTAATTTTCGAAAATTACTAACCCCTTTTTAAAATTATTTTCGAAATTCTCCCTCTATTTTCTTGTTCTATTTAATTATTTAATTACTAACACTTCTCTTCACCTCTCTCCATCTAAATATCCGAATCCCCTCTTCTACATTCTTCCCCCCTTTCTTCTTCTACTAACATAAAGGAATCTCTATACTGTGACATAGATGATTCCTCTTCTTTTCTTGTTTTTCTTCTCTTTCATATGAGCAGGAACAAGGAAAAATGCACTCTTGTTGAAATTGATCCAGAACCTGAAAGGACTCTGAAGAGAAAATTAAGAGAAGCTAAGTTACAACAATCTAAAGGTAACCTTTCAGAAACATTAGAACAAGAGAAGGAGATGGCAGCCGAAAATAATAATAATGCAAGGAGAATGCTTGGTGACTTCACAAAGCCAACGTCCAAATTTGATGGAAGAAGCATCTCCATTCCTGCCATTGGAGCCAATAATTTTGAGCTTAAGCCTCAACTAGTTGCTTTAATGCAACAGAACTGCAAGTTTTATGGACTTCCATCTGAAGATCCTTACCAGTTTTTAACTGAGTTCTTGCAGATTTGTGAGACTGTTAAGACGAATGGAGTTGATCCTGAAGTCTACAGACTCATGCTTTTCCCTTTTGCTGTAAGAGACAGAGCTAGAATATGGTTGGATTCACAACCTAAGGATAGCCTGGACTCTTGGGATAAGCTGGTCACAGCCTTCTTGGATAAATTCTTTCCTCCTCAAAAGCTAAGCAAGCTTAGAGTAGATGTTCAGACCTTCAAACAAAAAGATGGTGAATCCCTCTATGAAGCTTGGGAAAGATACAAGCAGCTGACCAAAAGATGTCCATCTGACATGTTTTCAGAATGGACCATATTAGATATATTCTATTATGGCCTATCTGAATTTTCGAAAATGTCATTGGACCATTCTGTAGGTGGATCAATTCACCTAAAGAAAACACCTGCAGAAGCTCAAGAACTCATTGACATGGTTGCAAATAACCAATTTATGTACACTTCTGAGAGGAATTCCGTGAATAATAGGACACCTCAGAGGAAGGGAGTTCTTGTGATTGATGCTCTGAATGCCATATTGGCTCAGAACAAAGTGTTGACTCAGCAAGTCAACATGATCTCTCAAAGTCTGAATGGATGGCAAAATGCATCCAACAGTACTAAAGAGGCAGCTTCTGAAGAAGCTTATGATCCTGAGAACCCTGCAATGGCAGAGGTCAATTACATGGGTGAACCTTATGGAAACACCTATAATTCATCATGGAGAAATCATCCAAATTTCTCATGGAAGGATCAACAAAAGCCTCAACAAGGCTTTAACAATGGTGGACGCAATAGGCTGAGCAATAGCAAGCCTTTTCCATCATCTTCTCAGCAACAGACAGAGAATTCTGAACAAAACACTTCTAATTTAGCCAATCTAGTCTTTGATCTGTCAAAAACCACTTTTAGTTTCATGAGTGAAACAAGATCCTCCATCAGAAATCTGGAGGCACAAGTGGGCCAGCTGAGTAAGAAAGTCATTGAAACTCCTCCCAGTATTCTCCCAAGCAATACAGAAGAGAATCCAAAAGGAGAGTGCAAGGCCATTGATGTGATCAATGTGGCCGAATGCACAAGGGAGGAGAAGGACGAAAATCCTAGTGAGGAAGACCTCCTGGGACGTCTGTCAAGCAAGAAGGAATTTCCTATTAAGGATCCAAAGGAATCTGAGGCTCATATAGAGACCATAGAGATTCCATTAAATCTCCTTCTGCCATTCATGAGCTCTGAAGACTATTCTTCCTCTGATGAGGATGAAGATGTTACTGGAGAGCAAGTTGCTCAATATTTAGGAGCTATCATGAAGCTGAATGCCAAGTTGTTTGGTAATGAGACTTGGGAAAGTGAACCTCCCTTGCTCATTAGTGAACTAGATACCTGGATTCAGCAGATTTTACCTCAAAAGAGACAAGATCCTGGCAAGTTCTTAATACCTTGTACCATAGGCACCATGACCTTTGAAAAAGCTCTATGTGATCTGGGGTCAGGGATAAATCTTATGCCACTCTATGTAATGGAGAAGCTGGGGATCATTGAGGTACAACCTGCCTTATTCTCATTACAATTGGCAGACAAGTTATTAAGACAAGCTTATGGAATAGTAGAGGATGTGTTAGTAAAGGTTGAAGGCCTTTACATCCCTGCTGATTTCATAATCTTAGACACTAGGAAGGAAGAGGATGAATGCATCATCCTTGGAAGACCTTTCCTAGCCACAGCAGGAGCTGTGATAGATGTCAACAGAGGTAAATCAGTCCTTCAATTGAATGGGGACTACCTTGTGTTTAAGGCACATGGCCATCCCTCTGTGACAAAAGAGAGTAAGCATGAAGAGCTTTTCTCAGTTCAGAGTCAAGAAGAGCCCCCACAGTCAAACTCTAAGTTTGGTGTTGGGAGGCCACAACCAAGCTCTAAGTTTGGTGTTAAGACCCCATATCCAAACTCTAAGTTTGGTGTTGGGACTATATAATATTGACCTGATAACCTTGTGGCTCCATGAGAGCCCACTGTCAAGCTATTGACATTAAAGAAGCGCTTGTTGGGAGGTAACCCAATTTTATTTATCTAATTTTTATTTTATTTTATTGTTATTTTGTGTTTTATTAGGTACATGATCATGTGGAGTCACGAAAAAAATATAAAAATTAAAAACAGAATCAAAAATAGCAGAAGAAAAATCACACCCTGGAGGAAGGACAGAATGGCGTTCAACGCCAGTAAGGAGCATCTGGCTGGCGTTCAACGCCAGAACAGAGCATGAACCTGGCGTTGAACGCCAGAAACAAGCAACATTTTGGCGTTTGAACGCCAAGAATGTGCCTTGAGAAAAGCTGGCGCTGAACGCCAGTAACAAGCATGGAACTGGCGTTCAACGCCAGAAACATGCTACATATGGGCGTTGAACGCCCAGAACATGCTTCACATGGGCGTTGAACGCCCAGAACGTGCATCACCTCGGCGTTAAAACGCCAGAATGGTATGCAAAGGCACTTTACATGCCTAATTGGTGCAGGGATGTAAATCCTTGACACCTCAGGATCTGTGGACCCCACAGGATCATCTCAGGATCTGTGAACCCCACAGGATCCCCACCTACCTCACCCTCTCTCTCCATTCATGGTCATCCCTTCTGTTTTTCATTCACCACCTACATCTATCCACTCTTCCCCATACACCCCACCTACCTTTAAAATTCAAATTCTCTTTCTCACCCAATCCCACCCATATAGCTGAATACACATCCCTCAATCTCCTCCATATCTTCTTCTTATTCTTCATCTTTTCTTTCTTCTCTTGCTCGAGGGCGAGTAATTTTCTAAGTTTGGTGTGGTAAAAGCATAGCTTTTTGCTTTTCCATAACCATTAATGGCACCTAAGGCCAGAGACATCCAAAAAAAAAGAAGAAGAGAAAAAAGGGAAGACAAAAGCTTCCACCTCTGAGTCATGGGAGATGGAAAGACTCATGTAAAGGATTTATAGCTCAGTGGTAGAATATTTGACTGCAAATCAAGAGATCCCTGAGATACCTCAGGAGATAAATTGTCCTCCACACAATTATTGGGAGCAACTAAGGATAGGAACTCCAAAATTACTAGGGATCATGCAACAGAAGCAAGGAAGAGACATAAAGGAGCTCAAAAAGCACCATTGGACCTTCAAGAAGGCGCCACCCTCACTCAGGTGGATTCATTCCTTGTTCTTATTTCTTTCTGCTTTTCGGTTTTTATGCTGTGTTTATCTATGTTTTGTGTCTCTACTTCATGATCATTAGTAGTTAGTAACTATGTCTTAAAGTTATGAATAATTCCATGAATCCTTCACCTCTCTTAAATGAAATATGCTTTAATTCAAAAGAACAAGAAATACATAAATTTCGAATTTATCCTTGAATTTAGTTTAATTATATTGATGTGGTGATAATACTTTTTGTTTTCTGAATGAATGCTTGAACAGTGCATATTTTTCGTCTTGTTGTTTATGAATGTTAAAACTGTTGGCTCTTGAAAGAATGATGAACAAAGAGAAATGTTATTGATGATCTGAAAAATCATGAAATTGATTCTTGAAGCAAGAAAAATCAGTGAAAAATAAAAGCTTGCGAAAAAAAATGGCGAAAAAAAATTATAGAAAGAAAAAAGAAAAAGCAAGAAGAAAAAGCCAATAGCCCTTAAAACCAAAAGGCAAGGGTAAAAAGGATCCAAAGCAAAAGAGTGTGCTTAAGAGCTCTAGACACCACTAACTGGGGACTCTAGCAAAGCTGAGTCACAATCTGAAAAGGTTCACCCAGTCATGTGTCTGTGGCATTTATGTATCCGGTGGTAATACTGGAAAACAAAGTGCTTAGGGCCACGGCCAAGACTCATAAGTAGCTGTGTTCAAGAATCAACATGCTTAACTAGGAAAGTCAATAACACTATCCGAAATTCTAAGTTCCTAGAGAAGCCAATCATTCTGAACTTCAAAGGAAAAAGTGAGATGCCAAAACTGTTCAGAAGCAAAAAGCTACAAGTCCCGCTCATCTAATTAGAATTAATATTCATTGATATTTTGGAATTTATAGTATATTCTCTTCTTTTTATCCTAATTTATTTTCAGTTGCTTGGGGACAAGCAACAATTTTGGTGTTGTGATGAGCGGATAATTTATACGCTTTTTGGCATTGTTTTTAGGTAGTTTTTAGTAACTTCAAGCTACTTTTAAGGATGTTTACTATAGTGGGGTGTCTCCCACCTAGCACTTTTGTTTATTGTCCTTAAGTTGGACTTATGGGGAGCTCCTCATCAAGGTGGCTTGTGCTTGAACTCATCTTGAAACTCCCACCAATGTTTAGTTCTCCATTTTGCCCCAATATTTCTCATAAGTTGTACCAAGTTTTGATGGAGTTCTTCACAAGCTTGGAGCTCCCAAAGTCAATCCTCTTCTTGTAATCCAGGATCCCACACTTTATTTTCACACCTGGCTTCAAGTTGATTATTGATGAGCGGATAATTTATACGCTTTTTGGCATTATTTTTAGGTAGTTTTTAGTAACTTCAAGCTACTTTTAGGGATGTTTTCATTAGTTTTTATGTTAAATTCACATTTCTGGACTTTACTATGAGTTTGTGTGTTTTTCTGTGATTTCAGGTAAATTCTGGCTGAAATTGAGGGACTTGAGCAAAACTCTGAAAAAGGCTGACAAAAGGACTGCTGATGCTGTTGGATTCTGACCTCCCTGCACTCAAAATGGATTTTCTGGAGCTATAAAACTCTAAATGGCGCGCTCTCAATGGCGTTGAAAAGTAGACATCCAGAGCTTTCCAGCAATATATAATAGTCCATACTTTATTCGGGAATTGACGACGTAAAGTGGCGCTCAACGCCAAGTACATGCTGCTGTCTGGAGTTAAACGCCAGAAACACGTCATAACCCGGAGTTGAACGCCAGAAACACGCTATAACTCGGCGTTCAACTCCAAGAAAAGCCTCAGCTCGTGGATAGATCAAGCTCAGCCCAAGCATACACCAAGTGGGCCCCGGAAGTGGATTTGTGCATCAATTACTTACTTATGTAAACCCTAAGTAGCTAGTTTATTATAAATAGAACATTTAAACTATTGTATTAGAGATCTCTTGACCATTCGGTCTTTTGATCATTCAGGGGGCTGGCCATTCGGCCATGCCTGAACCTTTCACTTATGTATTTTCAACGGTGGAGTTTCTGCACACCATAGATTAAGGGTGTGGAGCTCTGCTGTACCTCAAGTTTCAATACAATTACCATTACTTTATATTCAATTCTCTTTTATTCTTATTCCAAGATATACGTTGCACTTCAAATTGATGAATGTGATGATCCGTGACACTCATCATCATTCTCACCTATGAACGCGCGTGACTGACAACCACTTCCGTTCTACTTTAGGCCGGGCGCATATCTCTTAGATTCCCCAACAGAATCTTCGTGGTATAAGCTAGATAGATGGCAGCATTCATGGGGATCCGGAAAGTCTAACCTTGTCTGTGGTATTCCGAGTAGGATCCCGGGAATCCGGAAAGTCTAACCTTGTCTGTGGTATTCCGAGTAGGATTCCGGTATTGAATGACTGTGACGAGCTTCAAACTCCTGAAGGCTGGGCGTTAGTGACAGACGCAAAAGAATCAAGGGATTCTATTCCAGCCTGATTGAGAACCGACAGATGATTAGCCGTGCCGTGACAGAGCATTTGGACCATTTTCACTGAGAGGATGGGATGTAGCCATCAACAAGGGTGATGCCTCCAGACGATTAGCCATGCAGTGACAACGCATAGGACCATTTTCCCGAGAGGATAAAAAGTAGCCATTGAAGACGGTGATGCCCTACATACAGCTTGCCATGGAAAGGAGTAAGAAGGATTGGATGAATGTAATAAGAAAGTAGAGATTCGAGAGGATTCTAGCATCTCCATATGCCTATCTGAAATTCCCACCATTAATTTACATAAGTATTTCTATTCTATTTTATTTTCTGTTTATTGTTAATTTTTGAACTCATCATAAATCAATTTAATCTGCCTAACTGAGATTTACAAGGTGACCATAGCTTGCTTCATACCAACAATCTCTGTGGGATCAACCCTTACTCACGTAAGGTATTACTTGGATGACCCAGTACACTTGCTGGTTAAGTTGAACGGAGTTGTGTCCACACATAGCCAATAGCCATTAAATAAATCTCATGCAAATACAAAGAGGGTCACAATTTCGTCCACCAATTATCATTATTCCAACCGGGTGGTAAGAAAGATAAATTCTCAATGAAGTACCAAACTCTCCTTTTAGACCCATTCAATTGAGCAATAGCCCGACACTTGCATCTAAACCTTGAAGTGTCAACCAAAATGAGCCTTGATTTGCAACGCCAACCACTAAACATTCTTCTCTTACGCTTTATCCTACAAATCATTCTAAGTTGACCACCCGTTTCAAGCAAACCATACTCAAGTGGGACAATAAAGCTAATAGAAATGAATTTTACCCACTCAAATGAAGGGGTAGATGACAACCTAGGTAAAGAAGCTTCTAAGGATCTTGATAAAGCGTATTCACTCCCGTCCTTCTTTTTCTAAGGACTTCCACCTCATTACAAGATTTCTCAATTTCAATCCTTTGTTCCTCAATTTTATCTAAGCTTTTTCCCTTACTCAAGTCATAATTGGGAAGGTGAGAGAGGTTTACCTCCACAACCCTTTCAAATTTACCGGGAGAAGGTTCTTCAAGCTCAAAGGATTCTTCACCACTAAGACTTGATGCATCTTCAATGCCAAGGGAACTCAATTCTTGCTCTATCCCGTCCAATTCTTCATATGGGATATGCCTTGGAGGTAGTGCACATTCCTCCTTAACATCAATTTCAATCTTCTTGGAGGGGTTTTCTTCAACTCTAGGTTCCCATAGAGGTTCCGCATCTCCTAAGTTTTCAACCACTTCTTCCTTTTCTTCAACAATCATAGCTTCCTCCAATTGTTCCAACACAAAGCAACTTCCCTCATTATCCACTGGGGTTTCCAATCTCTCCTTCATGCTATACTCTCCATTTGATTCTCCACATGTAGCCATGGGAGTTCCTTGAGTGTTCAAACATTGGGAGGCTAATTGATTTGTTACTGCATCCAAGGCGGCCATAAAATTTTGCACATCCCTTTTCATCTTCTCTTGTCCTTGAACAAGAACATCAAGGATGTCATCCATTGGAGGTTGGGATGGATGGAAAGGTTCATTATCTTGGGGGAAAGGTTCATAGTAGGAAGGTGGTTCATCATAGTAAGGATGTGGTGGTTCTATGTTCTCCATTTGTTCTACTTGTTACCCAACACACTCCAATCTATTGTTCTCAAGTTGAGATTCTACAATCCCCTTCATGCTTCCCTCTTCGGTTTCTCTTCCTCAATCATCCTTGGACATATAGTATGAGTCCCATGCATCTAACTTTTTACGGACGATTGCTTGAAGCCGATCCATTGCTTTCTTGAAAGATGGACATGGATATTCTTCCATGGAGGGTTGTGGTGGAAGGTAGAGCTCATCTTGAGGGTGAAAATTTTCACACATTAGAGGTGGTTCATCTTGGTAATGGTATGAAGGAGGTGATTCTTGGAAGTTTTGAGGTTGGAGTAGTGGTGGTTCTAGGCATGGCTCATATGGTTCAAAAGGTGGTTGGTATAATGGATATGGATTAGGGCCACATGGAGGTGTTTGGTGGTAAGGGGCTTGTGAGTATGGTTGAGAGTTATGTTGAGGGTATGGCTCATAGGAATATGGTGGTGGTTCTTGAAAGTCACAAGGAGATTCACCATAGCCATTGGATTGGTATGCATCATAGAATGACTCTTGTTCATAGTGTATTGGTGGAGGTTGTTGCCATGAGGATTGATCATATGCATATGGCTCCTCCCACCTTTGATTGTCCCATTCTTGATACATATCCTCATTGAAGCTCCCATTTCCTACAACATAGGGAGAACCAAACTCATAGCCAAAGTGAGAATTCATGGTAGCAAGGAAAATAAAAACAAATACTAATAACAAATAAGAGAAACAAACTCCTACAACTACCAAAAACTAACAAAGAAGCAAAAGGCAAACATATTCACAATATTC
Organism: Arachis stenosperma; assembly: GCF_014773155.1. NCBI lineage: Eukaryota > Viridiplantae > Streptophyta > Magnoliopsida > Fabales > Fabaceae > Arachis > Arachis stenosperma. Next base: position 30,679,442 of record NC_080380.1, on the reverse strand, counting down.
ACATATGTACAATAACCAATAACATATCATCATTGCAAGTCCCCGACAACGGCGCCATTTTGATGAACGGAAAATTGTGTGGTATAGAATTTCACTAATGAAATCTCGTTGCAAGTATAGTGTCTAAACCAACAATAATCCTTTCATACAAAAATTTGTTTGTCACAAGTAACAACCCCTAATAATCCTAATAACCGAAGTATTTAAACCTCGAGTCGTCACTCAAAGGAATTGCAGGGAAGTGTTCTTGTTATTTGTTATTTTGGGGTTTTGGATAAGAGACAAGGAAAGTAAAGGACAATGAAATTCAAATGATAAAGCGGACTTGGCAAGGTTTGGTGGTCAAAGATCTCTATCCTTATCACTAACCACAACATGAGAATTGGCAAGGATCAATCCCATTAAATCATCCTCTAACTAGTAGTAAAGGAAAGTCAAATGAGCTATATTAATCTAAGTTCACAAGTCCTAACTCTCCACTAATTCAATTAGTGAGAACTAGAGTTAATGGCTCTCAATCATCAATTACTTGGATATTAGTAACTCAAGAGTTTCTAAGTTACCATCCCAAGCCAAGAGCATAAAATTATACTCTAATATCCTTCCAAGCATTTTATCAAACACTTGGAAGGCATAAAAGAAAAGCATAATAAAATTGTAATAAAAGTAACTCTACACTACTCAATTGCAAGGAAATTAATAACAACAATTCAATTAAGCAATAAAGGAAATCAAAACATGAATTACATTAGAAGAAAAAAAGGAGAAACAAAAGTACATCAATATAAAAGTAGAAAATTACAAGAATTAAATGCTAGACTAGAGAGAGGAGATGTAGAAGAACAAGAATTACAAAAGAAAAAGTAAATCAAAGCATGGGATTAACCTAGATCTAAGAATTCCTAATCTACCTCTAACCTAATTCTAGAGAGAAGGGAGAGCTTCTCTCTCTAGAAACTAACTCTAACTAAAACTAAAGTAAACTAAAACTAATGTGTCTAATTGTGTTGATCCCCCTTCAATTTTTGGGTTAAATAGCATCAGAAGTGAGTTGGATTTGGGCCTGAAAAGCCCGAAATTTACCCCCAACGTTTTGCCTTTAAGTGAGTCACGTGCGAGCATCGACGCGTACACGCCGTGTATGCGTACGCGTCGCTTGGCAATTTCCTATCTACGCATACGCGCCATGTACGTGTATGCGTCACCATGCGACTCCACAATCCACACCTGTGCATCTGTTGCACGTGCACGTCGATGAATGCATCCCAAATCCTTGTTTCTTCATGAGTTCTCCATTTGCAGGCTTTTCCTCTTCACCCCTTTGATCCATTCCTAACATTTTCAACCTGAATTCACTAACAAATATATCAAGGCATCTAGTGGAATCAAAGTTGAATCAAAATTAACAATTAAGGCCTAAAAAGCATGTTTTCACACTTAAGCACAAATTAGGAGACAATCATGAAACCATGCTATTTCCTTGATAAATGTGAGAGAAAGGTGATAAAATCTCCTAAATTAAGCACAAGATAAACCCTAAAAATGGGATTTATCAATGCTGTTTTGAGTGTCCCCCGGGTGGCTGATATTGGGTCATCAGTAGAGTTTCTACGCTGGTAGTACATGGTTGCTGATGAGCAGATAATTTATACGCTTTTTGGCAGTATTTTTAGGTAGTTTTTAGTATATTTTAGTTACTTTTTAGTATATTTTTATTATTTTTTACGCAAAAATCATATTTCTAGACTTTACTATGAGTTTGTGTATTTTCCTGTGATTTCATGTATTTTCTAGTTGAAATTGAGGGATCTGAGCAAAAATCTTATTCAGAGGCTAAGAAAGGATTGCAGATGCTGTTGGATTCTGATCCTCCTGCACTCGAGGTGGATTTTCTGGAGCTACAAAAGCCCAATTGGCGCGCTATCAATTGTGTTGGAAAGTAGACATCTTGAGCTTTCCAGCAATGTATAATAGTCCATACTTTGCTTGAGATTTGATGGCGCAAACTGGCGTCCAAACGCCCACCAGAGACCCTTTTTCTGGCGTAAAATGCCGGAACTGGCACCAGAACTGGAGTTAAACGTCCAAACTGGCATCCAAGCTGGCATTTAACTCCAAGAATGGCCTATGCATGTGAAAGATTCAAAGCTCAGCCCAAACACACACCAAGTGGGCCCCGGAAGTGAATTTCTGCACTATCTGCACTTAGTTACTCATTTTCTGTAAACCCTAGTAACTAGTTTAGTATATATAGCACTTTTTACTATTGTATTAAAAAGTTGGCAGCTTTTGAGAATTATCTTATGCCACTTGGAAGGTTAGCCATTCGGTCATGCCTAGACCTTCTCCTCTTATGTATTTTCTACGGTGGAGTTTCTACACATCATATATTAAGGTGAGGAGCTCTATTGTTCTTCATGAACTAATGCAAGTATTATTGTTTCTCTTTCAATTCACACCTACTTCTTCTCCAAGATATACTCTCGTACTTAATTCAGTTAAGTCAGAATGAAGGGGGTGACCCGTGACAATCACCCACTATCTTCATTACTCGCTTAGCCAAGATCTGCCTGACAACCACAAGCGGTCTACATGATGTTCAACGTAGTCATTGGACAACAGCTGGAGTATAATCTCTTGGGTCTCTGATCCACAGACTAAGTCCGCGTGGTTAGAACCTTTGTGGTATAGGCTAGAAGCAATTGGCAGCATTCCTGAGATCCGAAAAGTCTAAACCTTGTTTGTGGTATTCCGAGTAGGATCTGGGACGGGATGACTGTGACGAGTTTCAAACTCACGACTGTTGGGCGCAGTGACAGTGTGAAAAAGGATAGAGAGATCCTATTCCGACACAAGTGGGAACCGACAGATGATTAACCATGCGGTAGCTGTGCCTGGTATTTTTCATCCGAGACGAAAAATCCGACAGTTGATTAGCCGTACAGAAACCGTAGCCGGACCATTTTCACTGAGAGGATGATACAGCTTGCCATGGAAGGGAGGACGCATGATTGGATGAAGACAATAAGAAAGCAGAGGTTTAGAAGCAACAAAGCATCTCCAAATGCTTATCTAAAATTCCCATCAATGAATTACATAAGTATCTCTATGTTATTTTCCGTTTTATTTACCTTTTAATTATCAATATCTCATAACCATTTGAGTCTTCCTGACTGAGATTTACAAGATGACCATAGCTTGCTTCAAATCGACAATATCTGTGGGATCGACCCTTACTCGCGTAAGGTTTTATTACTTGGACAACCCAGTGCACTTGCTGGTTAGTTGTGCGGAGTTGTAAAAGTGTGATTGCAATTTCATGCACCAGTTGCCCACCGGTTTCTATCGCCTGATTTGTCATTTGCCGATCCCAGGGTGGAGGAGATCACTCAAGAGGCCATCCAGAGAGGGTCTTCACAGGCTCCCCCGTGGGTACTGATGCCCCATGTGCCAGATAATAGGCGCGTGGAGAGGCGACGACGCGTTAGTACCCGGGCGACTGACCGGGAGTGGCAAACTCTGAACTCGATGGCCCCCGACGTGTTGGTGGCGTGCTCGAAGTATCCTCCTCACTGTCTCCCAATATGCTATCCGGCTCATCATCCAGATCATCCTCTCACATCGCATTCTCAATATGATCCGGCTCACCCTCACCAAACAGTTCAAAAATCAAACCAAGTGACCTAGCTGCCGCTGGTGGAACAGATGATGGTTCAGCCAACAGAGCACCAGCTACAACGACAGGCATTGAAGTCGACGCACCCCCCACCGTCATTGATTGAGGATTCACCGCCGATGCACCAGAACGATCAAAATCATCTTCCAACTTGGAAGAAAGCTCGTGTATTCTCACCTCCGGAAAACTATGCCGACAATGAAACAAAACCAGCATGTCTTCATCCGACCCTATCACAAATGTTTCATACTGCACCCATGCTGAAACAACCGCAATCGGAATCTTGTAAAACAGCTTCTTCACCCACTTTGACCCACACAGCCCTTCCTTTTGCAAAATGCTCGTCTTTAGTTCTGACATAGTCCTCGTGGATCGCACAAAAACACTGACCGGTTCTTTATCAGTGAACTTAACTCCATGCCTTTTGCTTTTTTTAATTTTCCCAGAGCAGTGGATTAGGACCAAAAAACTCTCCTCACTCATTTTTTAACAAGTGAAAATGACTCTATACATCACAATAATTCTCTTGGGTGAGTATTTATAGGCGAAATAGGTCCATGCATAAACCCCTGAACCCCTACAGTGGTTTATACTCATTGCATATTCAAATAGAAACCGTGGAATCCCTACCACAGTTTATGTACACTTAGAATCCGTCAAACCCCTCCCACGGATTACATAGAATTAGAAAAAATTGCTTTTTCATATCAAGGAGTCAAAAGTTGTATTCTGGTAATTTTGGAACTCAAAAATTTTATTTTGGTAAATTTCCCTTTTTTTAATACCAAATAATATACATAACATCTTATATCTTAAATTTATTAATTTACTCATATTAAGAGAAAAAAGTTATATAATAAATTATATATTATAAAGATTAGTTGATTTACACATAAATTAATTAAATATTTATCATATATAATAATTCTTTATATATATTGTCATATATATTAGGATAATCTATTTTAATTATGTGAGTGATTATTGTTATTTTTACTTTTTTATTATATTAGTAAATAATATTTAAAACTAAAAAAATAAAAAAGATAATTAGAATTTTTTTAATTTGAATTAAAAAATCTCTTGTAAGTATATCCAACTTTTATATATATTATAAATGTTATAATATTTAATAGTATAGTTAGGAGTGGCAAACGAGGAAGTCCGTCTTGCCCTGTTCTGCTCTATCAAAATCTCGCCAGATGGCAGGCTGGCCCGTCCCGCCCCACCTATTGAGGCGTTCCTGAATCCTGCCCTGCCTAATGGCAGGCTGACAGGTTGGCGGGCTAAGCCTGACAAATCTTTTTTTTTTGTATAAACCATTAAATATTAAACTATATATAATTTCACAATCATTTCAATAAATTTATTATTTCTAAAGACATAAAAATTATAATTTCTAAATTTACAAACATTAAAGTCTTTATAATTATAAATATATAATAAACATAATCATAAACCAAGTTTTTTGAAACAAAATAATAAAACCAATATTGTCCAAAGTAAAACAAACATTGTCCAAAATATATAATTAAAAATCTTCAAGTTTTTAATCAATAAAACCTAAAACATAATCCAAAATATAATTTAGAACATCTTCAATTATCATCTTCATCCTCTTGTAGATCAATAACATCATAGAAATTTGTAAAAAAATGGCCTTGACAAAAAAAATGCCTGATCCGCCGAAAAAGTTTGCTCCGCCCCGCAAAGTCCGCCAAAACCCACAGATTAGGCAGACTTTTTATGTTTGGTGGCTTCAAATTTTCAGCCCAACTCATCTTTTTTGGTAGTTTATGTGGGCCGGCTTAGCGGTTTTTGGCCCATTTTCTACCCCTAAATATAGTATTTGTTACAACAATGACTCAAAATATTAACCCAACATATACTTGGATCTAGTAAGATCCACAAGCAAGCAAGATCAACCTTAGTTCATTATTTGGGTCCCAAATCCAACTTAGATTTATTACCTTAAGGTCCAATGAAGATGAAATTTACGTGTCTCCTCTTAAATTGACTCATATTGGATCTCTATTGTTAGTTAGGGATGGTAATGGAAATTCTAAGGGAGCTTTAGGTCCTTGATAAACCCATATTTTATGATATATTTTGTGCTTAGTTTGAGTGATTTATTCAATCCTTCACCCACTTATTCATATTAATTGCATGGTTTTACTTTTCCTTCCTTATTATGTGATGTATGTGAAAAACATGTTTCCTATGCTTTAAAATTAATTAGTTTAATTACCCTTTATTATCATTCGATGCCGTGATTTGTGTGTTGAGTAGTTTCAGATTTTCTAAGGCAGGAATGACTTAAAGGATGCAAAGGAAACATACAAAAATGGAAGGAAAGCACAAAACGGAGTTTCTGAAGAAACGGGCAGCGACGCGACCGCATGGACGACGCAGCCGCATGCCAAGCGCGAAGAAGCAGCGACGCGGCCGCATGACTGACGCAACCGCGCACCTAAAGAAGAACACCTATGACGCGGCCGCATGACTGACGCGACCGCGCGACAAGGAAAACTCCAATTGACGCGACAGCGTGACCCACGCGGATGCGTGACAGAGGCCACGCACCAGAAATTGTAGAAAACGCTCATAGCGGATTCTGAAGCCCTTTTTGGCCCAAATCCAAGTCCAAAAGGAATAGACCAGCGGTTATGAAGTGAGGGAATGCATCCATTCAGCGAGCTCGCATTTTTAGTTACAATTCATGATTTAGGTTTAGTTGGGAGAGAGGTTCTCTCCTCTCTCTCTTTTAGGATAGGGATTTATGACTTCTCTTAGTTTTAGGAGTGACTCTCGATCCCAGGTTCAATGTTTCTTTTTATTTACTTTCTCTTTTATTTGTTTATGAACTTTTCCATGTTACATTTGATATTTCTATTTAATATAATTTGAGGTATTTTCAGATTTATGATTGCTTTATTTTATTTATGATGTCTTCAATTTAATTTAGAATTTTCCCTCTTGGCTTGAGTTATATAATTGGTAACTCTTGAATTATCAAATAAAGCAGTGGTTGAAATTGGCAGATCGCTCTAAAGCTAGTCTTCCCACAGGGATTGACTAGGACTTGAGGATCAAACTAATTATTTCACTTGACTTTCCTTTGCTTTAGTAAAGGTTAACTAAGTGGGATTAAAATCCAATTCTCATCACAATTGATAAGGATAGGACTTCCGGTTCTAATACCTTGCCAAAAGTTTTATTAATTATTAATTTATCAATTCTGTAATCTATTTCTCTTGCTTGAAACCTTTGTTCAACCCCAAATACTATTTTTCCATAACCAATAATAAGAACATACCTCCCTGCAATTCCTTGAGAAGACGACCCGAGGTTTAAATACTCGGTTATCAATTTTAAATGGGTTTGTTACTTGTGACAACCAAAACGTTTGCACGAAGTGATTTCTGTTGGTTTAGAATCTATATGTACAATGCAACTATTTTTATAAAATTCTTTACTAGCAAAAATCCTAACGTCAAAATGGCACCGTTGCCGGGAAATTGCAAACGTGTGCCTTATTATTGGTTATTGTAAATATTTTTCAAAAAAAAAATTCTTTTACTTGTTTATTTGTTTTCTCTCTTCCCTCTTATTTCTGATAACTACTATGAATTCTCACCCCTCTCGCTTTGAGTTTGGTTCTAACTTTGTTGAAGGAAATAGAAACCACAGCAGGAATATGCATCAAGGTCAGACCAATCAAGGATGGATGGAGCCAAGAGGATCTAATCAACCCTTTAGGCAACAACACCCTCCAAGATATCATGGACAACGACCATTCTACAATGCATACCCAGCTGAAAGATTTGGTGGGCCGCCTAGTAGCTACCAACAAGCCCCACCCTGTGCTCAGAGACCATCCTCTCGACATAACTTCGAACCACCACACTCACAAGCTTCTTTTCACCATTCACTACTACATGATCCTTATCCACCCCAACGCCAATCCAATTACTCCCAAGAACCACCACTCCCTTATGCACCATGTCCATATCCACCAAACCAAGAATCACAGGTTCGCTTCGAGGAATCAGTAAACCAGTTCAATGCAACCCTTCATCAACTAGAGCGAGCAATAAATCAATTATCTTCCAGACGTTCAGACATTCAACAGACTCCCATGGCTACATGTGGAGAATCTAATGAAGAATGTATTGTGAAGAAGACACAAGAAACTCCAGTGGACAGCATAGAGCATAACTTCGTACTGGAACAATTAGAGGAAGCTGTCATGGTAGAAGAAGAAGAGTTGGTTGAAGATTTAGGAGATGCCGAACCACCACCTGAATCCAGAGTTATGGAGAATTCCGTCAAGGAGGTTACAATTGATGCTCAAGAGGATTTTGCACCGCCTCCAATGCAAATATCTTATGAAGAACTGGACGGAATAACCCAGGACGCAGGTTTCCTTGATGATGATGATCACGAGTCCTGTTCTCTTAGTGACGAACTTGCATCCGCAAGTGATTTCTTTGAGACAGAAGAATTTTCCCCGAGTGAATATGAAGATTATGCTGAGGTAGATCTTTCTCAACCTCCAATATATGACTTGAGCGATGATGAGGGAGAAATTGAAGACTCTGATCAAGATATGGTTGAAGTGGAAGAATTCACGGAAGATTATAAGGGAGTAGAACTTATAGAACCACTGGAAACACCTATCCCAAGGCCATTACTGCCCAACACAAACTACAAGTAGGTAAAATCCTTGCCTTTTATCTTCAATCTTCCATTTGAATATGGTTTGCTTGAAACAGATGGCCAGCTTAGAGCTCTCTGCGGCTTTAAGAGTAAGAGGGAAATGGCTCGTACTCAGAGCGGGTGCACAAGGTTCAATAAGGTTCCACGCTTCAACTCGAAGTGCAAGGATTGGTATCATGCTCAATTGAATGGATCACGGAGAACGTTTGCTCACCATGGTGAGAATCTACTTTTTAAACCGCCCGGATGGAAACATGTAGATCAAGACGGAGGTGGATTTAAAAGCAAAGCTTGGGATCATGGATTCTATGCTGACATTCATCACTCCGAGAGCCTGAGAATCTGTTTGAAGCTGCTCAGAAGCTTTACATGCCTAGTTTAGGACCCCGGAGGCTATTGGCATTCCAAGCATTGGTGGAGATTTTTGGATGAATTTAAACATAAGGTGCCATAACAGGATGTTCATCCAATGTCCAACTTAAGGACTTTAACTAAAAGTGCTAAGTGGGAGACAACCCACCATGGTATGATCGTTCCTTTTTCAGTTTTCATTTTAGTTTGTTTTGTTTGTTTTTGAGTTTTGATTGAACCTGGAATCATGCATACTTGCATAGAATTCATATTAAGCATTGCATTCTGCATACTGCATTAAAAAAATTAAAAAAAAAGAAGGAGGAAATACGCACGCGATGCGGCAGCGTCGCTGACGCGTCCACGTCACCAGTGCGTTATGAAGAAAAGAAAGTTGAACAGAGAGTCACGCTGGAGCGTGGCTGGAGGCGTGCCAGTGGCACAAATCGTCCCACGCGACCGCGTCGCTGACGCGTCCGCGTCACATGGGAATAATGGCCTCCCACGCGACCGCGTGCTCCACGCGGCCGCGTGCCCTGATTTTCGACGTGAAAAAGGGTGCACAACAAATTATTGTGCGAGAGTGGTGCTGGATTGGTGCTGGACGCACAATCCCTATCACGCGACCGCGTCGCCGACGCGTCCGCATCATTCCTTTCTGAAGCCCACTCACGCGATCGCGTCACCCACGCGACCGCGTCACCCAGATTTTTGGCAAATTGCAATTCGAACAGAGAGTTGTGCGAAAGTGAGGCTGCACTCGCGTCGCTAGCCCAAATTCAATGATACGATCGCGTGACCCACGCGTTCGCGTTGCCTGACCTTATTGCGCACCACGCGGCCGCGTCACCCACGCGACCGCGTCGCCAGCGGCGCACGCCTATATGCCAAAATATTTTATCTTTTCTTCCCCATCCTAATTTTTCACCCCTCCTTTCTTACTTACTTCCTCTTCCCTTCTTTCCCTTCTCATTCTTCTTATCTTTCATTTTCTCTTACTTAATTGCATACTTTTATTCATTGCATTATTTTCATTGGTGTTAAACTTTCTTATTCAACTGTTATAACTTTTCTGGTATTATCTGGTGCTTAGTGACTTGTTTACACTGTTGGGTAATATTATTTAAATCCATGCTATTCTTTTATAATATTTGTATTCCTTTTTGCATTGACATGAGCTTATACTGTCTTTCATTACCCACACTCTCCTCTCCTATGTTTCAAATCTTGCACCAACTGTCATGCCATGGCTTCTATTATTTTCTCACTAGCATGTTGTAACTACCATGTAATTGAGACCCTTATTATCGGGCATTAACACCCATACTTTATTTATTTTCTTATCCTTATTTCTGGGTTACTTTTCTTCCCTTTTTCTTTCAGGATGGCCACCCAGAGGGAAACCGGAAGACGTTTACATGGGGAGACAAGACAAGTCCATCTGCACAATCTTTGGAGAGAAGCATTAGTTGGAACAACCCCCGCCCACCTGTACATCTCAGCATGCACCGAGGACGGTGCAACCTTTAAGTGTGGAGAGGTCGATACCGATCTCTACGGGTTAGTTAGTTCTTTCTCAACACCAGTTTTTGTTTTTCATTATCGCATTTGCATGTTTGATTGCATGTTTGTTTCTTTTTGTGCATATTTTACCACTTGGTTAAAGTAATATTTTCTTTTTCAAGAAATTTTTAGAATATTTCACTAATTTGAATAAAACTTTTTGAAAAACTTGTTTGAAGAAATCTAATTTTGGAACATAGTTTAGAGCTCGAACACACAAAACCAGTGAGATTTTGAGCCTATTTGATTGGTTGCATTTTATCAACCAATATTTTATTTTTGGTATGTGTTTTTCTCTCTAAAATTGTGATCTTTGTCTTGCTTAATTCTCTATTTCCATTGTTTGATGTATACATGCACTGATATGATTGAGGCCCTTATTTCACTAAGCTTACATACCCATATGGCCTTACCCTTTCATTATCCTTTGCAAACCAATTTGAGCCTAATATGCCCATTTGTTCTTTACTCTAGCTCATTACTAACTCTAAGTGGAAAACAGTAATGTCCTTAATTTGAATCCTTGGTTAGCTTAGACTAGTAAAAGTGCTCATGATTTAAGTGTGGGGAAGTTGGGTTTGAAAATATTTGGTTTGAATAATTGGGTGTTGTATATTTTAGTGAAAATGTGAAAAATAATGGTTGAGAACATATTATTGCATTCAATACTTTAATCATATGCATTGAGAAAAAAAAAGAAAAAAAAGTGAAAAAGAAAAAAAGAAAAGAGCAATTAATAAAAGGGGACAAAATGCCCCAAAATAAATAGTGAAATCAATGCATATGAGCTGCACTCAAAACTTGGAATGCATAAATATGTAGTAAACACAGTTAATGGGAAGTTGGATTTTGTATTTTAATTAAATGAATTGTCTTGAGTTAGGTGGAAAGTTTATGTTAATTAAGGATTCAGATTTTAGTCCACTTGGCCAAATACAATCCTACATTGACCCTAACCCCATTACAACCCTTAAAAGACCTCTTGATTTATGTATTGGTGCATTGAATTTGGGTTGATTGTTAGATGAAGAGCAAGCTATAGAAAGCAAGATTAGTAGAGAATTGAGAGAATTGACCCTAGACACTTGAGAGTTAGTGTGATATACACTACCAGTAAGGGTTCAGCGCTTAATTCTATGTTCCCTGCTTTCATGAGCTATCTTCTTCTTGCGAGTTATTTGTATTGTATTTTGTGATTTAAATTAGTGAAACCCAGTTCATATTTATTCTTGAAAGATTTATTTACTTTTTCACCAAGTATGTAGAATCATTTTAGCATGTAGTTGCATTCACATTCATAGGTTGCATTGCATGAGTCTTGCATTTCCCTACTTATTTATTTGGTCTCCTTGGATTTAGCATGAGGACATGCTATTGTTTAAGAGTGGGGAGGTTGATAAACCCATATTTTATGATATATTTTGTGCTTAGTTTGAGTGATTTATTCAATCTTTCACCCACTTATTCATATTAATTGCATGGTTTTACTTTTCCTTCCTTATTATGTGATGTATGTGAAAAACATGTTTCCTATGCTTTAAAATTAATTAATTTAATTACCCTTTATTATCATTCGATGCCGTGATTTATGTGTTGAGTAGTTTCAGATCTTCTAAGGCAGGAATGACTTAAAGGATGCAAAGAAAACATACAAAAATGGAAGAAAAGCACAAAACGGAGTTTCTGAAGAAACAGGTAGCGACGCGACCGCATGGACGACGCGGCCGCATGCCAAGCGCGAAGAAGCAGTGACGCGGCCGCATGACTGACGCGACCGCGCACCTAAAGAAGAACACCTATGACGTGGCCGCATGACTGACGCGACCACGCTACAAGGAAAACTCCAATTGATGCGACCGCGTGACCCACGCGGACGCGTGACAGAGGCCACGCACCAGAAATTGCAGAAAACGCTCATAGCGGATTCTGAAGCCCTTTTTGGCCCAAATCCAAGTCTAGAAGGCATAGACCATGGGTTATGAAGTGAGGGAATGCATCAATTCAGCGAGCTCGCATTTTTAGTTACAATTCATGATTTAGGTTTAGTTGGGAGAGAGGTTCTCTCCTCTCTCTCTTTTAGGATAGGGATTTAGGACTTCTCTTAGTTTTAGGAATGACTCTCGATCCCAGGTTCAATGTTTCTTTTTGTTTACTTTCTCTTTTATTTGTTTATGAACTTTTCCATGTTACATTTGATATTTCTATTTAATATAATTTGAGGTATTTTCAGATTTATGATTGCTTTATTCTATTTATGATGTCTTCAATTTAATTTAGAATTTTCCCTCTTGGCTTGAGTTAAATAATTGGTAACTCTTGAATTATCAAATAAAGCAATGGTTGAAATTGGCAGATCGCTCTAAAGCTAGTCTTACCACAGGGATTGACTAGGACTTGAGGATCAAACTAATTATTTCACTTGACTTTCCTTTGCTTTAGTAAAGGTTAACTAAGTGGGATTAAAATCCAATTCTCATCACAATTGATAAGGATATGACTTCCGGTTCTAATACCTTGCCAAAAGTTTTATTAGTTATTAATTTATCAATTCTGTAATCTATTTCTCTTACTTGAAACCTTTTTTCAACCCCAAACACTGTTTTTTCATAACCAATAATAAGAACATACCTCCCTGCAATTCCTTGAGAAGACGACCCGAGGTTTAAATACTCGGTTATCAATTTTAAAGGGGTTTGTTACTTGTGACAACCAAAACATTTGCACGAAGGGATTTCTGTTGGTTTAGAATCTATATCTACAAGGCAACTATTTTTATAAAATTCTTTACTAGCAAAAATCCTAACGTCAGTCCTTTTTCTGTTCCGTTTAAAAAAATGTCCCACATTCCCTTTCCATCTTCGTCACAAGTTCCTGTTTAATTACTCTCTTAGGGAATGCAAATACTTACGAGTATCTATGAATTATGAAAATTTTTGAAAAAAAAACTAACAAAAAAAGCATAATATAATAATTATAAAATAATCATTCAATATAATTTAACACAATTCATAACATATTCATTATGAAAAATAACATTAAAAAAAAACGTCTTCTGACATCATAACATAATTTTTTGCGACGAGACTAAGCAATGTAATGATGGACTTGAGAGGCAAAGAAAGTGAGTTAGAGAGACAGAGATGTAAAATTGAGACTAAGGATAGTCTAGAAGAAAAAAAAGAAAATTTTGAATTGGAGAAAGGAATTAGGGTTACTAATTTAAGAAATTGATTTATGTATATATATAAATTAGGATAAATAAGTAATTTTATATTCACGTGGATTTAACTGGTCCCATGGACGAGTATATATATATACACGTCCGTTTCATGTGGCCGGGTCTCATTCCGTGAGATTTCACGAGTCCCCATCCAGCCCTAAATCGCGAGTAACCCATTTCGGTTAGTTTTTTCATCATCCTTATTGCTAGCATTCATTAGTTTGTGAGCTACTCTAGCCACTTAGTAAATTTTCAGATAACCAAAATTCAAGATGTATTATTCTTATAAAGTCATATATATCACTGTTATAATCAGGGCAACTTACTTAAATAAAATGATTGGAACCAAATTTACCAGATTACAACTTTCTGAAACTACATACTTGTTTGCAACTCTTCTATAACTATATAAACCACTACAGGCACCAACAAATTGAAACTGAACTTAATCCGCTACTGGTAGCCGCAATTTACGTTGAAATGGAGCTGAGCGGAAACTGCTATAGGCTGTAGTAGTTTCTGAAGGAGGTACAACACATATAAACTGCTGCTGCCTATAGCAATTTATGTACAAATGGGGGTAGATAAAAACCAATGGAGGCTACCACAGTTTACGTGAAGGTTGGCTATAAAACTGTGATAGCCAGCAGCGGATCCTTTGGTGTAGAGAGGAAATTTGGTTAGAGAGATGGAGGAGGTAGCTAGGAGAGGACTTGGGTCTTTTGGAGTGTCTCTATTCAAGTAAGACCAAAATAGACGAAGATCGCTTGTACTGACTCAACAGTGTTGATCACGTTGCCGGAGGCATCTTAGTTTGTTTTCTTTTTAGTATTAGAGTTTGAAATATAGAATCTAGTATTTAGCATAAAGGAATTAGAATATATAATTTAAGATTTATAGTTTAGTATTTAAAACTTAAGATTTAACTTTTAAAATTTAAGATTTCAAATTCAAAATGTAGACTTAAAAATTAAAAAAGATGGCACATTTGTTACTTGTTCTAAAGTACGTTAATATTCATTCTATTTTTGTATTTAGACAGTCATATATATTAAATATTTAATTAATTTATATATTGAATCGAATTAGGACATTTGTAGTAATAATTTAAGGTTTAGGCTTGTACGTGCTAGAATTTAATTATGTTATGGTTATTTTTATTACATGATGCAGCCAAATAGGTGTATTTACAACGTTTAGAGACAACAGAATATGCCTATGCATGAAAGGATCATACCTTATTTGGAGAGGGCTAATTTCTACCACTTGGGCATGCTGAATAGCTGTTGGTTCTGGTTGGTTGAGCCTATGATCAATGCATTCATTGAGAGGTGGCGTCCCGAGACACACACTTTTTACTTACCGTTCGGAGAGTGCACCATCACATTGCAAGATGTGGCTTATCAGAAGAGGTTTTTCGTTGATGGGGAGGCTGTTAGTGGGTGTCTCACTAACTTTGAAAATTTTTATAAAGGATGGTAGACCAGCTTGGGAGTGCTGTCAGGAGTTATTTGACGAGCTACTAACGTTGAATAAGGTTAAGCATATGACAGTCCACTTCACATGATTCAACAAAAGGTTTAGGGTGTTACCAACCAATGCGAGTGAGGATACTGTTCGCATATACGCATGTGCCTATATGATGATGTTGCTATCCACTCAGCTGTTTGGTGACAAAAGTGCAAATCAGGTTCATATTCAATGGTTGCCATTTCTGGTGAAGCTCGGCGAGATGGGTAGTTAAAGCTGGGGTTCAGCCGCATTGGCATGGTTATATCAACACATGTATTGGGTGGCCAACAAAAATGTCACCAACTTGGTCGGTCCTCTTTAGCTGCTATAGAGTTGGATTTTCTGGCAGTTTTCCACTCTGAGGCCACAAGGGTTTGACGATTTTTCTTTTTTGTTGGCATCCAGGTATGATTTATTTGTTTCACATTATTAACCTCTTAGGTCTCGTGTTAAACATTGATGTTAACACTTAGTATCCTTCAAGTGGGAAGCCTACTTACCTACAAATGATGGAAATGAGCAAATACTTATCCAGTATCGCCTTGCATTAGATCGATTGCGTGGTCGAGATGTAAGTTTATTGTGTGTGGTTGGTTATTTCATTATTGGTTCACCGACCTTTCTATACATGGTGTTCTAACGTACCATTCCATTGCCCTTTTTAGATTATGTGGGAGCCTTACACTGCTCTTGATATACTTGTCATGGTTCATCTGGAGATACTTACGGAGGAGCGCTGTCAGTTATAGCGGACGGTTACCAGCTTGATATATTTTGCCATTATTGAGTAACATCAAGTTGATAGGGTGGTCCCACAGCTTGGTGGTGTGCAACACGTACCTGAGCCCGCTCTGAACATAGACTAGCTTCATGTTAAGGATGGTAGGGATAGAGATATGTGGTTTTCCTCTTATTTTCAGACATGGCATCTGCACTGGGTTAACAGAGTTGATTCCATCCTGAGTATCCAAAGAGTGGCTGATCCAGGCCCGTCTACAGAGTACTTAGACTAGTGGCACCATCTGGCACACAAGATTCTGTTGCCGGATCCCGCATTCGCTGATCTTAGGCCGGTCGAAATTCCGGTCGATGTCTTTCTTAGAGGGTCCTCGCAAGCGCCTACCCTAGTACAAGTGCCAGACGTGCCAGATAACAGGTGTGCAAAATGGCGGACATATTAGTACACAGGCTATTGATCGAAAGTGGTGATGGTTAGATGATATGATGCAAGAGCAAGAGGCTAGTGGTGATGGTGGAGGTCTTGGCGAGCATCGTGGTCACCAGTTTGATCATGGGAGGGTTGGAGATATAGAGATTGGGATTGAGGAAGGCATATTTCTTGTTGGATCGAGCTTTTAGGTATTCCTTGATGTCAACACCTAGATGTATGCTAATTTTACAACCACTATGATGACCATGGACATCGACGATCAGATGGGTGATTCAATTTCTACGCAGAGTTTGCAGCCATCATACAGGATGATGACAGGCAGCATTACATGCCGTATGTACCGGAGGTCCAGGATGATATACCTGTGTACTAGCCACAGATGCCAGAGGTACAGGCTCAGGCATTAGAGTACCAACCATAGTATATGGTCGACCTTAACGGGCCTGTAGGTAGTCCATATGACACTTAGTTCACCATGGGAAAGACGCCCTCATCTACATTTGGAATGGGTCCGCCGGCTGACGTTCCAGCAGATCAGCCTCAGAGGCTTTTTAGAATGAGGCGTCCTCCTCAATGTGGCACAGGCTCACATTTACTTGGTGCATTTGGAGACGATGCCCATGACAATGGCGATGATTAGCAGCGTTATTATGTTTATGATGAATTTGTGTCCCGCTTATGTATGTTTATTTGGATGACTATATGACTTTATATTATATCTGCTTATGTTTACTTATTTGGATGACTGTATGACTTTATATTATGTTTTTTTGTGATATGAATGGCTATTATATTATATGTACACCATTTAGGGTAACTTTTCTGTCGTTATCTTCTTTTTGAATGGAATCAACTTAATGAAATACTAAAAAAATATTACCATATAACAATCACCATACATGATTTTAAAACCCGTACAAAACTTCAAACTAGTTCGAATAAAGACAAAACGGCAACAATAAGAATAACATAAACATAAAAAAAGACAACATAACATCTAACCATGGGATCCGACCATGGAGTCTCGCTGAGGCAACTCATACGAGTGTGCATGGGCAGTCTGCAGAGGCCACAGTGTTTCGGTCTACTAGGATCAGTCTCTTCAATGGTGTTACGGATTCTGGTGGACATCAGTTACCCTTCTCTTGCACGTCTCATATTAGGATCAGGAATGATAGTGGGTCAGTCATATGGCGGTTAAAGTCCTTCTGGAATAGATGGTGCAAACACCATCTGGTACATGTTGAACACCTTAGACGTGCTGTAAACATCATTAATATATGTTGCCCAGTTCAGTCGTGATTGAGCACATCATGCGATTGTATGGAAACATGGGTAGTGCAGAGCATAAAAGTAGCCACAGTCGCAGGTACGATCTCTAAAGGAAACTCGATATGTACCTAGTGAGAAGTTACCGGTAGGAGTTGTCTCGGCCATGGTATACTCAGACTAATACCTGTCAAACAGAGTGACAGTGAAGCATATCGAATCTCTCAAGTTGTGCTCTATGACTTTCACCAACTCCTGGCAAAACTGGTGCCCAGAGCCCAATTGCGCCTCTACTGTCTGACCTCAAATCACAAACAGTTTTGCAAGCCATAGGTAAGTCGGCTTGACCAATGAAGTGACTTGTAGATTCCTTGTTCCCTTCAAAATAGAGTTAATAGACTCAAATATGTTGGTCGTTATATGGCCAAAGCATCTACCACCATCCTTGTGCTAGGTCCACTTATCGTACTCCATTCTGTTTGCCCAATCACATATAGCCAGATTGTCAGTTCTCATAATATCAAATCAATAGTCAAACTTTGCCTCAGTCTTCACATAAGCAGTATTCACAAGTAATCTCTTTGCATCGTGTCCCTTAAAACTGAGGGAGAAATTGGCCACAACATGACAAATGCAAAATGCACGATATGCAAGAGGAGGTAGCTAACCACTATCAGGTGCCTCCAGTGTAGCCTTGATGCCAAGGTGCCTGTCAGATATCACCAGAATATCCTCTTGTAAAGTCACATGTCTTCTCAGGTTGGTCAAGAAAAAGGCCCAAGACTCTGCATTTTTCATTCCACAAGTGCAAAACAATGGGCAAGATATTCGAGTTTTTATCTTGTGCGATAGCCAGGAGCAAAGCACCTCCATACTTGCCATACAAATGAGTTCCATCGATGCTGACCAGTGGCTTGAAATGTCGAAAAGCCTTAATACAAGGAGGAATGGTCCATAAAAGACGATGAAAGTACATGGTTGAGTCATCAACCTAATCACCAATTCTAACTGGAAAGGTCTTTGACAGAGCAGTGGTTCCCTCCATGGTGGACCGCACACTAAGGATCCAACAGCGCAACTTGCCATAGGACTCTTTCCAATCTCTGTAGATATGTGCCTTCTGCTTTGCCATCCATACCTTCCTGTAGCTAGGCCTGAATCCATAGGTTGCTTCAGTAGCTTGTTGCAACACCTTTATTGTAACTGTAGCATCGGCTCTAACCAACAAAAAGATCCTCGCACAAATGACATGATAATCAAGCTGTTGGTGATTGCTTGAAATCGAGGTGGCCAAGAAAATGTGATGTCCATTATACCTCCTCACCTTCGAGGTGCTCTTTCATTGTTGGAATGTGATACGAATCAACCACGTGCAACCTTACTGAACTTTTTGCAACTCCTGTAGTATTTAAGATGGTCTAACTCCATGACCCTATACTCAACTCCACGCTGGATACTGTAATCCTTTACACTCAACACAGCTTCCTCCTTACTTTGGAAAGATTGCCCAATCTAAAATTCTGTAAGAGCGGTTGCATCATGCAGTCCCTGACTCCCAAAGGTAGGATCTACGTCTAGCTGTTGGCAGATGGCCTCCAAGTTCAAGGTTGAGAAATGTGGAGGATGTTGTTATGTGCCGGAAATTGATAAAGCACTATTTTATGGTTTACAATGTGTTTAATTGTGTGGTTTTATCATGGTCTTTACCCACTTATTCATATAATTAGCAAGCATTTATATTTCCTTCCTAAAATTATTACATGATTGAAAACATGCTTCTTTGGTCTTAATTTAGCTAATCTTAATCCTCTCTTATTACCATTCGATGCCTTGATCTGTGAGTTAAGTGTTTCAGGCTTTATAGGGCATGAATGAGTGAGAGATTGGGAAGGAAGCTTGCAAAAAATGGAAGGAATATGAGAAATTAAGGAGATGACCAGCGAAAAGTGACGCGGCCGCATGACTCACGCGACCACGCGGAAGAGAAGAAATCGCAGTGACGCGGCCGCATGGCTCACGCGACCGCTCGGATTGGAAGCTGCACAAACGACGCGAATGCGTGGACGACGCGCACGCGTGATACGAAAAACGCTAAGTGACGCGATCGCGTGGACGACGCGAACGCGTGACGTGCGCGATATGCAAAATTACAAAAGTCGCTGGCAGATATTCTGGGCCGCATTTCAACCCAGTTTTCGGCCCAGAAACACAAATTAAAGTCAGGGAACATGCAGAGACTCAAGAGATTAGACTCATAATTCACAATTTTAGTTTTAGATGTAGTTTTAGAGAGAGGGGTTCTCTCCTCTCTCTTAGGATTAGGATTAGAATTAGGATTTCATCTTCTGCAATCACAGGTTCAATGTTTCTTCTATTTATTTCTCCAATTTAATTTATGAACTCTTCCATGTTACATATAATTTTCTTAATTAATGTTATTTGAGGTATTTCAGTTTATGATTGTTTTATTTATGAATGCTTTTAATTTAATTTAGATATTTTCCCCTTTTGGCTTGGGTTAAGTAATTGGTAATGCTAAAGCTGTCAAATAAAGCAGTGGTTGAAATTGGGAGTTGCTCCAATAACTCTAGTCTTTCCATAGGAATTGACTAGGACTTGAGGATTAAGCTAATTAATCCACTTGAATTACCTTCATAGTTAGAGGTTAACAAAGTGGGATTAAAATCCAATTCTCACCACAATTGATAAGGATAGGACTTCCAGTTCTTATACCTTGCCAAGGGTTTATTTTATTATTACTATTTTATTTTTCTTATCATTTAACATACTGATTTCTTACTTTCAAAAACCCAAAATTTTACCTTTTTCATAGCCAATAATAAGTCGTACCTCCCTGCAATTCCTTGAGAAAACGACCCGAGGTTTAAATACTCGGTTATCAATTTTATTGGGTTTGCTTAAGTGACAAACAAAACTTTTGTACGAAGGGATTTCTGTTGGTTTAGAAACTATATCTACAACGCGACTATTTTTATAAAATTCTTTACTAGCAAAAATCCTAACGTCAAAATGGCGCCGTTGCCGGGGAATTGCAAATGTGTGCCTTATTATTGGTTATTGTAAATATTTTTCAAAAAAAAAATTATATTTTTTTCAAAATGTTACCTTATCCTTTTTCAAAAATCATATCTTTTTTCTAAATCCTATCATATCTTTTTCAAAATCTTATCTTTTTCAAAATATTTTCTTTTTGTTAGTTTTTGTTTTTATTTTCTCTCACTACTATGAACTCTCACCCTTTGACTATGAGTCTGGTTATAACTATGTTGCAGGAAGAGGAAGCTATAACAGGAATATGCATCAAGGTCAAAGAAATCAAAGATGGACGGAGCCAAGAGGATCTGATCAACCCTTTAGGCAACAACACCCTCCTAGATATCACAGACAAAGACCACTCTACAATGCATACCAAAATGATAGATATCCTCAACATGAATTTAAACCACCACACTCACAAGCCCCTTTCCGCCATTCACCTCCATATGACCCTAACCCATATCCATCATACCAACCACCCTATGAACCGTATGAACTATATATAGAACCACCACCTCAATATACACTATCTCCATATCCATCAATCCAAGAGCACTATGATCCTACTTATGATAGCCGAGTGCAACAAGAGTCAAGGGATCGTTTCCAGGAAACAGTGGATCAATTTCAAGCAACCCTTTATCAATTGAATCAAGCAATAAATCAATTGGCTTTTCGACATTCGGACACTCAAGGAACCCCCATGGCTTCATGTGGACAGTCTAATGAAGAACGTAGCATGAAGGAGATATTAGAAACTCCGGTGGACAGTAAAGAGCATGAATTTGTACTCGAACAAGTGGAGAAAGCCGGAATTATTGAAGAAGAAGAAATGGTTGAAGACTTAGGAGATGCTAAACCTCCATGGGAATGTCAAGACATAGAGCCTCCTTCCAAGGCGATTGAAATTGATGCTGATGAGGGTGTACAACCTCCAAGGCATATCATAGTTGAAGACTTAGAAGAGGTTGATCAAGATATGGAAATTAAAGAAGAAGAAGCACAACCTCCCATGCCCTTGGTAATTAATGAAGAAGAGTTTGAATTAGAAGAAAGCTACCAAGAGGAAGAGGTTGAAATCAAAGAAGTTTGCAAAGAGGTGGAAGTTGTCAAAGAGCACAAGGGAGTGGAGCTTGAAATCACCTTGCCAAAGTTATTAGAGACCCCTCCCCCTAAGTTGCCATCATCCTTCACAACATTCAAGTGGGTAAAATTCATATCCCTTAGCTTTCTAATCCCACTTAAATATGGGCTACTGGAGACGGATGGTCAACTTAGAGCTTTTTGTGGCATTAAGAGTAAGAGGAAGATGGTCAGTGGTAAGAATTGTCCTGCAAGGTTCATTATGGTTGGAAGCTCAAAGTTTAAACGCAAAGGTTGGTATAGAGCTCAGCTGAATGGGTCTAGGAAGTTGTTTGGCTGTTTCAGTGAGAATTCAGACTGCTTGCCACCCGGATGGAACAATATTGCTCAACAAGAAGACGGATGCAAAAGCAAGGTTTGGGACCCCGGAATTCAATCTAGAATTCAATACTCTTGGGGCCTTGTCACTTGCTTTAGCTTGCTTGAAGGCTTTCTGCGCCTAGTTTGGGATCCCAGAGGCTGTGGGAATTCCAAACATTAGTGGAGATTTTTGGATGAATACAAGCACAAGCCACCATAACAGGAAGCTCATCAAATGTCCAACTTAAGGACTTTAACTAAAAGTGCTAGGTGGGAGACAACCCATCATGGTATGATCGATCTCTTTTTAGTTTTAATTTTAGTCTGTTTTTGAAT
Organism: Arachis stenosperma; assembly: GCF_014773155.1. Taxonomy (NCBI): domain Eukaryota; kingdom Viridiplantae; phylum Streptophyta; class Magnoliopsida; order Fabales; family Fabaceae; genus Arachis; species Arachis stenosperma. Next base: position 30,657,125 of record NC_080380.1, on the reverse strand, counting down.
TTTTGTTGAACCTAAAATTTTTGCATGACATTCATTGCATTTTGCATTTCTGCATACTGCATAAAAAAAATCGCACGCGATGTGGCAGCGTCGCTGACGCGTCCGCGTCACTAGTGCGTTGGGTAGAAAAGAATTGAACAGAGAGTTACGCGAGAGCGTGGCTGGAGGCGTGCCTTCAGCATCATTTGACCCCACGCGACCGTGTCGCTCACGCGACCGCGTCATGTGGGAACTTTGGCCTCACACGCGACCCCGTCACCCACGCGGCCGCGTGCCATGAAAATCGACGTGAAAAGGGTGCATAGCCGAAAGTTATGCTGGAGTGGTGCTGGACTGGTGCTGAAAGCACAACCTTACCACGAGGAAGCATGGGTCACGCGTCCGCGTCATATCCCCATATTGGCCACTCACGCGATCGCGTCGACCACGCGATCGCGTCACCCAAAATTTGGCAAAATAAGATTTTGAACAGAGAGTTGTGCGAGTGCGAGGCTGCCCTCGCGCCAGTAGCATTAAACGTGTCACGCGACCACGTGACTGACGCGACCGCGTCGATTAACTTCAAACGCAAGTCACGCAACCGCGTGCCCCACGCGTCCGCGTCGCTTGCGCCGCACAGCTTATCCTACTTTGCCAAATATCTTATCTTTTCTTCCCCAATCCTAATTTTTCCATCCCTCCTTTCTTACTCACTTCTTTCCCTTCTCATTCTTCTTATCTTTCATTTTATTTATTTGCATATTTCATTCATTGCATTTTAATTTAGTACATATTTTTCTTTTCTTTTCTAAATTTATTATTTTTCCCTTGGTGTTGATTTTCTAATTTAACTGTTGCATCTTTTCTGGTATAATTTTTAGTGACTTGTTTTACAATGTTGGGTGATGCTATTTTTCTGGCAATGTCAATCTTTTATGATACCTGTATTCCTTTTGCATTGACATGAACTTACATTGTCTTTCATTTCCCACTCTCTTCCCCATTGTTGTACATTTTGTACCACTGGTGTAACACCCTAATATCCAAATCCTTATGCTCGAGTCATAAGTCAATGATATTACGGTGGTACGACTCTCAGGTGGATTTTTTTTAATATATAAATATAGTTAATTTCGAAAGGAGTATTAATCGAGAAGCCTGAAAAGAGTAGAAATAAAATCGCGAAGACGTATCACTCACGTTTCGACAACGAAAAGTTAAACTGTGAAGCCGAAAGCGATATACGGACAAGGCATAAAGGAGATTAAGAGATAGATAACAGATAGATATATATAACATAAGTAATAGCCACTAGTCGCGACCCGCGAAGTTTAGGCCGGCTAGGGTACAGTATGAAAGTAACTGACAACAGTATATCCTAATCTCTCCCAAAGGAAACATAAGAGCCTCTATAGGCAAGTTCCAAAAGAGTTCAATACATAATATAATCTTTTCAAAACAAAGATGGAGAGATTCTAAGCAAAACACAAAGTAGAGAAAATAAAGATCTTCGCCGTCTCTCAGACGTACCACAGCTCACTTCTGAGCACTTGGACCTGTATCTGAAAAACAAGATATATACGGAATGAGAACCCCGGGCCCATGGGTTCCCAGTACGGTAAAAGTGCCAAATAAATACAATGCACTGCAATAAAAACTCACTAAGCATCCTAAACTCCTTTTCACCAAGTATCCAGCCTAGATTCTCACTAATCCATAAATAGGCATCTGTCGTAAGGGGATACTAAATCTAGTTCATGTTACACATGTTTCCCAACTCGCTGATTCTTCCACGAATTAGACTCAGAATCATAAGCAAAACCATCATCAGTTGTTCTGCCTCAGCAACTCTATATCAATACATCATACCCTCGCCTGGAGCTAGTGAAATCACATCACTGCGTCTACCCAGGGGGCTCAAATGATCTCATTCAAAAAATCATCATCATTATGCAATCGCATTATCAATTCATCTCATCAAGAACAGCCCCCAACATCCACCAACACCATCATGAGGGACCTCTCAGTTGTACAAACACAAGCAATACAGACAAGTAATACACAAATAAGGTACAAGTAGAACAAGTAGCATATAATCAGGTAACATAGCATATATGATATAGAAATCCAAAACAAATAGGCAAACCCAAACAATTCAAACGTATGCAAATGATGTATGCCTGCCCTATGGCTGATGATATCATCTGTTGGTTATATAGCCAACCCGACACGTCCTGGTAGCTACCCATGGACAGAAACACCCCTCGCGGAGCAAGTATGTTTGAGCTACAACCCCCTTGCTACTACCGCTCAGCCCAGAGCCAGTGGAACAACCACTACTGCGGCTACTACCCAGGCGGGTGTTTAACAGCTCAACCTGGAGCCAGTGGAACAACCACTACTGCGGCTACTACCCAGGCGTCACAATCTCTGACCTGGAGCAAGTGGGACAAACCACAACCCTTGCTACTGCCCAGGTATCTCAAGCATTAACCCGGAGCAAGCGGGACGAACCACAATCCTTGCTACTGCCCAGGTATCTCAAGCACTAACCCGGAGCAAGCGGGACGAACCACAACCCTTGCTACTGCCCAGGTATCTCAAGCATATATTCATTCAATCTCAATTCATATTATCAATCCTCATTGTTATCAAATCTCAAACATTAACCTGGAGCAAGTGGGACGAACCCCAACCCTTACTACTACCCAGGTATCAGAGTTACATTCATTCAAAACTCCATAATCAACTCATTTATCATAAACATCATTTTTCGTCTCATACCCGGAGCAAGTGGACTAGCCACTGCTACTACCCAGGGAAACTCGCATCTCAGATAGTGGAAGTGCAAATCATAATTATCAATAATTCAGCATAAACATGCATGAATTCTCATCCATGGATCAACATCCATATCAGCCATCCGGCTCACGGTTAAATCCATAACCAGCCAATATTCATAGCATACACAGCCATCCGGCTCACGGTTAAATCCATAACCAGCCAATATTCATAGCATACACAGCTATTCCGGCTCACGGTTCAATCCAGAACCAGCCAATTCATAAACAATTACGGCCCTTCGGCCAAAGGCATAACAAGCACTTCCACCACCATCCTCCACATCTCACATAATCATCAATGATCCTCATTGATTATTCATTTTCCCCTTGCTTCACTCGCAAGTTACCTCATTCACTAGCCCATTTCTAATAGCTAGGCATATCATAACGATTTAGGATATAAGTGGTGAGATCGGAGGCTTAGAAGTATGAAATTTGGCTTTTAAAACTCAAATATCGACTTTGGCATGAAAACAATGCCACGCGTACGCGTACTCCACGCGCACGCGTGGATGTCCTTAAAAACTCATCGACGCGCAAGCGTCATGCACGCTAACGCGTGGATTAAAAAGTTGCCAAATCGACGCGCACGCGTCAACCACGCGTACGCGTGGATACTCTCGTGCCCCAGGCACAAAGCTGGCACAGTTCTGGCACAACTCTCTGGAAAATGGCTGGGCATTGGGTGCAGCACTATCGGCGCGCCCGCGCACATCACGCGCACGCGTGGATGGCGTTTTCTGGAAGATCGGCGCATACGCGCCAAGTGCGCACACGCGCAAGGGATTATTCTGCTAAAAATTTTCTAAGTTAAAAACTGCAGAATTCACAGCTTCAACCCCCAATCTTCCGACGGACATAACTTCCTCATTTTAAATCGTTTTTCACCCGTTCTTCGAACGGCATGGACATCCCGGATCCAATTTCATTTCTAAACAGATTTGGCACAAAACAAAGATCCGTAGTCCAAGTTATGTCCCGTAAAAGTATTCCCAAAAACCATATTTTTCATATAAAACCACAAAGTGCCATTTTCAAAACAAGCCATTTTCAACTCTCTTCAAAATCAATCAAAACATGCCACTTTCATCCCTTTTCTTTGAAATCAATCAAAATACATCAATTTCAACATCAAGCCTCCTCAACTCACACATTGACACTTCACCACAATATACAAAACCACTATCCCATCATTTTAACCCACTTCACCCAAGTGGCTCAAACTCAAACATATTGACATATCATATACTCTTCCACATGCCAATTCTCAACAATACTATTTCCAATCAACCATCATTATACATAACCAATATCATACTCACTATCACGTGGGTTCACCCCCAAATCAACCTTAATCATTTCTCATGCATATATCACAACATACATATCTCTCACGCATTATCATACCATCAAGGCATCAATAATCATACTCACATATATGACCACATAATATATCTCAACCAAAATCAAACATACCTCATCTATACTATTTCACCCAAAATTTACCAATTTCCACACTTCAACTCCTCAAACCTCATTATTCAATAACCAACCCAATCATTCATATATTCATTATATGAAATTCATCCAATCACTTGTGTCATCATACAATGCACACATCAACTTACCTTTCTTACCTCTTTCCGGCCTCCGGCCCAAAATATACGGCCTCCGGCCCAATTTCACAATTTAAATGCATAAACCACAATTTAATACTCATTACCCAATACATCAAATTTTCAATACACCAAGCACACAAGGCCACACAATTCTCAACCCAATTATCAATTCACATTACATACCAACTATGCATATTAGCATCAACCATTTACACAATTCAAACTTAATCCTAGGGGCATCTAGCCTAGGAATTCTCATCACACCACACGGTACTTAAATGAAACTTAAACCGTACCTCTTGTAGCCAAATCAATTGAGCCTCTTCTTTGGAAGTCTCCACCAACCTTAGCCCCAAGCCTCACCAAAGCTCCTCAAGCAACACCAATCTCCCAATTGTGCACCAAAACCATCAAATGCACTAACATAACCAATATGACATACATACATCAACCTAGGGCTCATAAAAATGACAAATCACAAGGGTTTGAGCACTTCTTACCTCAGCCCATATGAAGTAGGGATAGAACTCACTTAGAATCCATGTTGGAGTATCCCTAAACACCCAAAATCACAAGATTTCAACACTAACTTCCCAAAAACGTGTAACAGTGGGGAAATTCGAAAACTGGGCAGAGATGAATGGAATACTCACCACAAAACTTAGATAGAATTGTAGAGGATGAGAAGAGCGACGCGTGGCCGCAAACGGCTCGTCAATCGGAGCTCCGTAGCTCAAGTTATGGTGATTTGAAGATCAAAGAGAGTTAGGTTTCTCTCTCTCTCTCCTCTCTTCTCTATTTCAGCGCCCCACCCTCTCTTTTAGGGTAAAAATGAGCTGAAATGCTCATAACTAATGTTTATATATGTTGGGTCTTGGGCCCACTTAGGCCCAATTCACTTATTTTTGTCCGTTGGCCCAATTTGGACCAAAACCTTTAACATTAGCGCTCTAAATCGCACTTCAAATATTTCTACCTCCCCTAATTATAATTTCTCATTTCTTAATCTTATTTACTCATAATCAACTTTCTCAGCTGCAGTACCAGACAGGTCTCAGCTGGTACTGCCGGTCAAAATTCCACTGCGCATTTTTACGCAGAAAACTATGTCTTCCGACTCGGAAAAATTCACTGAATCCAAATATCATATTGAAATCATCAAATTCCAATTGCCAAATCTTCCAACCATATTCGCTCCTACTTAACTCATTATTTAATTAATTTCGGTTAGACCGGGTATTACATTCTACCCCCCTAACAGAAATTTTCGCCCTCGAAAATTCCATCCATCCCTACGAGTACGCGCACGTAGTGTGCCTTTATATCCAACGCATAACAGTTCCAAGGTCTTTTTACTCTACGCGCTTCCGTTGCCGCGCTCTGATTTCTCTATCTTCGAGGGTCTCGGTCATTCGTTCAACACCAACCAACAGCCTCGTTCCTTACTCTTATCGTCTCATGAACTCACACCCTATTAAATCTCAAATCATGTCATCAATAATATTGTCATCATCGTTAATCATAGCCATCATCACACATCGCTATAATCAATCAAAGCTTTCTTCGTTTTTAGAATCCAATGAGTTTGTACTAACAAGCTGACAAATTCTTAAGAATCCGCTTTCCTCTAATAATCTATAAAAGCTTTCAAGACACATCTCTTTTGTTGAAGTTACTCAGATCAAAAATCATTTTCAAAAATATAACCAAATACTCTTTCAAATTCTTGGAAAAATTTTCAACAGCGCCTCTCCAAACATTGGAGTTTACCACCCGTCACGGTTCCCTCAAACCAATCTCAGTACCACATCAGCATTGCAATTTAAAGGTTTCCAAACGATTCCTCTGAAACCGATCATTACAAATCTTGATCTAAATCCAAGGTCACCATGACCAAACATCATAGCACTCATCTCTCGAACACAACAACTTGCACTCAATCATCATCTAAATCCGATTACGCATCAATGATAATTTTCTCATCCGTTTCAGAACCATCAAGGCTCACAGCCGCAATTAATTCCAATTATCTAGAATCATTATCTGTATAAGCTCACTAAACTTTTAAGTACTCTAAGCATACAGCATTTCTAATCATATCCCACTTTTCCTTACTATTACCATATTATGCTAACGCTTTAGCAAGCTTCCGCTACGCCACTTTGATTTCTTGTCAAGTATTAACTCCATCACTTATTTTCTCAAGTACCCAACCACAACTTAGCATGATTGGCATTTCAAATCAACATTTCCAAATCCATCATTTAGGACCATTTCTTATCTATTTAAATCAAAGGAACTAAAAGTCACGGGTCAATCCGTTTTACCAAAAATCTAGAATTCATCCAACAACAAAACAAACACAACACATCATTCTCAACAGAAAATCATTTACATCATAGGCATTTATCCATTTGTATTAAGGTAAATCCTTACTCGGACCATCCGGTTTACTTCTCAGTCTAATATTAAGTTCGACAGTCCCAATTCTACTGTACAGGCGGTATTATAAAATCATGCACTGTCCTTTAAGCTTGATGATAATAATTACCTCAATCTTACTGTCGCAATCGGCCCGTATCCTGACTCCCTCCTTGTTGGCAATTTCTTGATACATGCCCTGGTAACCCGCACTTGTAACATACACCTAACCCCAATCGGCACGGTCTATTTGGGTGATGACTTCCACACCTCCGACAGCTCAAAACATCAGAAGTAGCCGCTACCCGTTTTCCCTTACCGTTTCTTTGGGACTCTTCACTCGTCGCAAAGTCATTTCGCCTTTGAGGAAAACGTTGTGGGTATCCCCTTGTTGGGTATTCTTGATTGTGCTCCCTGCGGTGGGACTCCCGACGGTCATTCTTCGCCTCAACAGCCTTCCTCACACATTCTTCAGCAATACAGCTCTTGTTCACAAGTTCGGAGAAGACCCTAATCTCCATCGGTCCAACGGAGCTCAGGATTTCACTTCGAAGTCCTCCCTCATACTTAATACACTTCCATTCCTCGAAGTCTCCCGGAGCTCCCTGACACATGCGGGAAAACCTGAATAGCTCCTCAAATTTGTCTGTATACTCAGATACGGACATAACACCTTGCTTCAACTGTAGTAACTCCAATTCCTTGGCTGTCCTGGCGGAATTTGGAAAGTACTTCTTATAGAATTCCACCTGGAAGGCATCCCAAGTGATAGGATCATTCCCCTGTTGTAGGAGACGTCGAGCCCCTTGCCACCAATGCGATGCTTCCCCCATGAGCAGATAGGTAGCAAATTCAACACGCTGCTCTTCAGGCACCAACTGCGCTTGCAGCGCTCGCTCCATGGCCTGAAACCAAGTATCAGCTTCAGTCGGATTGGTGGTCCCCTTGAACTTAGGTGGATTAACCTTTAAGAAAGTTGCTAGTGTCATCGGGCCCTGAGCTTCCCTTCCGCCATTGCCATTATTGTTTATCTGTTGCCCAAGGGCCTCCGCAGTGGCTTGTATAGCAGCAGCCATATTCTCCAACGCCGCCATAAGGTTTACCGGGTTATTCGGGTTGACTTCCGGTTCCTGCGTACTAGTACGATCTCTCTCACGTCCCTGACTGGGTCCACGAGGCGCCATCTGGTTCCTATACACACTAAACAATCGATATCAAGTTGATCAGTCTCAATATCGGAAGTATAGTGCTTCAAAGTACCAAAGGTACACTCATGGACTTCATGCTAGATGTATCGGTTAGATACCCTAACTAGCACAGGCACAGACTCAGAGTATGCATTAAAGCATAAGCAGTTCCATCCCTCAGGCTCACGAGGACGAACTGCTCTGATACCATAATATAACACCCTAATATCCAAATCCTTATGCTCGAGTCATAAGTCAATGATATTACGGTGGTACGACTCTCAGGTGGATTTTTTTTAATATATAAATATAGTTAATTTCGAAAGGAGTATTAATCGAGAAGCCTGAAAAGAGTAGAAATAAAATCGCGAAGACGTATCACTCACGTTTCGACAACGAAAAGTTAAACTGTGAAGCCGAAAGCGATATACGGACAAGGCATAAAGGAGATTAAGAGATAGATAACAGATAGATATATATAACATAAGTAATAGCCACTAGTCGCGACCCGCGAAGTTTAGGCCGGCTAGGGTACAGTATGAAAGTAACTGACAACAGTATATCCTAATCTCTCCCAAAGGAAACATAAGAGCCTCTATAGGCAAGTTCCAAAAGAGTTCAATACATAATATAATCTTTTCAAAACAAAGATGGAGAGATTCTAAGCAAAACACAAAGTAGAGAAAATAAAGATCTTCGCCGTCTCTCAGACGTACCACAGCTCACTTCTGAGCACTTGGACCTGTATCTGAAAAACAAGAGATATATACGGAATGAGAACCCCGGGCCCATGGGTTCCCAGTACGGTAAAAGTGCCAAATAAATACAATGCACTGCAATAAAAACTCACTAAGCATCCTAAACTCCTTTTCACCAAGTATCCAGCCTAGATTCTCACTAATCCATAAATAGGCATCTGTCGTAAGGGGATACTAAATCTAGTTCATGTTACACATGTTTCCCAACTCGCTGATTCTTCCACGAATTAGACTCAGAATCATAAGCAAAACCATCATCAGTTGTTCTGCCTCAGCAACTCTATATCAATACATCATACCCTCGCCTGGAGCTAGTGAAATCACATCACTGCGTCTACCCAGGGGGCTCAAATGATCTCATTCAAAAAATCATCATCATTATGCAATCGCATTATCAATTCATCTCATCAAGAACAGCCCCCAACATCCACCAACACCATCATGAGGGACCTCTCAGTTGTACAAACACAAGCAATACAGACAAGTAATACACAAATAAGGTACAAGTAGAACAAGTAGCATATAATCAGGTAACATAGCATATATGATATAGAAATCCAAAACAAATAGGCAAACCCAAACAATTCAAACGTATGCAAATGATGTATGCCTGCCCTATGGCTGATGATATCATCTGTTGGTTATATAGCCAACCCGACACGTCCTGGTAGCTACCCATGGACAGAAACACCCCTCGCGGAGCAAGTATGTTTGAGCTACAACCCCCTTGCTACTACCCGCTCAGCCCAGAGCCAGTGGAACAACCACTACTGCGGCTACTACCCAGGCGGGTGTTTAACAGCTCAACCTGGAGCCAGTGGAACAACCACTACTGCGGCTACTACCCAGGCGTCACAATCTCTGACCTGGAGCAAGTGGGACAAACCACAACCCTTGCTACTGCCCAGGTATCTCAAGCATTAACCCGGAGCAAGCGGGACGAACCACAATCCTTGCTACTGCCCAGGTATCTCAAGCACTAACCCGGAGCAAGCGGGACGAACCACAACCCTTGCTACTGCCCAGGTATCTCAAGCATATATTCATTCAATCTCAATTCATATTATCAATCCTCATTGTTATCAAATCTCAAACATTAACCTGGAGCAAGTGGGACGAACCCCAACCCTTACTACTACCCAGGTATCAGAGTTACATTCATTCAAAACTCCATAATCAACTCATTTATCATAAACATCATTTTTCGTCTCATACCCGGAGCAAGTGGACTAGCCACTGCTACTACCCAGGGAAACTCGCATCTCAGATAGTGGAAGTGCAAATCATAATTATCAATAATTCAGCATAAACATGCATGAATTCTCATCCATGGATCAACATCCATATCAGCCATCCGGCTCACGGTTAAATCCATAACCAGCCAATATTCATAGCATACACAGCCATCCGGCTCACGGTTAAATCCATAACCAGCCAATATTCATAGCATACACAGCTATTCCGGCTCACGGTTCAATCCAGAACCAGCCAATTCATAAACAATTACGGCCCTTCGGCCAAAGGCATAACAAGCACTTCCACCACCATCCTCCACATCTCACATAATCATCAATGATCCTCATTGATTATTCATTTTCCCCTTGCTTCACTCGCAAGTTACCTCATTCACTAGCCCATTTCTAATAGCTAGGCATATCATAACGATTTAGGATATAAGTGGTGAGATCGGAGGCTTAGAAGTATGAGATTTGGCTTTTAAAACTCAAATATCGACTTTGGCATGAAAACAATGCCACGCGTACGCGTACTCCACGCGCACGCGTGGATGTCCTTAAAAACTCATCGACGCGCAAGCGTCATGCACGCTAACGCGTGGATTAAAAAGTTGCCAAATCGACGCGCACGCGTCAACCACGCGTACGCGTGGATACTCTCGTGCCCCAGGCACAAAGCTGGCACAGTTCTGGCACAACTCTCTGGAAAATGGCTGGGCATTGGGTGCAGCACTATCGGCGCGCCCGCGCACATCACGCGCACGCGTGGATGGCGTTTTCTGGAAGATCGGCGCGTACGCGCCAAGTGCGCACACGCGCAAGGGATTATTCTGCTAAAAATTTTCTAAGTTAAAAACTGCAGAATTCACAGCTTCAACCCCCAATCTTCCGACGGACATAACTTCCTCATTTTAAATCGTTTTTCACCCGTTCTTCGAACGGCATGGACATCCCGGATCCAATTTCATTTCTAAACAGATTTGGCACAAAACAAAGATCCGTAGTCCAAGTTATGTCCCGTCAAAGTATTCCCAAAAACCATATTTTTCATATAAAACCACAAAGTGCCATTTTCAAAACAAGCCATTTTCAACTCTCTTCAAAATCAATCAAAACATGCCACTTTCATCCCTTTTCTTTGAAATCAATCAAAATACATCAATTTCAACATCAAGCCTCCTCAACTCACACATTGACACTTTACCACAATATACAAAACCACTATCCCATCATTTTAACCCACTTCACCCAAGTGGCTCAAACTCAAACATATTGACATATCATATACTCTTCCACATGCCAATTCTCAACAATACTATTTCCAATCAACCATCATTATACATAACCAATATCATACTCACTATCACGTGGGTTCACCCCCAAATCAACCTTAATCATTTCTCATGCATATATCACAACATACATATCTCTCACGCATTATCATACCATCAAGGCATCAATAATCATACTCACATATATGACCACATAATATATCTCAACCAAAATCAAACATACCTCATCTATACTATTTCACCCAAAATTTACCAATTTCCACACTTCAACTCCTCAAACCTCATTATTCAATAACCAACCCAATCATTCATATATTCATTATATGAAATTCATCCAATCACTTGTGTCATCATACAATGCACACATCAACTTACCTTTCTTACCTCTTTCCGGCCTCCGGCCCAAAATATACGGCCTCCGGCCCAATTTCACAATTTAAATGCATAAACCACAATTTAATACTCATTACCCAATACATCAAATTTTCAATACACCAAGCACACAAGGCCACACAATTCTCAACCCAATTATCAATTCACATTACATACCAACTATGCATATTAGCATCAACCATTTACACAATTCAAACTTAATCCTAGGGGCATCTAGCCTAGGAATTCTCATCACACCACACGGTACTTAAATGAAACTTAAACCGTACCTCTTGTAGCCAAATCAATTGAGCCTCTTCTTTGGAAGTCTCCACCAACCTTAGCCCCAAGCCTCACCAAAGCTCCTCAAGCAACACCAATCTCCCAATTGTGCACCAAAACCATCAAATGCACTAACATAACCAATATGACATACATACATCAACCTAGGGCTCATAAAAATGACAAATCACAAGGGCTTGAGCACTTCTTACCTCAGCCCATATGAAGTAGGGATAGAACTCACTTAGAATCCATGTTGGAGTATCCCTAAACACCCAAAATCACAAGATTTCAACACTAACTTCCCAAAAACGTGTAACAGTGGGGAAATTCGAAAACTGGGCAGAGATGAATGGAATACTCACCACAAAACTTAGATAGAATTGTAGAGGATGAGAAGAGCGATGCGTGGCCGCAAACGGCTCGTCAATCGGAGCTCCGTAGCTCAAGTTATGGTGATTTGAAGATCAAAGAGAGTTAGGTTTCCTCTCTTCTCTCCTCTCTTCTCTATTTCAGCGCCCCACCCTCTCTTTTAGGGTAAAAATGAGCTGAAATGCTCATAACTAATGTTTATATATGTTGGGTCTTGGGCCCACTTAGGCCCAATTCACTTATTTTTGTCCGTTGGCCCAATTTGGACCAAAACCTTTAACATTAGCGCTCTAAATCGCACTTCAAATATTTCTACCTCCCCTAATTATAATTCCTCATTTCTTAATCTTATTTACTCATAATCAACTTTCTCAGCTGCAGTACCAGACAGGTCTCAGCTGGTACTGCCGGTCAAAATTCCACTGCGCACTTTTACGCAGAAAACTATGTCTTCCGACTCGGAAAAATTCACTGAATCCAAATATCATATTGAAATCATCAAATTCCAATTGCCAAATCTTCCAACCATATTCGCTCCTACTTAACTCATTATTTAATTAATTTCGGTTAGACCGGGTATTACAACTGGCATGCCATGGCTTCTATTGTTTTCTCACGTACATGTTGAAGCTTCCATGTAAATGAGACCCTTATCATTTGGCATTAACCCATCCATACTTCATTTATTTTCTTATCTTTATTTCTGGGTTACTTTTCTTCCCTTTTTCTTTCAGGATGGCCACCCGGAGGGGAACCGGAAGACGTTTACATGGGGAGACAAGACAAGTCTATCTACACAATCTTTGGAGAGAAGCATTAGTTGGAACGACCCATCCACCTGCACATCTTCGCATGCACCGAGGACGGTGCAATCTTTAAGTGTGGGGAGGTCGATACCGATCTCCATGGGTTAGCTATTTTCTTCTTTTCAACACTATTGTTTTATTTTCTTTGTTTATTCATTGCTGCATTTGCATATTTGATTGCATATTTGTTTGATTTTATGCATATTCTACTTGGTTGAGAAATAATAAATTTCTTTTTAAGACCCTATTTTTGAAAAAAAAATTCACTAATTTAAAATCAAAATTTTTCGTGTTAAATTTGTTTGAAGTTGTATTTGGAACATGATTTTTGAGCCAAAGAACACACAACTTGTGAGATTTTGAGCTTAATTGTATGGTTACATTATTTAACCATAAAATTTTATTCTTGTGTGTTTTTCTTCTCTATGATTGCAATCTTTATTTTGTTCCATTCTATATGTCCAATATATAGTGTATTTACATGTTTGCATATGATTGAGGCTATTATTTGATTTTAGCTCACTTATCCCAAATAAGCCTACCCTTTACATCACCCTTGTTAGCCACCTTGAACCTTTTAATCCCCTTCTATTTTATAACCACATCACTAGCCTTAAACAGAAAAACAAAAGTAAAAAAAAATCCCATATTGAATCTTTGGTTAGCTTAAGAGATAGATTATGTATCAACTAAGTGTGGGGAAACTGTGGGAACATGGGTTAAAAAGGGGAATGTATCATGTTTCTAATTTAGTTGAATATTGGGAATTTGGGAACCTACTCATGAAAAATCAAAATAGAAAAAATTAATGGAAAATTCATGTGCATTGATAAGTTATGTTTCAAAAAAAAATTCAATAAATAAGTAAGTAAATAAGGGGATAAAATTATCCCAATGATAAGCTTTAATAAAGATCAAAGCACATGTGATAAAATAAAGAAATATAAAAAAAATTTTGGTACATGAGTATGGAAATTATACAAAAGTGAAAATTATGGGTAGCTAGGCATGATTTTAGAAGTTATATAGAATGTATGTAGGTTAGGTGATAGCTCAGGTTACTCAAAGATTCAATTTATAGCTCACTTAGCCATACATATATCCTAACCCTTGCCTTGGCCCCATTACAACCTTAAAAAGACCTCATGATGTTTGCATTAGTATACTAAATATTTGTTGATTGATTAGATGAAGAACAAAGTTTAGAAAGCATGATTAGAGAAGAGTAGAGTGAATTACCCTATACACTTGAGAGATTAGAGTGCATATACACTTCCTGTGAGGGTTCAGTGCTTAATTCTGTGTTCCCTGCTTTCATGAGCTATCTTCTTCTTGCAAGTTATTCATATTGTATTTTGTGATTTGAATTAGTGAAATCTAGTTCATATTTGTTCTTGAAGAATTTATTTACTTTTAACCAAGTAGGTAGAATCATTTTAGCATGTAGTTGCATCACATTCATAGGTTGCATTGCATAAGTCTTGCCTTTCCCTACTCATTTATTTGGTCTCCTTGAGTTTAGCATGAGGACATGCTAATGTTTAAGTGTGGGGAGGTTGATAAACCACTATTTTATGGTTTATAATGTGTTTAATTATGTGGTTTTATCATGGTCTTTACCCACTTATTCATATAATTAGCATGCATTTATATTTCCTTCCTAAAATTATTACATGACTGAAAACATGCTCCTTTGGTCTTAATTTAGCTAATCTTAATTCTCTCTTATTACCATTCGATGCATGATCTGTGTGTTAAGTGTTTCAGGATTTATAGGGCATGAATGAGTGAGAGATTGAGAAGGAAGCTTGCAAAAAATGGAAGGAATACAAGAAATTAAGGAGATGACCAGCGAGAAGTGACGCGGCCGCATGACTCACGCGACCGCACGGAAGAGAGGAAATCGCAGTGACGCGGCCGCATGGCTCACGCGACCGCGCGGATTGGAAGCTGCACGAACGACGTGAATGCGTGGACGACGCACACGCGTGATACGAAAAATGCTAAATGACGCAATCGCGTGGACGACGTGAACGCGTGACGTGCACGATCTGCAGAATTACAAAAGTCGCTGGCAGAGATTCTGGGCCACATTTCAACCCAGTTTTTGGCCCAGAAATACAGATTAAAGTCAGGGAACATGCAGAGACTCAAGAGATTAGACTCATAATTCACAATTTTAGTTTTAGATGTAGTTTTAGAGAGAGAGGTTCTCTCCTCTCTCTTAGGATTAGGATTAGAATTAGGATTTCATCTTCTGCAATCACAGGTTCAATGTTTCTTCTATTTATTTCTCCAATTTAATTTATGAACTCTTCCATGTTACATATAATTTTCTTAATTAATGTTACTTGGGGTATTTCAGTTTATGATTGTTTTATTTATGAATGCTTTTAATTTAATTTAGATATTTTCCCCTTTTGGCTTGGGTTAAGTAATTGGTAACGCTAAAGCTGTCAAATAAAGCAGTGGTTGAAATTGGGAGTTGCTCCAATAACTCTAGTCTTTCCATAGGAATTGACTAGAACCTGAGGATTAAGCTAATTAATCCACTTGAATTACATTCATAGTTAAAGGTTAACAAAGTGGGATTAAAATCCAATTCTCACCACAATTGATAAGGATAGGACTTCCAGTTCTTATACCTTGCCAAGGGTTTATTTTATTATTACTATTTTATTTTTCTTATCATTTAACATACTGATTTCTTACTTTCAAAAACCCAAAATTTTACCTTTTTCATAGCCAATAATAAGTCGTACCTCCCTGCAATTCCTTGAGAAGACGACCCGAGGTTTAAATACTCGGTTATCAATTTTATTGGGTTTGCTTAAGTGACAAACAAAACTTTTGTACGAAGGAATTTCTGTTGGTTTAGAAACTATATCTACAACGCGACTATTTTTATAAAATTCTTTACTAGCGAAAATCCTAACGTCAGAAATCGATGCCCCATGATGCGTAGGTGGATTGCTGCGAGTATCTTCATCATTGTTCCCAACAATGTCAATGGGCTCTTCATCCAAATCATCTTCTCGCATCACATTTTCAACTAGATCCGGTCTAACCTCAACTGCAAAATCAAGAATCAAATGAGGTCAACTAGCCATCCCAACTGCAATAGATAGAGGAGTAACCAACAGACAAGCATGTTCAATCACAGGCATCGAGGTTGAGGCACCCCCCAACAAAGTCGACTGAGGATTCGGCGCTGATGCCCAGAGCTGTTGACACCATCTTCCAACTTCGCAAACAACTCGTGTATTCTAACTTCCGAAAAATTTCTCCTACAATGAAACAAGATCTACATTAAAATAAGATTATTATTATTATTATTATTATTATTAATGACATATAAATATTAAAATTGTATTAATGCATTAATTGAAATACATTATTGGAATAAAAAGGTTGCAAGAATTAAAATAACTGAAATTTATTAACTTTAATTAGTTAAATTAGCATAAAATAAGAAAGAGATGATTAATCAAATTAAATGAATTAAAAAATATTACTGAGCATTGCAAATGTCACAATAATGATATTACTAATTGAAAAAAAATTAATTCAATTAATTCAAATTTTTATTTAAATAGACAATTAAATATCACCAATGAATAAAAATGAATGGAATATAATAAAAAATAATTTTGGTAGTATAAATAATTAAATTAAATTATTATATACAATTTTTATTTTTTACCTTATTATAATTTAAGTTAACATTAATGGTAAAAAAATAATTTTAAATAGCCCCAATTTGTATTTTATAACATAATTAAAGCATAATTCATAATTTTTTATTTTGTGATTAATCAACATTTTTTAAAATTTTTTCGTTAAATCTTCTGTATTTTATGATTGATGAATTTTCTCTACAAAACACAAATTTGTGATGAATTATTACAATCATAAATAATTAAGAAAATTATGAAAAATTATGAAAAATCAAATAAAAAATAAGAAATAGAGTAAAAATTTATTTTGAAACTAAAAATTTGTCAATTGTGTTAGAAATTCTATAAATTTGTATCTTATTATATCATCAATTTTATTACTCACTTCAACTTCATTATCCCTTTGTATCCAGAAAAGTATATAATGTCTTACTTATTTCAAAAAAGATGAAACTCTTCAAATACAATACAGGGTATAATATATAATTTGAGAACAATAAAATAAAAAATATCTAAAAATTTGAATTTTAAAATTTAATTTGTATCTTCTTTTTTTCTCCTAATATAAATTATTTTTGACAAAAAATAGAAAAAAAATCTAATAGACTAAAAAAATATTCTATCAAAGAATTATTATAAGGAGATTTATAATTAGAAAAAATAAAATAAAAGCATTAATAATAATAAAAAATAAACTCATATTAAAGAATGTTAGAAAAAAGATATAAAGTTCATATTAATAATAATAATGCTGAGAAATAATGTTGCTGTTTTAGGCTTTTAGCCTCCGCCTTTGGCCATCGTTTTTTTTCTTTCTTTGTTTTTTTAATTAAATTATCAAGTCATAAAAAAATAAAAAACAGTTTAGGAAAACGAAAACAGCAAGATCAATAGTAATTATACAAATTAAAATATATAAGAGAAAAATAAACTATATATATATATATATATATATATATATATATATATATATATATATATATAAGACTATAAAATAATGAACTTTTAACTAAATTAAATTGTATTTATTATTATTAAAAAGGGTAAGAGAAAGCAGTATAAAAAGGTATTTATAATTGTGGATATTTTCTATCAAAATACTTCCATGCTTTTGAATCCGATGGATGCTCAAGAATTCTTTTAAACTCGTGATCAAAATGCAATCGCATATGAGGTGCTGTGTTCATTGAAGCATAAAGTCTTCTTAAACGAGGTATAAGCGGTAAATAGTGCATTCGTTTCAAAGGCACTTATTTACCTTTTTTACCTATCTTATACCTTGGAGAATGACAAAATTTACATTCCTTTCTTGGTATATCATCCTCATTGTAATACAGCATACAACCATTAATACAACAATCAATTTTATTGCTTTCCATGCCAAGTTTCGATACTAGTTTCTTTGCTTCATAAAAATTGGAGACAAGTAAGTTATCCTTCGGCATCACTTCTTTCATAGCTTTCACGAAATCATCAAAGATTTGTTGAGATACATTCCCTTTAGCTTTTATACTCAACATTTTAACTGCCATTGATAATTCTGAATGATCAGTACATCTCTCAAATAATGGGCGCTGAGCAGACTGTAATAAATCATAAAATTTTTTAGCTTCTGCATTCGGAGGTTCCTCCATATGTTCTTCAAATTGACTCATAAATTCTGGTCCAGCAGCATCAACCACCATAAATTCATACGAATTTTTTATTGGCACATTAGCATGCTGAGAAGAACATGTACCTTCTTGATTATCATGATCTACATTCTGTTGCAAAAGACTCTCTCCATGTGAATTCCAACACCAGTATCTTGGCATGAATCCATATTTATATAAATCTAGTGAAACCTCATCCGAAGTTGAGAAAATCTTATTTTTATGTTTGTTGCAAGGACATCTAAGTACACCGCCTTCAAGTACAAATTGAGGTTGTTTTGTAACTGTATCAATAAATTGTCGAACACCATTGATAAATTCATGTCATAATCCTCCTCGGTTTGACAAATTTCTATTGTACATCTACTTTCGATGATCTGAAATTTCCATATCTACATATAAAGCATATTAAAAATTTTCATAATCAATAAATTTTTTTTATATAAATTAACAATGATGTTGCCAAGCGTTTAAATAAAGTGGCCGACACTAAACAATTTTTGGGAGTTTCATAAGCATATAAAAATATATGTGCTTGTAATTATACAGGATTACATTATTTTCTGGATTATTTTTTAATATTATTATATATTTTAAGGGGTTTGGTAAACAAATATCTGAAAACTATTGTTAGAAAACACAAAATAAAAGAAATTAAGATTATATATTATATACACACAAAAATTTGACTTTTGATTTCTTATAGCATTTATAACCAAACTATATAATAATTTTGATCTATGAAAACTTTCATATATGTTTCCTTTTATTTGAAAAATATATATCTTATAATACGCTTGTAAAGTTTTTTGTATGACAATAATATAACTAGTATCACCGTAATATCGAAGGTGAATGCTATCCAACCCCTTCTAAAATAATATGTAAGTTACTCTTTATGATGTGTTAAATTTTAATTGGTCATTATCTTAGTCATAGTTGGATTATTTTTGTAATTTATTATTTGAGATGGGTAATGATATAATTTTTTAAAATATCGAAAATCTCACCCTGTTAATTGAAGCACTTTTTCACTCCTCAATTCTTTCTTCATCGCTTAGCTTCGATCATTCCAAGTATTGCCATCGTCATGACAAGAAGCACCGTCGTCGTTGTCATTACTGCACTCTTGCGCAATCTCTCTTTTTTCAGTGCATCATTCCTTAACTATGTTGTTAAATTTCCATCCTTCCTAGTATAGCTAGCGCCGATGTCATTGCTATTTCCACTGTTTTCTCACTCGATCCCTCTTTTTGACGTGGATCACTTCTTACTAACATAATTAATGGTTAGTTTGGTTATTAAATTTTTTTATTAAAAAATATATGTATTTAATATAATAAAGTAAATCTATTTAGAGTACTTAAAATATAATTAAAATCATTAACATATAAATATAATAGTAAAATTTGTATTCTAAACAAGTAAACATATGCTTTATCATACATAAATTATTTGTTAAAAATTGAATAAATTGTTAAAATTAATAAAAAATTTAAAATGATAAAATCTAAGTTTTTATTGTATTTTTTATAATATTTTATTCTTTTAATTTTTAATTTATTAGTACTTTATTATTTAATTAATGATTAAACAAATTATTTTATGAAAAATTATTTTTTTGTATTATCTTAAAAAAGAGATCAATATAACAGTTTAAAAAATAACGTAAAAATAATATTTTAAATAAAAAATATTTAATATTAAAATTTTTAAATACAAAAATAAATTGTATAAATATTTAACAGATAAATATGAAATATATGCCTAAAATAAATAAAACATTTAAATAGAAATACTCTTGAAAAATAGAGAATTATTTTTGTCTGTTTTATTTATTTTAGCCATGTATTTCATTTTTATCTCTTACATATTTATACAATTTATTTTTATATTTAAAAATTTTAATATTAATTCTTTTTTATTTAAAATATTATTTTTACGTTATTTTTTAAACTGTTATATTAGTTTCTTCTTTAAAATAATACAAAAAATAATTTTTCATAAAAATAATTTGTTTAATTATTAAGTAAATAATAAAGTACTAATAAATTAAAATTTAAAAGAATAAAACTACTTCTGAAAAATACTTGTAAAAAAGTTGAATTCTATCATTTTTTGGTGACTTTTTATTTTTTTAGTGACTAGAATTTTATTATTTTAAATTTGTGTTATTAATTTTAACCATTTATTCATTTTTTTAAATAATTTATGTATGATAAAAGATATATTTATTTGTTTAAAATACAAATTTTATTATTATATTTATATGTTCCTGATTTTAATTATATTTTTAAGTACTCTGAATAGATTTATTATATTATATTATATTAATATTATATTATATTTTACATACGAATATATGTTCTATCATGTAATTAAATAAAAATATATTTTTTTATTAAAAACATTTAATAACCAAACTAACAATTAATTATATTGATAAGGAATGATCCACAACAGAAAAAGAGATCGAATGAGAAGATAGGATATAGTGATAAGATCAGCACTGACTATATTGGGAAGGATGACAAAGTTACGGACCATGAGAATTCAACGACGCCGTTAAGAGATGATTACGTCGATGTTGGCGCTTCTTTTCACGACGGCGATGATTAGAAGGACGGAAGGTAGGCGATGAAGAAAGAATGAAAGAGTGGAAAGGTGCTTCAATTAACGGAAGTGGAGTTTTGATATTTTAAAAAATAATATTATTACCCATCTCAAATAATAAATTACAAAATAATCTAACTATGGTTAAAATGATGACCAATTAAAATTTGACACATCATGAAGGATAACTTACATGTTATTTTATTGGAAGTTGGGTAAAATTTACTAACATCGAGATGCATATAATTAAATCGTTTTAATAAGTAGGGATTTTCCATGAACCTTTGAATTTAATCTAAAAAACTCACTGGTTAAATTAATCATTAAGCTTTTTGAAATAATGTTTTTCACATATGGATTTTCAAGTACAAACATAAAGCACCTATAAAGTGATGCTGAGAAGGAGAAAACGATATAACTAATACGTTATGTATATATGAATCAATTCATCATCGGGATAAAATTTTGTTTAGACACAAATTTATATTTGACATTAATTTAATGGAGAATGTTAGGGAATTAAAATTTCTATTTAATATAGAAAATACAAAAATTAGATAGTAAATAGTATTATTTTATATATAAGATTAAAACAATAAAAAAATGTTGATCACTTAAAAGTTTTTTCTTTTTAATTTTTTTATTAAAATTTAAAAAGTGTTCTATCCGTTAACATTTTAAAAAATATGAAAAAATAAATTGTGTCACACATACAAGAATTATATAAACACTATAAAAAAATTAAAGAAAAATTACTTATTTAGAAGTCTTTGGTACGGGTTGTAAGATGGATTAGGGACTTGTGAGCTGAAACAGTTGGATTATCTAACTGGAGCGACGGAGTGGATACTTGGCAAGGACACTCCGATACTCAAGTAAGAATAGATTTATAAAGTATATGTGTGTGGAATGAAGAACGTAACTAAAGAATCTCTGGCTTTCCTTTATATAATTCGAAGCAATTATCTTATCTTATCTATTAATATAAAAGGATATTTAATTTCAAATTTTGATTTTATTAAATATTTATCTTTACAGATTATTATATAATAAAAATTGAAAAATATAATTTAATTTAAATATTTTAAAAATAATATTAAATATAATTTTTTAATTTTTAAATATTTATCTTTTAGATAACAATATTTCATAACTTATTAAATATATTTTCATCGTAATCTTATTTATGTTTAATTTGTTAGTGAAAATTAGATATAATTTTAATTTTAAAGATTCATGTTTAATTTGTTAGTGAAAATTAGATATAATTTTAATTTTAAAATTTGTTATATATAGCTATTTCAAAGCCCCTAATTTACTCTGCGCCAAAAAATTAAAACTTTACTTAGAATCGCCTTTTAGTTTCAGGGATTTCAGTTTTTGAGTGCCTTCTCCCATGTATCACACCTAGTTACCTTGTCAAAAATCCAACTTTCTTTATTAGAATTCTCAATTTTTAATTCAGGGTCAGTTACGCTCTTCATCTCCTCCCTCCTACTCCGTGCTCCGCCGCTCGTCCTTCGCGCTCCTTCTGCGTGCTCTGCCTCCCATCTGTGGTCGCCGCTGGTGCTTCGTGCTCGATGTTACAACCCTCACAATCTCAGACATTCGAACCTCTGATCTCAGACATTCACCATTCCAGCCGCCAATCCCGCACCTCAGATCACCTCCACCATTGTGACTCGCGCTTCAGGTAACGGCTTTATTTCAATCGGGAACAATTGCTCTGCCTCCTGCATGTGGGCGCCTCCGCTGGTCTCGGAACTTGCACCCCGCCAGACTCAAACACCGAGAGGAGTGTGGTGTGCTGGACTGTGAGATTTGTGGTGCTTGTGCTTGTTATGTGTTGAATTTCTCGCTTCAATAAGTTTGTGTGCGTGGTTGGATTTCTTCTATTTTTTTTCTCTTGTTGCGGAATTGATTTCTTAATTACTGAGTTACGGAGCTGTGTTCTCATTTTGAAGAACACAGTGAGTTCAACATTTTGATATTAAGATATGATTGGAGGCAGCTAGTGTTGATGCTTCTTATTGGTACTGAGCTGGTGACTACTACTTGATTATTTTAGGGGGTAATGATTATTTGTTAGATTCTTCAATAATTGAAATGTAACCATCAAGGCATTTCTGCACGAAATTCTTATAACAAAGTAGTTAATGCCATGCTAATTTTGACTTAATGGAGGCCACCATTATTCGATTTTGGTTTAGGAACATATATATATATAGATATAGATATAGATATAGATATACATACCTAGGATTTAGATTCTATAGCTATTTTTTGAACACATTTGGTATAGCATTCATATATATAGAGACTGATCATATTAAAATACTTAGGGATCGGAGGGTGGATATCATAGGCTTTTCTTATAACTATATTATCTTGTTTTTTAAGTTTGTTCATGTCACAATCCTCAAACCTAGGGGTGTCAGGTGGGGAAGCCCACCCCGCCCTGTCCCGCTCCGCCAGAAGTCCGCTCTCTGGCGGGCTAGCCCGCTCCGCCCCGCCTATTCAGGTAGTCCCAAAATTCTAGCCCGCCCCGCCTAATGGTGGGCTGACAGATCTAATTAATTATTTTTTTATATTTATAAGGACATATCTAATATCTTCTATTTAAATCAATATAAATACAAATATTAAATATAAATAGTCTTCAAAATAAATAAATATAATCCAATTATCCAAAATACAAAAACATAGTTATAACTTATAAATAGTCCCATAGACAAAATAAATATATAATCCAAAGTCCAAAAGCATAATTATAAATAGTCTTCAAAGAAAATTAAACTTAATTCAATACACTTCATTTTCATCTTCATCTTCATATAAGTCAATAACATCATTGGAACCAACTCCTGAAGAATAGCCTTCTCCTTTTGCAATATCTTCCTGATATTTATCTTCCTCTAGAAAAAAATAATTAAATATATTAGCAAAATAGTACATAATAATGTTCAAAATCACTCAAGTATGTATGTCATAAATATAATATACCAAAATCATCATATCCACGTATCCAATTTCTGGTGCAAATCACCGCTTCAACATTATCTGACAACAAACGACTTCTATACTTATTCAAAACATGAGAACCCATGCTAAATGCAGATTCTGAAGCCACGGTAGTAATAGGAATGCTCAACAAATCTCTTGCCATTAGTGATAGTGTTGGAAAACGATGATGGTTGTCTTTCCACCATTGCAAAACATCAATGATTACATCATTGCAAAATAATGTTGCCTCACTCAAATAAATATCCAGTTGGTTCTTTCTATTTTTCACTTCTGCTTCTTGATTACGGGACATCAAATCCTTTGCATTACAAACAATATATGAATCAAAAAGCATGAAAAATAAAAAACACATATAATCAAGTAGATAAAAATACTTACACCAACAATTTTAATAAGCTGAGTTCCAATTGCAGAAGATGTTGCTTGAGAAAAATTACTTGAAAGTTAGGAAGAACTCTCTACAGTTGTAGAGAAATTTTGGTCATAAACCTCAAAAAGCTTGTATAACTTACTCTTCACATGCTCCACTTTGTCTTTAGTACTAATAGGATCAATCTCATTATAGCAATGAACCAAAGTGTTGAGTTTAAATCTAGGATCAAGAACTGCCCCAAATGCAAGAACAACACTGTATTCTTCGCAATATTTCTTGAACTTAATCATCATTTTTTTCTCCCATGTTCCTTATAAGCACTTCATCATTCTTCAAACTATTTATTAAAATAAGCTGAATTTGTCAAACTTGTAAAAAATACAAGTTGGATGTTGGGTAAGAAGTTCCAGACATCAACTTGGTAGTTTCGTAAAATGGTAACAAGAAATCACAAATCTTTTCAATTCTTCTCCACTCATCTGATGAAGGACAATACTCCCTAAACCCAGTTTCTTTTACTTTATATATTTCAAAAGCTTTCTTATAAGGAATAGCACTTGCAAGCATTGCATAAAGTGAATTCCACCTAGTAGGAACATCTAAACATAATGCAGTCGTATACTCAAGTCCCTCAATATCTTCAAAACATTCTTTAAACTTAACCATTCGACTTTTAGATTTTCTCAGAAACTTAATAGACTCTCCAATCTTATACACTGCATCACCACATATTTTCATTCCATCTTGGACAATAAGATTTAAAATATGAGCAGAGCAACAGACATGAAAGAATTCACGACCACACAATAATGAACCATGCACATCCAAAGTACTTTTCAAGTGTTCCACACAAGTATCATTAGAAGAAGCATTATCCAAAGTAATGGAAAAAATCTTTTTATCAACTTTCCACTCAGTCAAAAGCGTAAAGATTTTAGAAGACAACTCAAATCCTGTGTAAGGAGGAGGTATATGACAAAAATTGAGAATTTTACTCTGTAATTTCCAGTTCTCATCAACAAAATGTGCAGTCAAACATATAAACCCCTCATTGGTACTGGAAGTCCAAAGATCAGATGTTAAGCAAATTCTATTTGGAATGGAAACTAAAATTTTTTTAAGTTTCGCAACTTCTCTCTTGTGAACTTTCACTATGACAGCCTTAACCGTATTCCTAGAAGGAAGTTTCAAAGTTGGACTAATATATTTCACCCAATTTCTAAATCTCCTATCATCAACCATATTAAAAGGCTTATTCCCAGCAACTACATACCCAGCAAACATATCTCTAGCCACTCCTGAATCAATCTTAAGTGAACCCATTTTAAGTTGTAATTCTGCTATAGTCTGACCAATATCTTCATGCTTAATTTGAGTACAACTATCAAGATGCCGTTTTATAGTAGAAGTGTCATATCGCTTACCTGCAGCTTTAAACACTTTCTTGCATCCTTTACACTCAGCACGTTCTACTCTATCCTTATCTGGACCAAGCTTTTTGAAAAAATTCCAAACATCGGAGGTTGCTGGTCTCAGCCTTTTCGAACTAGGTTCATCAACCTCGATCGAAATAGCCTCAGAACCAACTCCAGTAGTAACAAGGTTACTCACAGTTTCAGAATTCATATTTCCTGAAATAAAAGTAAATGTAAATTGTTTCAGAATTCATATTTACTCACAGCCTCAGATTCAAGTATTTAACCAACAATCAACCATTATCAACCATAATCAAAACTCAACCATTATGAAACAACACAAAAAACAAGAAACAATTTCTGAATCTGCATCAGATTCAAGTATTTAACCAACAATCAACCATTATCAACCATATTCAAAACTCAACCATTATCAAACAACACAAAAACAAGAAACAATTTCTGAATCTGCATCAGATTCAAGTATTTAACCAACAATCAACCACTATCAACCATATTCAAAACTCAACCATTATCAAACAACACAAAAAATAAGAAACAATTTTTGAAACTGCATCAGATTTAACCAAATAGGCAAATATCAACCATTATCAACCATCATCAAAACTCAACCATAATCAGATTTAACCAAATATCAACCATAATCAAAACTCAACCAAATATCAACCCTAATTTACCTATATTAAACAACACAAAACACAAGACCCAGAGCGTGGAGCAGCCGTGACCGAGAGCGAGACCAGCAGAGTCAGAGGACAAGTCACAAGACCCAGGTGCCCAGGACCGAGACCAGCAGGCAGCAGCGACGACGGCCAGACGGAGCAGCAGCGGTGGCTATAACCCAGTAGGCCACGACGACCGAAGATCGACGGTGAGGAACTGACTCCGACTCAGCGACCGTCAGGGGTGAGGACGGAACTCTGAAGTTCGAGCTGAGGTCGATGGACGATGGAAGTGAGAGACTGAGAGTGACGGTGAGGAGCTGAGGAACTGACGGTGAAGAACTGAGGAACTGAGAAACTGAGGAACCGAGTGAGAGGCTGAAAGCCGTCGAGGAGACTGGAGACGAGACGACTGAGTACTGACGAGTGATGAGGAATTGAGGAGTGAGAGTGAGGCAGCTACAAATCTGGAATTAGGGATTAGGGATTGGGGATTCATTAGGGACTTAGGGTTTCAGCCGTTTCGCTGGGGAATGGGGATTGGGTCGGGTTGGGTGGGTGGGTGGGTTCATGGGTTCTGGGTCTAGGTTGATGGGTTCAGCCTAAAAAAAAAAGCTTCAGCCCACCAGAGAAGCCCGCCCCACCCTGCCAAAGTCCGCCGAAGCCCACGGTTTAAACGGTTTGGGTTAGGCGAGCTTTTGTCTTTCGGCTGTCCCAAATTTCCAGCCTAGCCCGCCTTTTTTAGCGGGTTACGCGGGCCGGCCCGGCAGATTAAGGCCCGTTTGCTACCCCTACTCAAACCCAATAGCTTACAAGCATTTATATTCCAACACCAAAAAAGGAATACGCTTCAATTTCAGGTACAAGCTAAGGTTAGAGAGTGATTATTATTAAGAGAGCATAAATTTCTTATTATTTCTGATTTATGAATTTTTGAGTGTCAAATTGAAGAGAGTTTTCATTTTAGTTTCTGATTTATGAATTTGATTTCAATTATTTAGTCTTACTTTAGAGGCTATGAGCTTCGAGCTGCTTTGCAGAGATGTTGATGTGGTTAACACTTGGGGGAATAGGTGCCACTATGTGGTGTTTATGTGCTACCATGCATTAGTGTCTACAGTGGCTGAAATTTAATAATTTGTTTGCTCCATTTCTCTAGAGTTAAAAGTGTAACTATTTACAGTAGTTATCTAGCATTACAGGCATAGGATAAATCTCTCTATTGTTATTTGTACTGTAAATTGACGTAATTGGTAAACTGATACTTGAGTACAATATACGGATGCATGTTTTTCCATTGTTGATTTCACAATGTATGTGGTTTAATTTGACTTCTCTTAGCGTTTTTTTTCATTTGTAGCTTATTTTGTTCAGTTATTATGTTTCATGCTTGTTGAATTTTACAACATTAATTGTTGATTGAGAAGTTTTCCATGAGTTCTGCATGCTGTTATTTATGCTATCTGTTGTTAAGAATTCAATGTTATAAAATCCTGGTTAAGGTGCAACACTAGCTGTCTGTCTAAAATTTTTTTAGTCATTATGTGAACTTATATTTTAATTAACAGATCTGAAAGGGCAACTTTTGATGAGTTTCACATGATCTGATTTTTAATCAAGTTTGGTATAAATGTACAATACAAAATACAATTAAATAAAGACTAAATGCTTGAAATAGTAGGGCATTTAATCTAGATTTTGTTTAAGATAATGCTTAGGTTTGTTTGATCCCAATCAATGTCTTTCTGAGCCTATAACTGCCAAATGAAACCTTTGTCTGAATTTGTTAGGTACCAAGGTTTTAATAAATAATAATATTGCATACAATTATGTAGTATTATATAAATAAACCCAGATGCTTACTTGGTAAGAACTTATATTCATCTATTACTTATATTCCTGCAACTTAAGCATTTCATACTCATTTTTTCTTCCTTCTTTCCTTAGCTGCTTTCATAAACATATAATGAATACAATGTGATCAATTAGCACACCGATAATAAAAGAAGATCAATAAAAACAGGAAAGCAGGAGTTTAAGTTGTGAACCCCTTCATGAATTATTTAAGTTTGTTAACCTTTTGATTATATCCTTTGTATGGCTTCTTTTTAGGAAAGCAAGAGTCAGTAACAATCTACACGCACACATACTTTAGTGAAGACTACGACATAATCATGCATTCTTATGAAGAAGGGAGTAAAAAGGTATTTATGACTGAAATTTTGTTATTAAAACACCTAGCATTGTATTATGTGATTATTTGATGTAATTGAATTATAATTGTCGTTTCCTTTATTGTGATTATAGTTTAATGGTTGAATTTATTGAATTATAATTGTCGTTTCCTTTATTGTGATTATAGTTTAATGGTTGAATTTACTTTGATTATGTCTGTGTTGCGATTATTATTTTGGTTGAATTGAGTGCTTGTAAATGAACCATGTTGCTGCCTTGTTAGAAATGGTAAACAAGAAACTAGGAGGAAATTATTGAGTTAGAAGAATGATATTACTAAGTAGTAACATGAATAAGTTATAAATTAATTACTAGTATTTTCTATTTCCTAAAGCATAGTAGTTTATTACTAAAGCATAGTAGCACTTTATCTTACCTCCTAATTGATTATTTTGGCAGTTAAGTATTATTTTACATTGTTATTATTTTAATTCTTTTGATGATGTACATGTTACTAGAATTTAACTGCAATGTCTTACTAATCTTATAAATCTTTGTTGTTTTAGACATCAGGTTCTAAAAAAAATAAAAAACACTTTTCAATTAAAGTACAAAAGTCTGGTAAATAAGGAGGTGATTAGTGCACACAAAACTAAGCATTCACACCTTAAGCCTACAAAATCACGAGCTCCAATTCCTTCACATGTATCTAAAAAGCCTTCAGCATTACCACCCTCTTTTTCGCAGCCACCACAAAAATTTAAGAGAAATTTACTATCTTCCCATGCCGATCATACACCATCACCATCACCATTACCATTACCAACTGAATCACCAAACTGTTCACCTATCCAACCTCAATCATTTGATAATGCTCCTAATAATGAACGAAATTTACATCATGCTCACTCATCGGATGAAAATTATCAAAATGAATCTCTTACTCAAGAAGGTGAACCTGTTACTCAAGAAGGGCTCTTAAAAATAATGCCTTTTGGCAATGAGTATGTACAACAACCACTTTTGTGTTTTAACATTCTCTCTATATTGTTTTTATTGTGAATACATGTGTAATTACTCATTATTTGAACTTCTTATAGGTTTAATCCATGTACTGCTGTTCGTGATGTAACAAATGCCATTAAAAGCAAATTTTCAGAATTTTGCCCTTCCTGGGGACATGCGAGTGAGCAAATGCAAGATTTGTGGTTTACTGAATTTAAGGTAAGGATTTATTATCATTTTTTTGTTATTTTGATATTATACATAGTGGGTAATTCAATGTATATGTTTGTTTTCTTTTATAGAAAAATTATATGTGGGAACCTCAACACAATGCAAGAATTCGTCAAATTTTTGAGATTAAGGGGAGTGCTCGATTAAGAGGGTTGAAGAATCAGGAGAGACTCAATTATTCAAAAGACCCTAACCATGTACCAAAATATATTCCTAAACCCGTTTGGCGTCAACTATTACATTATTTTGCTACAGATTCAAAATTTAAGAACTGGTCAGCAGCAAATACTGTGAATCGAGCATCAAATGCTGGAAGTTCCATGCATACTGGTGGTTCCATATCTATGGGTGAACATGCACGCAGAATGGTAAGATAAAAATAGTTTATTTTTAATCTTGTTCTTATTATGTGCAACGTTTTCTTATTCTTTTTTCTTTCCTATCGATTAAAACTATTATATTATAGGAGAAAGCTACGGGAGTAAAATCTTCTCTAGAGGAGGTTTATACTAAATGCCACACTAAAAAAGACAAAAGTTGGATTGATGAAAGATCTGAGAAAGTCATTGTATGTGATGCTAGTTTGTTCTTCTTTTTGTTTTTTTCAATTGCTAATTTTCACTATATGTTAGTATTTGTTCATGGCATATTTAGTTGCGATTAACATGAATTGATTTTTTAGGGTGAATTCAAAAAGCGAAAAACAGAACTTTCTCAAGTAGCTTTATCCTTGGATAATGAGGGAGATGTTGACGCATCTAAGGAAGGCCTAGATATACCAGATGATTATACTGTTTGGAACGAAGTTGTGACAAAGGAAAAAAAGAAAGCTGATTTTGGTTTAGGTTCTTTTGGTTTAGATCTCTCTTCAAAGTTGGATTCCAGAAATTGTTCAGAGACATCCAAACACAATCTAAATATTGAGCAAGAACTTTACATGTGGAAAGAAAAGGCAAAGGAACAAGAAATGATCAATGAAGAGCAAAATGTTAAGTTGAAAGATGCTGAGTTAAAAGATCAAGGACGTCAACTAAAAGTTCAACAGAAAAGAATTGGTTCTACTGAAAAGACAATTCATGCTTTGTATAAAAAGTTGAATTTGCCACTTCCTTCAACCTTGTCTGATCCTACGGAAGATGAGCTTGGGACAGACTCTAGTGATGATAACATGAGTGATTGATATTTGGAGTATATGTTTTTTCTGATTTAGTTTAAGAAATTTTTAGGTGATTTAGTTAGTACATTTTATTTTATTCATGATATTTGACCTTTTTAAAGGCTTTCTTTGTTTTAGTTTAAGTAATTTTTTCCTTATTTTAGTTTGATTACATTTATGGACAAAAGTATTTTAATAATAAATATTTTTTTAACTCTTTTATGTTAATTAACTTTTTCATGATTTTATTATGTGTTTAGAATTTGGATGATGTAATATGAAAAAAATGATTATGATGGTCTTCATATAGAAAGCAGATCGAATACAATTTATTTTCTAAAATATTTATCTATTAAATAGCAAATTATTTTGTATGAAAATTATTTGAAATATTATATTAAATTTGTAGAAAATTTGTGCGAAAATATTTTTTATTTTGTATGAAATTTGTTTCAAATACGTAAATTCTTTTAAATTAAATTTATCTGAAATTTAATTGAAAAAAAATATTTGATTGTCTAAAATTTGTTCGAACAAAATTTGTTATATTTGACTAAATTCATTAGAAATTTGTCTGAAATAAAGTATATTTTTTGTTTGAAATTTGTCTAAAAATTAATATTTTTATGTTTGAAATTTGTCTGAAATACGTTATTTTTATGTTGACTAATCTGTCTGAAATTCGTCTAAAATACATCATAATAGTTAGAAATCTAGCAGATAAATGCCTATTCGAAATCTGTCACAAAATCGTCTGAAAAAAATTTCGGACGAAATTTCAGACAAAATTTAAATTTGCAACAAGGCTTTTTGGGACAAAAAAAATTCATCCCAATTTTGTTTGAAAAAATAAATTTGTCTGTAATTTGTTCAAAATTTATTTCAATTTCGTCTCAAAATTCGTCTGAAAAAGCCCTATTTCTAGTAGTGGGGTAGAAAAAAAGTTTGTGTGTATTCAAGTTGTGTAGAATGATACAATATAAAAAGGTATTTATAAGTGCTAAGAGAATCGAAATAATAAAGACGTAATATTCTATATTAAATATTCAAATATGTTAAATAATGTTAATTGATCTTAATTATATTTTAACATCCTCCTCAAAATCAAGTGGCAACTTGAGTTTGAAACTTATTTGAAATAACTGAAGAAAAAAATACATAAACTGATAGAATGTGTGTAGATGGAATTGCCTGAAGAAAGTACATACAGAACTGTTGAAAGAAAGCGCAGACGGAACTTTCGGAAGGAAGCGCAAACGGAATTGGCGGAAGGAAGCGCAGATGAAACTGCCGGAAGGGAACGCAGATAGAACTATTGGAAGAGAATGTAGACGGAACTTCTGCAAGAGTGGCCAACTGTCGAAAAACTACTGAAGAGATGGCGAACTGCCAGAAAATTATTGAAAAGTGACAAAGTGCGAAGAGATGACAAACTATCTAGATGTGACGAAAAGCATATGGCTTCTCTATGAGAATAAGTAAGTAGTGGATGAGCTAATCGGTAAGGTCAAAAAAGCATCAAAGAATTAACCAAAGAGAAGGAAAAAAATAGCACGGAAGAAAAGTATGAAAAGTACGGTGAATTCACCAGAAGAAAATTAACTTATCCTCCTCAAAGAGGATACCGTGGTTTTGATACCATGTTAGAAATGGGAGAGGGAGCAATAGGAAAAAGTTTTGTGAGTATTCAAGTTGTGTAAAATGATACAATATAGAAAGGTATTTATAGGTGAGAAGAGAATCGAAATAATAAAGACGTAATATCCTATGATAAATATTCAGATACGTTGAATAATACTAATTGATCCTAATTATACTCTAACAATTATATTCAATTAATTGATATATATAATATTAAATTGTGTGCTACTTAAATATCTAATCAAATCAATTAGTTGATATAATTAATCTATGTAATGAATTGTATTTAATGAGTTAAAAGAAATAAATTAGGAAACACTCTTAGAAGCATGCTACGTCAGCTTTATCATTAAGTGTAAAAACCTATTTTTTATATAATAGAATAGATTAAGGGGATGATATTTTAGTAAGGGATATTGATCCTAAAGACAAGATATCGAAATAATATTTTGGTATAGAAAAGTGATCGAGTAAAATGATTTTTCGGTAAGCAAAAGAGACCAACAAATTTTTGGAATAAAAACCTTTAATAAAGAAAACAAAACTCCCACCTTTTATATCAATTTGAGTTCAATACCTTTTATAAAAATTACAAAAAAAGTAATGAATAATACAAAAGAATGATTATGTTTTGTTCTTTCTTTTCGCATAAGAAACGAAAGAAGAGAGAGTAATATGAAAACAATGAATTTAGCAATTGAGAAGTAAAAGAAAAAATAGAGAGAGATAGAGATGAAAGAGAGAGTGAGTGATTAAAAACCAAGATTTTAAAAATTGGACTGATTATTGAACCGCTTTAATAATTGATTTACTGATTCAACTGGTCCAACTATAATTTAACCAAAAAAATTATTTTAGAATAAAATAATAAATAAATTATAAGGTGCTTTATCCAAGCTTATTAGAAATATAGAATTTCTACTAGAAATATTTTTTAAACAATAAAATTCTGGTAGTACAATTTTTATTTTGAGCAGTACCATAAAAAATATTTTTAGAATTAATAATTTTTTATAAATTGTAATTCCTATTTATAATTTTAATTAGGATTTATATATGTATTTTTTTGCGCAACCTTAAGGACAAGGTTGTTTTGAAAAGAAGAATAATGTTAGGATTAATATTAACCTATAGCCTAATTAGAGAATCATACTATAAATAAAAATGGGTTACAATAATATGATTATGCATGATGTAGTTGAAAACTCTAATTTTTCTCTTAACTTTAATTCTAGAAAATTTTGATAGGTGTTACCGTGTAAAAATAATAACCGGTTCTAAGATTCAATACGAAAGGATAAATATATAAAAAGAAAAAAAAAAGACAACATATAGAGAGTAAGTAGAGACTAGAAAATACACATAAAGAAATTAAAGAAGTTAATAGAAAAAAGAGACTCACATTCCACAATACTTTTTTTTTGTCCCTCTCTCACTATTTTTACTCTCCTCTACTAATTAAGTGGCTTCTTGCAGTTATGTGCATCTCTCACTGTAGCCCCTTTTTTAACCGTTTTATCTTTTTACTTCTATCAAATTTTTATTTTATTCTTTCTGAAATCTATCTAATTCTCTTTATTTTTTAATACAAATTTGTATTAAAAATATTACTGAAAAAATTTCACAATAATTATGTTATTAATTAAAAAAAAATCAATTCAATCAATTTAAATTTTAATTTAAAATAGATAATTAAAAATTACCAATAAATTAGAAAAAAGAGAATATAATGTAGAATAATTTTAGTAGTATAAATAATTAAATTAAATTATTAGATATGATTTTTATCATATTATAATTTAAGTTTAGAATAATAAATTTTATAATTGTAAAAGTATGTAATGGTAATAGTTTATATTGTAATTATTTTTATCATGATTATTTTGTTCAACTTAGTTAATTGTTATAACTAATTACAAAAATTAAGTTATTAATTATAATTGATTTAGTTTGATAAAATACGCAAAATGAATCGAGATAGAACTTAAGGGGCATGACATGTTAGGATGACACATTAACGGTAGAAAATTAATTTGAAATAATCCTAATTTATATTTTACGATATAATTAAAAACATAATTCATAATCTTTTATTTTGTAATTAATCAATATTTTTAAAAAATTTGTTTGAATCTTCTATATTTTATAATTGACAAATTTTTTTTTACAAAAAATAATAATTTGTAATGAATTGTTACGATAATAACCAATTCATAAAATAAAAAAATTATAAGAATCAAATAAAAAATAAAAATTGGTAGAGTGCAAGTGTAAGGGGAAAGATTTAGGAACAAAGAAGAATTAATCAATCAGAGGGAATTTAGAGAGAATTAAGGGGGAGAGAGATAATTCCATGAAAGGAATTTCAGAAAAGGAACTATATTCATTACTCAATTCATGATCCCCTATTCCATTTTTACTATAACTATTTATAATAAATCAATTACTAATAAAACTATCCTAATTGGGCCTTGACCTATTTTACTCATTAGATTACATTCCCCTTAACGACAACCTTGCCCTCAAGGTTGTTGAAAAAAAAAATTTATAAACCCTAATTACAATTAATAAAAGTAACAATTAATCTTAAAGTAACATTATATCTTTTTTTTTTTTGCTATTCTACTGTCTAAAATAAAAACTTACCCCCAGGATCCCACTATTTAAAAAAAACCAGGCCCTCAATCTTTTTAAAATATTTTTTGATAGGCCTAAATCTATTTGTTGATGTGAATGAGGTAAATTGGGCTTGGCACATTGGGAAAAGGCCCAACACTTGAGGAAGGAACAGCTCCTCATTCTCTGCTTTCTCATTCTCGTTGCTGCACTTGAGAAGAGAGGGCACCATCCCAAAACAGCCACCACTCATCTCTTGACCACTCTGCATCTCCGTCGTTTGCTTTGCCTGGGTAGACTCCTGTGTTGCTGCTTGGACCATCGCCACCCACGGAAACAACACCTCGTCCAGCTTTTTCTCTGTGCCACATCTACGCTCACGGTCCCATGGAAAAATCGCCACCGTGAGTGGTGGTGGCTTGGCCACGATTGAGGAAACACAACGGAATAGAACGCCTCTTCTAACCTTCGCCGCTTCGTCAACTCGGGTCGTCGCGAGCTTTCCCTTCGCGGAGGCGCCGCTTACTACCACCGCGTCGTTCGTCTTCCGCGGTCTTGGTTCTGGTGCGGGCTCTCTTGCAGTTGCTCCGCCTCTGACCACCGCATCCGTAAACCTGCAAGGTGACTTTGGTGTCGGTTCCCGATCCAATAGATCTGTGTCATCCACCTTCCCCTTCACGACGGCGCCGTCCTCGGCGCCACTGCTGGCCATGCTTAGCCTGCCACCGCTGCTCCGAGAGGTTCTGTCGAAGTGGACGTCATTGTCCTCCGCAACGGGTGCTGTTTCCCACCACGTAGGATCGCTAGCGTTCAGAGGTTGCGGTCCGACATTCAGGGAGGTCGTTTTTTGAATCTGAATTTTTTTTTTGCGGATCTGGAACTGCTGTTGTTGATGCTGAAAACTGTTGTTGAGGTATTGAATTAGATAGGTGAATTCTTGAGGCTGTAATACCTGTATCCGTAGTCTGTAATTTTGCTTGATCTTGACTTTCGATTGATGATTCTGCTTCTGAATTTCTGATGTCGTGTTCTGTCGATGGTTTTTTTGTGGTGTCTACGATGGAATTCTGGATTTGGATTTTCGCTTGAAATGCTGATTCTGGACTTTGATACAGTAATTGATAGGAAATTTTTGTTGATGAACTTTTCTGGATCTGGTGCTGAGATGATAATTTTGGCTTTGAAATTTCTAAAAATGGATTGCTCCAGCATTCTTTATAATACTTTGCCAAATAAAAAGTATCACGAATAGTTTTAGGATCATCAAAGATAATTTCTCTATGGATATAAGTTTCCAATCCATTGAGAAATGTCTTCAATATTTCAGCAACATTCAAATTTACTCTTTGAACATAACACAAAAAGGCAGTGAAATATTCAGCTACACTTCCAATTTGTTCCATTTGAGGTGAGAATGCCAAACCACCAAGAAAATGGAAAAATGGTGGTCAATGAAAGCACCAATGTAAGGGGAAAGACTTAGGAACAGAGAAGAATTAATCAATTAGAGGGAATTTAGAGAGAATTAAGAGGAAAAGAGATAGTTCCATGAAAGAAATTCCAGAAAAGGAACTATATTCATTACTCAATTCATGATCCCTATTCCATTTTTATTATAACTATTTATAATAAATCAATTACTAATAAAACTATCCTAATTGGGCCTTGGCCTATTTTACTCATTACAGCAAGTTTGTTTTGTAACTAAAAATTTGTCGATTATGTTAAAAATTCAGAAAGTTTGTATCTTATAAAACATGTATATATAATCAATTTTATTATTCCAACTTCATAAACTCTTTATATCTAGAAAAGTATACAACGTCATACCTATTTTTTTTAAAAAAATCTCTTTAAACTTATCAAACCAAAAAAATATTCTATTAAATAATTATTATAAAAAGATTTATAATTAGAGAAAAAATAATAAAAATATTAATAATAATAAAATATAAGAAATAAAGCTCATATTAAAAAAGGTTAGAAAAAAATAAAATTCATATTAATAATAATAATTATGATGATCTTCTAACCTTCTTCATATTAGTATATAGGTTTTACTCACATGTTATGATAACGTAACTCCAATATTAAGGGGTAAATCACATATAAATAAAATGGAGCTTAAAATTACACAATTCTACCAAAAAAAAATGTTATAAAAATTGTTCAGAAGGATAATTTTATGTAATTCAAATCAATCTCATTTGAATTACCCATTTTAACACTAATTCGAATCAGGTCAATTTGAATTATTAGAGATATACATAAATCAAATTGGTCATATTTATGTAATTCGAAACAGCTTGAGTCGATTTATGCATGCATGTGAAGTCTCTACTCATTCGAAACAAACTGTTTCGATTTACTCCCTGATTTTGT
This sequence comes from Arachis stenosperma, assembly GCF_014773155.1. NCBI lineage: Eukaryota > Viridiplantae > Streptophyta > Magnoliopsida > Fabales > Fabaceae > Arachis > Arachis stenosperma. Next base: position 30,619,316 of record NC_080380.1, on the reverse strand, counting down.
TCTTATATAATTCGAATGGGGCTAATTCGAATTACTATGTATCAACTATTACAAATTTTTATAACACCCCTAACATTTTTTAAGTCATTTTTTAAAATTATTTTGTAAGGAATAAAATATTTTTTTGGTATAATTTAAATAAATTTATTAAAAATTATATTTACTCAAATTTCAAATATAATACTCTTTACATAATTAATAATTTAAAAATAAAAAAAATTATTTTATTTCATGCGAAACAATTAAAAAAATTAAATTTAAATACAAATATTCATGTATATACTCAAATTTTAAATAAAATACTCTACATAATCAATAACAATTTAAAAATTTAAAAGAATTATTTTATTCCATACAAAACCGTTTAAAAAGAAAAAATGAGCTAACAAACTATTTAATTATGAGACTTTTTCAAAATATTCATGAGCTATCAAGAATGGGCTTAAGAGTATTGTATAGAATTCGAATTGATAGCTTATCAATATTTTAAAAAAGTCTCGTAATTAAATATTTTGTTAATTTTTTAATGCATGGAATAAAATATATTTTATTTTATTTCTAAATTATTAATTTTTTAATAAATTTATTTAAATTATATCACAAAAAAATATTTATTCCATGAAAAATAATTTTAAAAAATGACTTAAAAAACGTTAGGAGTACTATCAAAATTTGTAATGTCCTTGTGACTTAGGTAAATACATGCATGTATTCAAATTTTAAATAAAATACTCTACAGAGTCCATAATAATTTAAAAATTAAAAAATATATAATTTTATTATTTACTTACCTAAGTCACTGGGACATTACAAATTTTTACAGTACTCCTAATATCTTTTAAGCCATTTTTTTGAATTACTTTGTGTTACGGACTCACAGTCTAGCCTGATTACCCGGCGGGTCGGAAATACCGCCTCCGACCCAAGCCCGAACCACCCTCCACGATGGGAAAGCCCGACAGGTCAGCCCCCCACGCCCGACCCGAAGTACGCGCGACTTGCCATTACGCGGCTCAAGTCACCACGCCCAGCAAACCGGTCGGGTCGGTACCCTCAAAGCAGCACCCGAAGTCCTGACCCGAAAACCGTGGCGACCTGCTCCTCCCACGTGGACTAGGACATCCCATAAAAGCTTCTTGGCCAGTGGGCTAAGTCATTTATGGGTCCGCCCAACACATTATATAAGGGAAGAGGTCAGTTCTCCCCCGAGGTACGTAACGTCTTACCTAATTTGCCTATCACCTCGTACAGACACTGACTTGATCGTCGGAGTGTCCTTGCAGGTGGCCACACCCCCTTCATCTACACCACCTCCAACATCGCCAGCTTTCAACCCACATCTCGACACCCGCACCAAGTCAGTCCGAGGCCTCACCCTCTCACCCTCTCATCCTCTCATCGCTACCCGACTCGCCGAGCACCCGATACTCCCCAGGTAATGAACATTGGCGCCGTCTGTGGGGACCTGGAGCAGACATGGAGTGACTCCCAACATCAGAGGAACTTCGCGATGGAGGAGGGGCTCGCCTGAGTAGGGCGAGTTCGACGGCCCGCGCCGCCGAACAGCCACGATTCTCTGTTCAGCCAAACCAACCAATCTACACCAAAATCCCTGAAAGACGTCCCTTCGGAGGGACGGGAGCCGACAGCGCCAAGATCATGCAAGAGTTTAGGCACAGAGTACAAAACCTTGAAAGTGAGCTGGCAACAAGGAGCTGATCCCACGGAGACGCCAGCTGATCACGCACCCATTCCCCCTTCCGAAGATACGAGAACAGAGAAAGGAGCCTGACAAAGCACGAAGATGAAGCACATACACAGGCGATCTCACGACCTACCCAAGGTAGGTCCGAAAGCCACGGGGAGTCCCAAAAGGGAAAAGCCAAGAAACGACTGGAATCCATCATCATGGGGGCCACCCCTTTCCACCCCTCGATCCTCAAGGTCCGGCTTTCGAAAAATTTCGACAAGCCAACGGGCATGAGGTACGATGGGACTAAGGACCCCCAAGAGCACCTCACAACATTTGAAGCAAGAATGAATTTGGAAGGGGTAGGTGATGCGGTCAGATGCCGAGCTTTCCCCGTGACGCTGGCCGGCCCAGCAATCCGATGGTTTAACGCGCTCCCACAAGGATCCATCACGGCTTTTACGGACATCTCCTAAAGCTTCCTAGCCCAGTTCACGACATGCATAGTCAAGGCAAAACACCCAATTAACTTGCTAGGGATTACCCAAAAACCCGGGGAGCTAACCAGGAAGTTCCTGGATATGTTCAATGACGAATGCTTGGAAATCGACGGCCTCACGGATTCGGTTGCCAGCCTCTGCCTAACAAACGGCCTACTAAACAAGGACTTTAGAAAACACCTCACCACCAAGCATGTCTGGACCATGCAGAAAATTCAAAGTGTGGCTAAGGAATACATCAATGATGAGGAGGTGAGTTAGGTTGTAGCAGCCAACAAACGGCAGCTCTTGAACCCCTCAGTTCGGCAGGCCCCCAGGTCGACAGATATAAGGAAACTCCCAGGGACAGAACCTTGGCCAAGCAACCCCCACGGGTAGGGAGGTTCATGAACTATACGCCACTCACAGCGCCCATAGTGGAAGTCTACCAACAAATTACGGACAAAAAAATCCTATCCCGACCTAGACCATTGAAAGAGAGAACAGGAGGCAACAAAAGCCTTTATTGTGACTATCATAAGGGGTTCAATCATAAGACCCAGGACTGCTTCGATCTCAAAGATGCTTTAGAACAAGCCATCTGAGAAGAAAAGTAGAGTGAGTTCTCCCTACTCATCAGAGAACCGAGGAGACCAGAACAAAACTCTCCGAAGAAGATCGTAACCGGACTATCAAGCCAAGACAAGAGCCCATAGGGAACACCGACAACCCCCCAACTTTTGTGGTCAATGGTGCACAAAATTGTGATCATCAATGGCGCCATCAACATGGTACGCTCAATTGCAATCTCAACTCTTTATCACAACTTCGCACAACTAACCAACAAGTGCACTGGGTCATCCAAGTAATAAACCTTACGCGAGTAAGGGTCGATCCCACGGAGATTGTTGGTATGAAGCAAGCTATGGTCATCTTGTAAATCTCAGTCAGGCAGATTCAAATGGTTATGGATGATTTATGAATAAAGCATAAAATAAAGATAGAGATACTTATGTAATTCATTGGTGAGAATTTCAGATAAGCGTATGGAGATGCTCAGTCCCTTCCGTCTCTCTGCTTTCCTACTGTCTTCATCCAATCCTTCTTACTCTTTTCCATGGCAAGATGTATCTTGGGCATCACCGTTGTCAATGGCTACAGTCCCGTCCTCTCAGTGAAAATGTTCAACGCACTCTGTCACAGCACGGCTAATCATCTGTCGGTTCTCAATCAGGTTGGAATAGAATCCAGTGATTTTTTTTGCGTCTGTCACTAACGCCCAGCCTTCAGGAGTTTGAAGCTCGTCACAGTCATTCAATCATTGAATCCTATTCAGAATACCACAGACAAGGTTTAGACCTTCCGGATTCTCTTGAATGCCACCATCAATTCTAGCTTATACCACGAAGATTCCGATTAAGGGATTCAAGAGATATCCACTCAATATAAGGTAAAACGGAGGTGGTTGTCAGGCACACGTTCATAGGTGAGAATGATGATGAGTGTCACGGATCATCACATTCATCAAGTTAAGGAACAAGTGATATCTTAGAATAAGAATAAGCCGAATTGAATAGAAGAACAATAGTAATTGCATTAATACTCGAGGTACAGCAGAGCTCCACACCTTAATCTATGGTGTGTAGAAACTCCACCGTTGAAAATATATAAGAACAAGGTCTAGGCATGGCCGAATGGCCACCCTCCCAAAGAGGGTTCAATCATAAAAACATGATCAAAATCTCTAAAGTGATCAAAAGATTCAAAGATCTAAAGATGAGAATACAATAGTAAAAGGTCCTATTTGTAGAGAACTAGTAGCTTAGGGTTTACAAAGATGAGTAAATGACATAAAACTCCACTTCCGGGCCCACTTGGTGTGTGCTTGGGCTGAGCATTGAAGCTTTCATGTGTAGAGACTTTTCTTGGAGTTAAACGCCAGCTTTTGTGCCAGTTTGGGCGTTTAACTCCCATTCTTGTGCCAGTTCCGGCGTTAAACACCAGAATTCTTGAGCTGACTTGGAACGCCTGTTTGGGCCATCAAATCTCAGGCAAAGTATGAACAATTATACATTGCTGGAAAGCCAAGGATGTCTACTTTCCAACGCAGTTGAGATCGCGCCAATTGGGCTTCTGTAGCTCCAGAAAATCCACTTCGAGTGCAGGGAGGTTAGAATCCAACAGCATCTGCAGTCCTTTTCAGCCTCTGAATCAGATTTTTGCTCAGGTCCCTCAATTTCAGCCAGAAAATACCTGAAATCACAGAAAAACACACAAACTCATAGTAAAGTCCAGAAAAGTGAATTTTAACTAAAAACTAATAAAAATATAATAAAAACTAACTAAAACATACTAAAAACATACTAAAAATAATGCCAAAAAGCGTATAAATTATCCGCTCATCACAACACCAAACTTAAATTGTTGCTTGTCCCCAAGCAACTGAAAATCAAATAAGATAAAAAGAAGAGAATATGCAATGAATTCCAAAAACATCTATGAAGATCAGTATTAATTAGATGAGCGGGGCTTTTAGCTTTTTGCCTCTGAACAGTTTTGGCATCTCACTCTATCCTTTGAAATTCAGAATGATTGGCTTCTATAGGAACTCAGAATCCAGATAGTGTTATTGACTCTCCTAGTTAAGTATGATGATTTTTGAACACAGCTACTTTATGAGTCTTGGCCGTGGCCCAAAGCACTCTGTCTTCCAGTATTACCACCGGATACATACATGCCACAGACACATAACTGTGTGAACCTTTCCAGATTGTGACTCAGCTTTGCTAGAGTCCCCAATTAGAGGTGTCCAGAGTTCTTAAGCACACTCTTTTTCCCTTGGATCACGACTTTATTATTTTTTTCTTTTTCTTTTTCCTTCCTTTTTTTCGTTTTTTTTTTGTATTCACTGCTTTTTCTTGCTTCAAGAATCATTTTTATGATTTTTCAGATCCTCAGTAACATGTCTCCTTTTTCATCATTCTTTCAAGAGCCAACATTCATGAACAACAAATTCAAAAGACATATGCACTGTTCAAGCATACATTCAGAGGTCAAAGTATTGCCACCACATCAAAATAATTAATTTGTTATAAAATTTAAAATTCATGCAATTCCTCTCTTTTTCAATTAAGAACATTTTTTCATTTAAGAAAGGTGATGGATTCATAGGACATTCATAACTTTAAGGCATAGACACTAAGACACTAATGATCATAAGACACAAACATAGATAAACATAAGCATGAAAATTCGAAAAACAGAAAAATAAAGAACAAGGAAATTAAAGAACGGGTCCACCTTAGTGATGGCGGCTTGTTCTTCCTCTTGAAGATCTTATGGAGTGCTTGAGCTCCTCAATGTCTCTTCCTTGCCTTTGTTGCTCATCTCTCATGATTCTTTGATCTTCTCTAATTTCATGGAGGAGGATGGAATGTTCTTGGTGCTCCACCCTTAGTTGTCCCATGTTGAAACTCAATTCTCCTAGGGAGGTGTTGATTTGATCCCAATAGTTTTGTGGAGGCAAATGCATCCCTTAAGGCATCTCAGGGATTTCATGATGAGTGGGATCTCTTGTTTGCTCCATCCTCTTCTTAGTGATGGGCTTGTCCTCATCAATGAGGATGTCTCCCTCTATGTTAATTCCAACCGAATAACAGAGGTGGCAAATGAGATGAGGGAAGGCTAACCTTGCCAAGGTAGAGGACTTGTCCGCCACCTTATAAAGTTCTTGGGCTATAACCTCATGAACTTCTACTTCCTCTCCAATCATGATGCTATAAATCATGATAGCCCGGTCTATAGTAACTTCGGACCGGTTGCTAGTGGGAATGATTGAGTGTTGGATAAACTCCAACCATCCCCTAGCCACGGGTTTGAGGTCATGCCTTCTCAGTTGAACCGGCTTCCCTCTTGAATCTCTCTTTCATTGAGCGCCCTCTTCACAAATGTCTATGAGGAATTGGTCCAACCTTTGATCAAAGTTGACCCTTCTAGTGTAAGGGTGTTCATCTCCTTGCATCATGGGCAAGTTGAATGCCAACCTTACATTTTCCGGACTGAAATCTAAGCATTTCCCTCGAACCATTGTAAGCCAATTCTTTAGGTCCGGGTTCACACTTTGATCATGGTTCTTGGTGATCCATGCATTGGCATAGAACTCTTGAACCATTAAGATTCTGACTTGTTGAATGGGGTTGGTAAGAACTTCCCAACCTCTTCTTTGAATCTCATGTTGGATTTCTGGATATTCACTCTTTTTGAGTTTGAAAGGGACCTCGGGAATCACCTTCTTCATGGCCACAACTTCATAGAAGTGGTCTTGATGCACCTTTGAGATGAATCTCTCCATCTTCCATGACTCGGAGGTGGAAGCTTTTGCCTTCCCTTTCCTCTTTCTAGAGGTTTCTCCGGCCTTAGGTGCCATAAATGGTTATAGAAAAACAAAAAGCAATGCTTTTACCACACCAAACTTAGAAGGTTTGCTCGTCCTCAAGCAAAAGAAGAAGGAAGAGAGTAGGAGAAGAAGAAATAGAGAAGATGGAGGTGGCTTGGTGGTTCGGCCAAAGGGGAGAAGTAGTGTTTAGGTTGTGTGAAAATGAGGGGGTGAAGATGGGTTTATATAGGGGGGAAGAGAGGGGTAGGGTTCGGTGATGTATGGGTGGGTTTGGGAGGGAAAGTGGTTTGAATTTGAATGGTAAGGTAGGTGGGGTTTTATGAAGGATGGATGTGAGTGGTGAGGAGAATGGTGGGATTTGATAGGTGAAGGGTTTTTGGGGAAGAGGTGTTGAGGTGATTGGTGAATGGGTGAAGAAGAGAGAGAGTGGTGGGGTAGGTGGGGATCCTGTGGGGTCCACAGATCCTGAGGTGTCAAGGATAATTCATCCCTGCACCAAGAGGCGAGCAAAAATGCTTCTTCTGCCAATCCTGGCGTTAAACGCCGTGCTGGTGCCCATTTCTGGCATTTAATGCCAGCTTCTTGCCCATTCCTGGCGTTAAACGCCAGTCTGGTGCCCCTTTCTGGCGTTAAACGCCCAGAATGGTGCCAGACTGGGCGTTAAATGCCCATTTTGCTATCTTCACTGGCGTTTAAACGCCAACAAATTTTCCTCCAGGGTGTGCTATTTTTCTTTCTATTTTCCATTCTACTTTTTGCTTTTTCAATTGATTTTGTGACTTCCCATGATCATCAACCTATAGAAAACATAAAATAACAATGGAAAATGGATAAATATAACATTGGGTTGCCTCCCAACAAGCGCTTCTTTAATGTCAGTAGCTTGACAGTGGGCTCTCATGGAGCCTCACAGATGTTCAGAGCAATGTTAGAACCTCCCAACACCAAACTTAGAGTTTGAATGTGGGGGTTCAACACCAAACTTAGAAGTTGATTGTGGCCTCCCAACACCAAACTTAGAGTTTGACTGTGGGGGCTCTGTTTGACTCTGTTTTGAGGGAAGCTCTTCATGCTTCCTCTCCATGGTAACAGAGGGATATCCTTGAGCCTTAAACACAAAGGATTCTTCATTCACTTGAATGATCAATTTTTCTCTGTCAACATCAATCACAGCCTTTGCTGTGGCTAGGAAGGGTCTGCCAAGGATGATGGATTCATCCATGCACTTCCCAGTCTCTAGGACTATGAAATCAGCAAGGATGTAATGGTCTTCAACCTTTACCAGAACATCCTCTACAAGTCCATAAGTTTATTTTCTTGAATTGTCTGCCATCTCTAGTGAGATTCTTGTAGCTTGCACCTCAAAGATCCCTAACTTCTCCATTACAGAGAGAGGCATGAGGTTTATGCTTGACCCTAGGTCACACAGAGCCTTCTCAAAGGTCATGGTGCCTATGGTACAAGGTATTGAGAACTTCCCAGGGTCCTGTCTCTTTTGAGGTAATTTCTGCCTAGACAAGTCATCCAGTTCTTTGGTGAGCAAAGGGGGTTCATCCTCCCAAGTCTCATTACCAAATAACTTGTCATTTAGCTTCATGATTGCTCCAAGGTACTTAGCAACTTACTCTTCAGTGACATCTTTGTCCTCTTCAGAGGAAAAATACTCATCAGAGCTCATGAATGGCAGAAGTAAATCCAATGAAATCTCTATGGTCTCAGTGTGAGCCTCAGATTCCCATGGTTCCTCATTAGGGAACTCATTGGAGGCCAGTGGACGTCCATTGAGGTCTTCCTCAATGGCGATCACTGCCTCTTCCTCCTCTCCAAATTCGGCCATGTTGATGGCCTTGCACTCTCCTTTTGGATTCTCTTTTGTATTGCTTGGAAGAGTACTAGGAGGGAGTTCAGTAACTTTCTTACTCAACTGACCCACTTGTGCCTCCAAGTTTTTAATGGAGGACCTTGTTTCAGTCATGAAACTTTGAGTGGTTTTGGTTAGATCAGAGACCATGGTTGCTAAGTCAGAGTGGCTCTGCTTAGAATTCTCTGTCTGTTGCTGAGAAGATGATGGAAAAGGCTTGCCATTGCCAAACCTGTTTCTTCCATCATTATTGTTGTTGAAACCTTGTTGAGGTCTCTGTTGATCCTTCCATGAGAGATTTGGATGATTTCTCCATGAAGGATTATAGGTGTTTCCATAGGGTTCTCCCATGTAATTCACCTCTTCCATTGAAGGGTTCTCAGGATCATAAGCTTCTTCTTCAGATGAAGCGTCCTTAGTACTGCCTGGTGCAGCTTGCATTCCAGACAGACTTTGAGAAATCATATTGACTTGCTGAGTCATTATTTTATTATGAGCCAATATGGCATTCAGAGTATCAATCTCAAGAACTCCTTTCTTCTGATTCGTCCCATTGTTCACAGGATTCCTTTCAGAAGTGTACATGAATTGGTTATTTGTAACCATTTCAATGAGTTCTTGAGCTTCTGTAGGCGTCTTCTTCAGATGAAGAGATTCTCCAGCAGAGCTGTCCAATGACATCTTGGACAGTTCAGACAGACCATCATAGAAGATACCTATGATGCTCCATTCAGAAAGCATGTCAGAAGGACACTTTCTGATCAATTGTTTGTATCTTTCTCAAGCTTCATAGAGGGATTCACCTTCCTTCTGTCTGAAGGTTTGGACTTTCACTCTAAGCTTACTCAATTTTTGAGGTGGAAAGAACTTTGCCAGGAAGGCATTGACTAGCTTTTCCCAAGAGTTCAGGCTTTCTTTAGGTTGTGAGTCCAACCATATCCTAGCTCTGTCTCTTACAGAAAAAGGGAATAGCATAAGTCTGTAGACCTCAGGGTCAACCCCATTAGTCTTGACAGTGTCACAGATTTGCAAGAATTCAGCTAAAAACTGATGAGGATCTTCCAATGGAAGTCCATTGAACTTGCAATTCTGTTGCATTAGAGAAACTAATTGAGGCTTAAGCTCAAAGTCGTTTGCTCCAATGGCAGGGATAGAGATGCTTCTCCCATAGAAGTCGGGAGTAGGTGCAGTAAAGTCACCCAGCACCTTCTTTGCATTGTTGGCATTGTTGTTGTTTTCGGTTGCCATGTCTTCTTCTTATTTGAAGATTTCTATTAGGTCCTCTACAGAGAGTTGTGCTTTAGCTTCTCTTAGCTTTTGCTTCAAGGTCCTTTCAGGTTCAGGGTCAGCCTCAACAAGAATGCTTTTGTCTTTGTTCCTGCTCATATGAAAGAGAAGAGAACAAGGAAATATGGAATCCTCTATGTCATAGTATAGAGATTCCTTGAGGTGTCAGAGGAAAAGAAAAATAGAAGGAAAAGGTAGAAGAATTCGAACTTATCAAGAAAGATAGAGTTCAAATTGTGCGTTGAGGAGGAGTGTTAGTCCATAAATAGAAGGATGTGAGAAGAAGGGAAGAAATTTTCGAAAATTAAAGTGAATTAATTAAAAGAAATTTTGAAAAAAGTAATTGATTTTCGAAAACTAAGATTGGGAAAGAAATAAAGTGAAATTGAAAAAGATTTTGAAATTAGAAATCAAAAAGATATGATTGAAAACTATTTTGAAAAAGATGTGATTGAAAAGACATATTTTTTAAAAAGATATGATTGAGAAGATATGATTTGAAAAACAATTTAAAAAGATTTGATTTTGAAAATTAATGACTTGGCTAACAAGAAATTTAAAAGATATGATTCAGACATTAAACCTTTCTCAACAGAAAAGGCAACATACTTGAAATGTTGAATCAAATCATTAATTGTTAGCAAGTATTTTTGAAAATGAAAAGAAATTGATTTTGAAAAGATATGATTGAAAAGATATGATTGAAAAGATATGATTTGAAAAAGATTTGATTTTGAAAAATTATGAAAACTTGAAAAAAATTTGAATTAAAAACAAAATCTTCCCTCTTGTGCCATCCTGGCGTTAAACGCCCAGAATGGTATCCATTCTGGCGTTTAACGCACAAAATGCTACCCTTTTGGGCGTTAAACGCCCAGCCATGTACCCTGGCTGGCGTTTAAATGCCAGTTTTCCTTCCTCACTGGGTGTTTTGAATGCCCAGCTTTTTCTGTGTAATTCCTCTGTTGAATGTTCTGAATCTTCAATTCTCTGTGTTATTAACTTGAAAAGATACAAATTAAAAATTTTTTGGATTTTTAATAATGAGGAATAATCAAAATGAAACTAAGATCAAGTAAACAATGCATGCAAGACACCAAACTTAGAAGTTTGTATACTATTGACACTAACAAATTGAGAATGCATATGAGAAACAACAAAACACTCAAGACAAGAGAATTTAAAGATCAGAACAAGGAAATCATCAAGAACAACTTGAAGATCAATGAAGACACATGAATGAATTCAAAAAAAATGCAAGAAGAAAAGAAACATGCAATTGACACCAAACTTAAAATGAGACACTAGACTCAAACAAGAAACACAAAATATTTTTGGTTTTAAGATTTTATAATTTTTTTGGATTTTTTCGAAAATAGAGTGGAAAAGAAAATAAGGATATCAAAATTCTTAATGAGAATTCTAGGAATCATGCAATGTTAGTCTAAAGAAATTAGACATGGCTAGCCAAACTTCAGCAGGACATTGCATTCAAGAGCTAAATTGATGAGAATCAATCAGCTTTGGTGATGATAAGAACATCACCTTGAAACACTAGAATTCATTCTTAAGAACTCTGAAGAAAAATACCTAATCTAAGCAACAAGATGAACCGTCAGTTGTCCAAACTTGAACAATCCCCGGCAACGGCGCCAAAAACTTAGTGTTGTTGCCGGATCAAAACATGGCACTGTTATTGCAGGGAACAAATGCGAAACTGTAGTTAGGACATTTAATTCCCCGGCAACGGCGCCAAAAACTTGGTGCACAAAATTGTGATCATCAATGGCGCCATCAACATGGTACGCTCAATTGCAATCTCAACTCTTTATCACAACTTCGCACAACTAACCAGCAAATGCACTGAGTCATCAAAGTAATAAACCTTACGCGAGTAAGGGTCGATCCCACGGAGATTGTTGGTATGAAGCAAGCTATGGTCATCTTGTAAATCTCGGTCAGACAGATTCAAATGGTTATGGATGATTTATGAATAAAGCATAAAATAAAGATAGAGATACTTATGTAATTCATTGGTGAGAATTTCAGATAAGCGTATGGAGATGCTCAGTCCCTTCTGTCTCTCTGCTTTCCTACTGTCTTCATCCAATCCTTCTTACTCCTTTCCATGGCAAGCTGTATGTTGGGCATCACCATTGTCAATGGCTACAGTCCCGTCCTCTCAGTGAAAATGTTCAACGCGCTCTGTCACAGCATGGCTAATCATCTGTCGGTTCTCAATCAGGTTGGAATAGAATCCAGTGATTCTTTTGCGTCTGTCACTAACGCCCAGCCTTCAGGAGTTTGAAGCTCGTCACAGTCATTCAATCATTGAATCCTACTCAGAATACCACAGACAAGGTTTAGACCTTCCAGATTCTCTTGAATGCTGCCATCAATTCTAGCTTATACCACGAAGATTCCGATTAAGGGATCCAAGAGATATCCACTCAATATAAGGTAAAATGGAGGTGGTTGTCAGGCACACGTTCATAGGTGAGAATGATGATGAGTGTCACGGATCATCACATTCATCAAGTTAAGGAACAAGTGATATCTTAGAACGAGAATAAGCCGAATTGAATAGAAGAACAATAGTAATTGCATTAATACTCGAGGTACAGCAGAGCTCCACACCTTAATCTATGGTGTGTAGAAACTCCACCGTTGAAAATATATAAGAACAAGGTCTAGGCATGGCCGAATGGCCAGCCTCCCAAAGAGGGTTCAATCATAAAAACATGATCAAAATCTCTAAAGTGATCAAAAGATTCAAAGATCTAAAGATGAGAATACAATAGTAAAAGGTCCTATTTGTAGAGAACTAGTAGCTTAGGGTTTACAAAGATGAGTAAATGACATAAAACTCCACTTCCGGGCCCACTTAGTGTGTGTTTGGGCTGAGCATTGAAGCTTTCATGTGTAGAGACTTTTCTTGGAGTTAAACGCCAGCTTTTGTGCCAGTTTGGGCGTTTAACTCCCATTCTTGTGCCAGTTCCGGCGTTAAACACCAGAATTATTGAGCTGACTTGGAACGCCTGTTTGGGCCATCAAATCTCAGGCAAGGTATGGACTATTATACATTGCTGGAAAGCCAAGGATGTCTACTTTCCAACGCAGTTGAGATCGCACCAATTGGGCTTCTGTAGCTCCAGAAAATCCACTTCGAGTGCAGAGAGGTTAGAATCCAACAGCATCTGCAGTCCTTTTCAGCCTCTGAATCAGATTTTTGCTCAGGTCCCTCAATTTCAGCCAGAAAATACCTGAAATCACAGAAAAACACACAAACTCATAGTAAAGTCCAGAAAAGTGAATTTTAACTAAAAACTAATAAAAATATAATAAAAACTAACTAAAACATACTGAAAACATACTAAAAACAATGCCAAAAAGCGTATAAATTATCCGCTCATCAGTCAACATCGGGGTTGGGTGTGACAACCCCCCCAAATCCAAGTCAGCAGCAAAAAAGGATACTCGGGTCCTATCCATCTCGACAGGAGGTCCCGTCGCCCCAAGCAAAAGACCTCCCATGATATCCTTTGGTCCAGAAGATCAATGGTTTAACGATCTTCCCGAAAACCCCCCATGGTGATCACAGCAATGGTCAGCGCGAGATTAGTTAGACAAATTCTCGTCAATACAGGGCCCGACTCCAACATCCTGTTCAGGAATTTATTTAACGCCATGGGACTCAAGGAGTCTGACCTCAAGAATTACCATCATGGGGTCCTGGGGCTAGGCGATAACTACATAAAGCCCGACGGGATGATCTCCCTCCCAATTTGCCTAGGAGCCGATGACACCAGGAGGTCGGTTATGGCAGACTTTGTAGTCCTCAGAGACTCCACAGCCTACAACATCATTCTGGGGAGAAAGACCATCAACGAGTTCTCAGCCGTAATATGTACTAAATTTCTAACAATGAAATTTGGAACGGACAAGGGAACTATTGGTGCCATTAGGGGAGACCTAGAAGCGGTAGTCGCCTGCGACAACGCCAGTCTTTCCCTAAGGAAAGAGTCTAAGAAGGCAGTCGGCATGTTTTTGGCAGATCTAGACGTAAGGATGGAGGACAAATGGCGTTCATAACGCCAGGAGGCACCTATTGCTACAAGGTAATGCCATTCAGATTGAAGAACGCAGGGGCCACCTACCAAAGACTAATGAGAAAAGTCTTCCACGACCTCATCGGCAAGACAGTAGAAGTTTACGTCGACGACATCTTGGTGAAAACAGCATAACCGAGCAGCCTTATAGACGACCTCCAAGCTATCTTCAAAGCACTAAGAAAATTCAAGATGAGGCTCAACCCACTCAAATGCGCATTTGCCATGGAAGTCGGGAAATTCCTAGGCTTCATGATAACGCAAAGGGGGGTAGAGGCTAACCCAGACAAGTGCAAAGCCGTCCTCAAAATGACAAGCTCAGGGTGTGTCAAAGATGTACAGCGACTCACTGGGAAACTTACGGCTCTATCCTGGTTCATCGGGGCCTCGACAGAAAAGGCCATCCCATTCTTTAACCTAATGAAGAAAGGAATCGCCTTCGAGTGGACCCCAGCATGCGAAGAAGCATTCAGCCATTTCAAAAAGATACTCTCAGAACCTCCCATGCTCAGCAAACCCAGAGAAGTAAAACCTTTGTACTTATAACTGGCGGTGACCACACAAGCCATGGCAACAGTCCTTGTCCGGGAGGAAGACAATACTTAACACCTAATATACTTCATCAGCAAAGTACTCCAAGGGGGCGGAGTTGAAGTACACCAAGTTAGAAAAATTGGCTTACGCCTTACTAACCTCGTCTAGAAGGCTAAAATAATACTTCCAAGGGCACGTGATCATCCTAAGAACCGACCAGGCCATTTGGCAAGTCCTCCAGAAACTTGACCTTGTGGGGAGAATGATGGCATGGCAATAGAGCTATCCCAATATGACTTGCAATACGAGCCCAAGCAGGCAATCAAAGCCCAGGCAATGGCAGATTTCCTTGTAGAGGTCACAGGAGAGGCACCCGACATACCAAACACACAGTGGAAACTCCACGTTGACGGAGCGTCCAACCAAATGTTCGGAAGGGCTGGGATCATTCTCGAGAACTTGGCAGGAGTAGCTTATGAACAATCGATCAAGTTTGATTTCCCAATCTCCAACAACCAGGCAGAGTACGAAGTGCTGATAGGAGGGTTAATCCTAGCTAAAGAGGTCAGAGCATCAAGGATAGAAGTTAGTAGTGACTCCCAGATCGTCACATCCCAGATAAACGGCAGCTACCAGGGCAGGGACACACTACTACAAAAATACTTAGAAAAGGTAAAAGAGCTATTCAAAAGCTTCGAGGAAGTCGTAATCCAGCATGTTCTTAGAGAGAGAAACGCCCGAGCAGACCTCCTCTCTAAGCTAGCGAGCACCAAGCCCGGGACGGGAAACAGGTCTCTAATCCAAGGGCTGGCAACTGAACCAGCAATCATCTTATGCGCAACCCAAAAACCGAGCCCCCCTCATGGATAGACCCTATCCTTCAATACTTGGATCACGGTGAAGCTCCCGAGAACAAGAAGGAAGCACAAGCCACCAGGAGGGAAGCCCACAAATATGTGATCATACAAGGATGGTTGTACCAGCGAGGGCTCCACCAACCCCTACTCAAATGCCTACGCCCCAACCAAACGGACTACGTCCTAAGCGAAGTCCATGCGGGGTGTTGTGGTCACCATATCGGAGGAAGGTCGTTGGCAAGAAAGATCATCCGGGCAGGGTATTACTGGCACACAATGATGTCGGATGCTCAGGAGTTTGTCAGAAAATGTAAAAAATGCCAAGAAAATGCCAACTTTCATATAAGGCTCCACCTGAAGAACTTAGTCTGATGATGGCACCCCAACCTTTCGCCCAATGGGGAGTCGACCTCTTAGGGCCATTCCCACCTAGACCAGGACAAGTAAAATACTTGATAGTAGCCATAGACTACTACACTAAATGGGTAAAAGCCGAACCACTAGCCAGCATATCTTCATCAAACTGTCAAAAGTTCATGTAGAGGCAAATAGTCACTAGATTCGAAATCCCAGAATCTGTCATATCAGATAATGGGACACAATTCACCGATAAGAAGTTCAAAGAATACTTCTCAGGACTAGGAATCAAGCAAAAGTTCTCTTCAGTCGAGCATCCCCAAAGCAACGGCTAGGTAGAAGCAGCCAACAAAGTCATCTTAAAAGGGCTAAAGAAACGACTTGAAGGGAAGAAGGGCTCATGGGCAGACGAGCTAGCCTCAGTCTTATGGTCTTACAGAACCTCCCCCCAATTATCTACTGACGAAACCCCTTCCGACTCACATACGGGGTCGACGTAGTCATCCCAGTCGAAATAGGGGAGCTGAGTCCAAGATTACTTCTTGGAGGAGGAAACGAGGCAATCGAGAAAGACTTGGTTGACGAAATGAGGCAGATGGCACATCTGACAGAGACAACAATCAAGCAAAGGATAGCCCTAAGGTACAACAACAAAGTACTAAAGAGAAACCTCGAGGAAGGCGACCTGGTCTTACGACACAACGACATAAGGCCGCCAACCCCAGGAGAAGGCAAGTTGGCCACAAATTGAGAAGGACCTTACAGGATTAGAGAAGTCCTCGGCAAGGGTGCATACAAGCTAGAAAGGTTGGATGGAAGCGAGATGCCGAGGACATGGAACATGGCAAACCTAAAAAGGTTCTACTCAAAAGAAAACGTGACCTCACGACCTGACGACCCCGCCCCCTCCACTTTAATTTCCTTTCCATTTCTTCTTTATTTCTATTTTTTTTAATTATTTATTACATCATTCCTTTGTTTTAAGTTCTATATATGCATATACCGTAACTTTGTCTTTTGCAAGATATACGCCAATACGACAAAATGACAAAATATCGAGCGGTCGACCTAACGGAAACCCGGGACTGATCACCCCGGGAACCAAAAGGACCCAAAGCTAAAACGCGCAACTTAAAAAGCAACAAGCAATCAAAACGGTAAATACCATAAAAACGGTAAACCAAACACCAAAAAAGGCCACGACGGCCTGGATAAGCAAAACGATAAAGTAAGTAAAGCCACGACGGCCCGAGCAAGCAAACATTAACACAACCATAAACGACTTAATCAAAAGAAAGTACCAAAGTATTCATTACAATCAAAAGGTGCCTTAAACAGGCCCGAAAGTAAAAGCAAGAAATTACAAGAGCAAAGCAAGGAATACAAAAGCAGAGGAGAGGTATCCATCTCAAGGCTTGGGGATATCCACGATCTTCCCGTCCTTAACCGTCTTGAAAGCCCCAACTTGAGAAAGATCGAGGTCGGGAACCAGCACAGCCACCTGAAGCTTAATCCCCTCCTCGGTTAGCTTCACGGCCTCCCGGGCCCCCTTCGCAATCTCCTTGTTTTTCTTCTTCAGGGAGGCTACCTCCTGACGAGCAGTCGTAGCTGAGCTCTCTACCAACTTAAGCTTCTCCTCCAACTCCTTAACCTTCTTCTCGGAAGCGGTGGTTTTAGCACGAGAAGCATTCAAATCTTTCATCAGAACGAGGTCCCGCTCCACTAGCCTGTTAATCTCTTTGGCATCCTCCTCTGCCTTCTTCTCCTGCTCAGTCAATTTCATCTTCAGAGACTCCTCCCGAGATTTTGAATCTGTCAGATCCTTTTGGGAGTTCCGAAGTTTCCCTTCCAAAGCATGAATATTCCCCAAGACAGGTTCCACCTTCTTAGCAATAGCGGCAGCTCGGAGAAGGCTGCGATAAATCCACCTAGCTTGGCCGGCGAGGTCGGCATCTCGGAAAAATTCTTCAGTGCCAGGAGCAATTGGGACTCAATAAAACCCCTAGCATCAAAGTTCTTTTCCATGATGCAAAGAGCCTTCCCCGAGTCCCGCTTTCTCTTCTTTGGGTTACTAACGATCTGAAGGTCGTCATCACCAGACCCCAAACCCTCCTCCTCAAAGGGGACCTCCTCCTCAACATCTGGATTCCCCGGAGTGATCTCAGGAGGGACCTCAGCTGTCTCTACCTGTTCCTAGTTCAGCCCCAACGATCTGACCACTAGCCTCGCCAGCGACCTCTTGACCATGGTCCGCCGAAGGAGTCGCCGAGGAGTCCTCATCACTCCCTTGAATGAGGATCATCAGATCAGCCATGGTAGTCTTCCCACCACCCATGGAAACTACACACACACAAAAATGTGAGCAACGGAAAAATGAAACATTAAGCAAAAAATACAAGAAAACAAAGAACTCACCAACATACGATCGACCGGTCTCCCAGTCCCCCAGAGCCATATGAGGATTAAGGTTTTTCTCACCAAAATGGCCAACAAGATGTCAGCAATATTACGCTCTTCTGGACTCAACCAATCATAGGATATCTTGATTAAGTAATCGGACCCTGTACCGAAGCTCCAATAGGTTAGGATCCGTCTCTCTCCTTTGGCAATAAGCCAGAAAGGTTGATGGCCCTCAACCGGTCTGACTTTAAAAAAAGTCGACTTGTAACCATGAAATGAGTCTTCAAAATGGCCAAAAATCCTACGACCTTGCTGAGCCCTAAAGGACATATACCCTTTTTCGTCTTTCCCTCCCGAGAAGGATTGGTAAGGAGGAAGAGTTAGAAGAAGACATTCACGGAGGTCGGGATCTCCAGATACTCACAAACCATCTAAAAGTAGCGAATAGCAGCCCAGCTATTCGGGTGCAGCTGTGACGGAGCAACATTGCACCGATTTAAGAAACCCATCACAAATGGGGAAAATAGAAGGCGAACTCCCAGAGTAGTAAACATGAGTCTGTAAACCCACAACCAGTCGACCACGCGAGGAGACGCCAAATTTTTGTGGCATATGCGTTCCCGGTCAGCATGAACGTAGACCTGATAGAACGCCTCCTCGGGACCCCCTCCGTATAAGAGACCAGCCTGGCGAAGATCTTGGAGGCTCTCTCGGGTAACCCCGGATGGGGTATCCTTCACGTCAGAAGTAACCCAAGCGTAGTGGTCGATGAAGTCAGCTAGCGGTCGCTGAGCCATGTTTGGAATCACAGGACGCTCGGCCATACCTACAGCGGGGGCACCACTTAGTTAGCACGGGAGGTCGGGAACCCTAAAAATAATGAAAAACAAGCTACAAACTCCCTGAACCATCCTCTATACACCCTTCTACTAACCCAGAACCTAGGCAAAATCTAAGAAAACACCCAGTGGCACCTCCTCTAAAAGAAAAACACAACTAAAACAAACAAAAACCCAGGCATGCATAAGGAAAAGTGCACAAAGAAAAATACACAAGAGAACCCCAAAAGGAAAAACAAGCAGGGAAAACCACAAACACAACACACCAGAAAAAGTCGAAAAATAGTCCGAAGGTTGAAACATCAACAAAAACAGGGAGAAGGTTGAAGCAGCAGCAAAAGCAGAAAAGAGAATGGGGGCAGCAGCAGTATGAGGAAATAGAAGAAGAAAAGAAGAAGAATGGAGTAATAAGGAAGTTATAAAAATAAAAAGGGGGCAAAGAGCGTAACCGTCGAGGAGGAGCGCCAAAAGGCAGGGGCACAATCGTCATTTCACACGAATTTTCAATCAACGAAATGATGGGCATTTAATGCCTAGCGCAGAAGCCAAGGAGGCAGCATCAAGGAAGAGACGAGTTAACCACGCGTGAGGAACACGGACGCCATCAACAAGCTCCCGAGAAGAGGAATACGTCCCGAATCGGCGAGTAAGTCAAACGCGCTCAGCCACGAGCTACAAACCTCGAGGCTGGCGCGTTGGGGGTACTATTACGGACTCACAGTCTAGCCCAATTACCCGGCGGGTCGGAAACACCGCCTCCGACCCAAGCCCGAACCACCCTCCACGATGGAAAAGCCCGACGGGTCGGTCCCCCGCACCCGACCCGAAGTACGAGCGACTTGCCATTACGCGACTCAAGTCACCACACCCAGCAAACCGGTCGAGTCAGTACCCTCTAAGCAGCACCCAAAGCCCCGACCCGGAAATCGTGGTGACCTGCTCCTCCCACGTGGAATAAGACAGCTCATAGAAGCTTCTTTGCCAGTGGGCTAGGTCATTTATGGGCTCGCCCAGCATAGTATATAAGGGAAGAGGTCAGCTCTCCCTCCGAGGTACGTAGCGTCTTACCTAATTTGGCTATCACCTCGTACGAACACTGACTTGATCGTCGGAGTGTCCTTGCAGGTGGCCACCCCCTTCATCCACACCACCTCCGGCGTCGCCAGCTTTCAACCCATATCTCGACACCCGCTCCAAGTCAGTCCGAGGCCTCACCCTCTCACCCTCTCATCCTCTCATCGCTACCCAACTCGCCGAGCACCCGAGATTCCCTAGGTAACGAATACTTTGCATGGAATAAAATATTTTTTTTAATTTTTAAATTATTATTGATTATGTAGAGTATTTTATTTAAAATTTGAATACATACATGAATATTTGTATTTAAATTTAATCTTTTTTAATTTATTCGCATGAAATGAAATAGTTTTTTTAATTTTTAAATTATTAATTATGTAAAAGAGTATTATTATATTTGAAAATTGAGTAAATATATTTTTAATAAATTTTTTAATAAATTTATTTAAATTATACCACAAAAAAATTTTATTCCATACAAAATAATTTTAAAAAATGACTTAAAAAATAGTAGGGATACTATAAAAATTTGTAATAGCTCGATGCATAGTAATTCGAATAAGCCTCATTCGAATTATATAAGAATAAAACTAGGGGCGAAATTGAAACAACTTGTTTCAAATTACTAGCGGCTTCACATGCATGCATAAATCGACTCATGCTGTTTCGAATTATATAAACCAATTCGATTTGTGTGTATCTCTAGTAATTCGAATTGATCTGATTCAAATTAGTGTTGGAATGAGTAATTCGAATCAAGCTGATTCAAATTACATAAAATTGTCCTTCTCTTTATAATTTTTTTTTGTTGAATTGTGTAATTTTAAACTCCATTTGATTTATATGTGTTATTTTAATGCTTGTTAATTTTGGTATAGATTTTTTTTAGCGATATTTTTTAACCATATAAAAGAATGGTGTATTTTTTTTATAGCTACCACAAATTTGAATCTTAAATTTGTGATTTTTAAAAGAAAAATATTTTAAATATACAAATTTAACTCTTATATTTTTATTTTAATATTAAAAAAATCTAAACGTACTAATCGAATCTTTCAATTTGCTTTAATAAAAAAATTATTTTATTACAAATCAAATCCTCCAATAATTTATATATTATAAATTCTAAAAGTTCGATTTGAAAACTTCAAGAATTCAAACTGATCTTACAACAATTCTAAGCCTCTAATTTTTATTGATTTTGTTTCTCATAAAAATCTGAGCCTTAATAATTTTGAGAATTTAAATTAAAAAAAAATTAATTTCCATAATAGATTAAAACACAACTTTTTCATAACACCGAATAACACAATCAAAATTCCATTACTAAAAAAAAAAAAAATCGTTATTGTGAATCCAATATTGTTTTATTCATAAACAATAATGAATAAAACGGTTTACAGTATTCCCTGGTTGACTGCTATTTTATCTTATTTAAATTGAACATAAAATAAATATTTTTTAATAAAATAAAAAAGTTATAATTTTTAAAATATACTAATTGTTCTTCTAAAAAAATATTTTTCACTAAAATTAATAAAAAATAACTTTTATTAAAATAAAAAGACCCATCACACTTATTATTATTTAGACTTTGACGTAACATATAATTTTAAGAGAGCAATTCTAGAAAATTATAAATTTTTACTTCAATAAAAAAATTATATTAATTTTAATATAAAATATAATTTTAAAAAAATGATGAATAATTTAA
Organism: Arachis stenosperma; assembly: GCF_014773155.1. Classification (NCBI taxonomy): domain Eukaryota; kingdom Viridiplantae; phylum Streptophyta; class Magnoliopsida; order Fabales; family Fabaceae; genus Arachis; species Arachis stenosperma. The sequence continues at coordinate 30,597,716 of NC_080380.1, read as the reverse complement.
AAATTTAGAACTTTTTTCAGTAAAAATTATTTTTACTTTTTCTATTTATTTTATTATCAATTTACAAAAAAAAAATAAAAATAAAGTACCTATTAACACTGTAAACCAAAGAACATTATAAACCGTTCTATACGAGATTTTGATCAGAGTTAACGCTAATTTATTTGGGATCGTAACATGTGTTTCATGATTGTTAGAACCACATCATTATTTTTAGCAATTGACGTTTTGGCCATTTATAAATTCTGAGCAATGAGTAAATAATTAATTAATAAAATAATTATTATTTAAAAAGATTAAAAAATTAATATTTAATAAGTTAGAAGAGTAAAAATATTAAAAATATAAATTTTAATATTAATTTTAAAATTTTTGGCTTAAAAACGAATTAATAGATCGAACTGATTAGACCGAATCTAAATCGAATTCAAGACCCATATATATATAAAAACTAAAATCCAGCCACTTAACCTCATTTATTATGCTCCAAGTTTAAGGAAAGAATGAGCGACAGTGATGTGGGAATGAAAATCCAAACCCTTGTCCAACATTTTAAATCCACATAACTTTTAATCTGGAGTTTCAATTGACGAGCTGTTAGTGGCTATGCTTTGTCTTTAGAATTTTCTACAAAATTCACCCAATAATTTGGTAAGTAAATTGAGATTTCATGCCCAGTTCTCTCCCTCTTCAATTTGTGACTTTTGGGTTTTAGATGTCGAGAGTTTTGGTATTTTGATGGTTTAGGTGAATTCTAACAGCGAGTAATTACTAAACTTTTGTCCATTTGACTCATGAATAACGGTAAAGAAACCGTAACCTTTGTGAATAGGTTATTTAGTGAGCTCAATGTTAATTATTGTGATATTATATGAATTAGATTGTGTATCTTGTTAAATTTAATTGGTGGATTGAAATGAAATTTTGGTAGTTGAACTTGTGAAATTGGCTTTTGAAAACTTGAAGCTTGTGGAGAAGAGGCAATTTGAGGTGCTTCGGCATTAGGGAGGAATCGGACAAGGTATGATTTTGGTTAATTATAGATAATATGTAATGTCGTGTGAAAACTTAGGCTAGGTGACTGGAGGTTAAGTTGAACTAGACGGAATCGTTAAGTCTTAGTACTATTTGTCAAGTTATTTTATTTGCTATAAAAATTTAGTAATTAATGTTGTTGATGAGAGTTGGTGAATGATTATTGATGATAATAAGAGATAATGAAGACGTTGGTTACATAATAATTGTACTTGATTGAAAATTGTTGAATATATCGTTGAGATTATAAGTATTGATGAGGGAAAGTGTGGAGGTAAGCCTCAAAGTGGTCCTTGAAGTTACACTCGAGTCTCATAGTAGTCCCTGATCTAAATAGTTATCCATATTCATTGCTAAAGTTACACTACGGGACTCAGACTCGGCCTTCTGGCACATTCCGTCCATCTAGCGCTACCGGAAAGTTGAGTTGGACTCCTTCGTGACACACTGTCAAAGAAATGACTAGCTGACGTGGCGGAGTAAACTATTTTGATTCAATTTGGTCCCTAAATTGAAGTAAAAATCCAATCCCCAATTTTGAAGAACCATCTCTACAGTGCTCACTCTCTTCTCTTCTCTTCGCTTCGCTTCTCTTATCTTGTCTTCTCCATCTTCAAAGCCACACGGTTATAGCTAGCGCGAGCAACACAGTTGGGAGCTTGAACAACCCACGATCATTTGGAAGCAATATGAATAGAATGAATAGAAACAGAGATTCGCGTTTGCCAGAATGGTGTGGGTGCGGGTTGAGACCAGTGTTGCGATAGTTAGGGACAGATTCTAATCCAGGGAGAATGTTCCTCGGTTGTCCAAACTACAATATAAGTGATTGTTGTTGTTGTTTGCTGTATTTCTGGATATAAACTTGGCTGATTCACTTTCTTAGGTGCAGACTGTAGGTAAGAGGTGGTGTGAGTTGTTTGTGTGGGTAGATAAAATTCTGGAAGGAGATGTGATATCATGTGATGGTAGAACAAGCCCTTCAATTGACAATGAAGAATAAAAGATGAAGATTTCTTAAAAACTTGGGAGGTTAGAGGCTGAAGTTAGGGTTCTAAAAATGGAGAAAATTTTGATGTTTGTATGTATGCTGCAGATTATAGTAGTTGTTCTTCTCTTAAAGTTGGATAGGCAACAGGGTTAATTGTATCTAGCAAAAAATAAATAACATGTTATATGCATATATTGTTCCTGTACTTGTACCTGTCCTTTTGTTTAAAAGAAATGCAAATTAAAGTGTTTGACATCACTGTGCAACAATATTTTGGAAATTGGAGAAACATATGTTATATGCATATTTTTGTTCCTACACTACTAATCCATTCATCCATAACATAATTGTTGTCAATGTTTTCATAATATATGCTTACATAATCATAGGATTCTAATTTCTTGTTTGCAATGAAATGGAAATGGACAAGGTTTGGAATTACTCTTAATTGTATATCAAAAGACAAAATAGAACAAAAAATTTGACGCAGCTCAATTCAGAAAAGTCATAATTCATATTCATAATGTAGAAAACACATCCAAAAAAGGCATCATAAAGCCAGAACAATAGTCACCAAGTATATCAAAGTTGTCAACATATTAACCTCATAAGTTTCCAACACTAAAATTCCTAACACTAGGATCCTAATTAAGAAAGCATACAAAGTAAATAACATCATTAAAATATATAAACAAAGACACCATCTGTTCCTAAACATAATACTCTTAGTCTTCATTTTTTGAATCTGGGTGGTCTGAATCCGAAGTTGGGCACAAACTTCATGAAGTTTGCAAGCATTGTAGCAGTCCTTTGTGTTGCACCTTGCATAAGATTAGGTGGATGATTCCTTGTTGGTTGATTGCTTGCTGGTGGGGTGACAGTAGGTGGGGTGGTTGCTGATAGATTGCTGCTTTTTGAAATTGATTTTTCTTGTTTGGACAACTTCCTTTTGGGAGAGAGTTTTGGTGGCCTAATAGGAGAGGGTGAAACCTATCAGCGGAAACATGTAAAATAGTTAGTAAACTGGATAAGAATATGTATTTAATAAAATAAATATCATCTAATTTTGTGAACCTGTTGAGAGTCATCAGTTTCTGACAAGGATGGTTGACTGAGTTCAAGTTGGATTTCAGTCGGAGGTTGTAGGACAGGGGTAGCTTTACCACCATTTGCCGGTCCAACTGGAGCAGAGTTGGCCTGACCTTCACCACCATTAGCAGCAGTGGCCTCTGCAGCAGTAGCGGCCTCTTCATCAGCAGCTCTCTTTGCACAGTTTCTTTTGGTGTGTTCTGCTTCACCGCAATAACGACAGCGACTTTTTTTTTTATAAATTCTTTTCATCTTGGTCCTCTGCTTCTTACTCCCACTTGACTCCTCATCTGTATCCTTTCTTCTTTTTTTCTTAAGTGATCCTGGCTTCTTTCTAAACTTTGGTGCTTGTGGTCTGTTATATGATAACTTTTTTCATAGTGCTTGACCTGGAATTGAATTGATATGGAAGGGATATGTGTTATTATATGCTTTCATGGTCAACCACTTATGACAAAACTCATCCGGTCTTTTACCAGCCCTTGCCAATGCAGGACAAGCATACACACATGACATCCCTAAACAGCATTAACACAACAACAAAGACAACAATAATAAGCCAACTATAATCTCAAATAATAATAATAAGATAACAATAAACAAGTAAAAAAATATTACCACTCAATTGCCAAAAACTACATGTGCAGAGCCTCTTTCCCAATCCATAACCATGTTGGTTGGCCATCTATGAACTTCGAATTTCTCATAGTTTGTGTTACCAAACCACATCGAGACCCAACTTTTTAATTCTTTCCTTATCTTTTCTAACCTGCTGCGCTGTATAGGAAGTAAAATTCCAATGGTCGAATTAAGCTTGACTTTGTTTTTAGCTATGGACCTCATTGCATACATCCTGACTTCTTCCAAAAGTGTGAGAATAGGCTTGGCTCTAGCTTCTTTGATCCTAGAGTTGAAGACTTCACAAGCATTGTTGCAGATGTTGTCTATTTTAGGTGCATTATTGAAGAAAGCCCGGGTCCAAGAGTCTCTAGGCCACTTGTTCAAATACTCCCAAGCATCCTTATTAACCCTCTCAATCTTTTTGATAATTTGAAAGAATCCATCTTGGCTAGTGCACCTTGTACAAATCCACAGAAGACCTCTGATACAAAGAACTTTGTTGTAAGCATAGTTCCAAACCAACTAATAAGAATTAACCGAAGTATTTAAATAATTAACAAGAACTTTGTTGTAAGCATAGTTCCAAACCAACTAATAACTCTCAATCAAATTTGAATATATTGGTTGTCACAAGTACAAACCCCAATAAAAATTAACCGAAGTATTTAAATCTCGGGTCGTCTCACAAGAAATTGCAATGAAGTTATCAATTATTGGCTATGAAGGTACAAGGGGGTTTGATTTGATAACAAGGGCAAGAAAATAAAGTAAACAATTAAAGAAAGCAATTAATCAAGAGAGACATTCATGGCGAGGATTGAGAATCTAGGCTTTCTATCCTCATCACTAATCATATCAATAATTAACAAGAGCTTATCCTATTTAGTCATCTCCAATGTTGGAAGAAGGCATAATGTTATCTTCCATGAGAGAAAGTCAAATAAGATTAGTTAATCTCAATCCAAAAATTCCTAATCAACTTATTAATTAAATTAGCAAGAGATTAGAGTCAATGGAAATAATATTAACTAACAACTCTAGAGCACCAATCTAAATTGGGTACTAATGACTCTAGATTTCCCAATTTCTCTTTCCAAGCCAAGAATGCTCAAAAAGCTACTCTAACATCCAACCAAACATTTTGTCAAACACTTGGAAGGCATAAAATGAAAGCATGGTAAAATTGCAAGAATAATAAAATCTACAACTACCCAATTGCAAGAAAATAACAACAACAACTCAAATCAACAATAAAAGAACATCAAACATCAATTGCATTTAAAGAAAACCAAATCCAACAAGAGTTCATCAATAAACTAAAAGAGACTCAAAGGGGAAATTAACAAGAAAACTAAGGAGAACAAAGATATAAGAACAAGAAATTGTAAAGAAAACTAGATGAGAACAAGAAATTGAACCTAGATCTAAGATGAAATTCAACCTAAGAACCTTAATTCTAGAGAGAAGAGGGAGCTTCTCTCTCTAAAAAACTAACCTACATGATGCTATCATAAAACTAATTACTCCCCCTTGTTCTCTCTTGAATTCTACATCAAATAGCTTCAGAAATGAGTTGGATTGGGTTTCAACATGTCCAGAAATTACCCCCAGCATTTTCTGTTAAGTTGGTCACGTGCTGCTTGTCACGCGTACGCATGGGTCACGCGTACGCATCTCCTGGCAGATTTTCTTCCCACGCGCACGCGTGGGCCACGTATACGCGTCATTTGGCAGATGTCCATCCCACGCATAAGCATGGGCCACGTATACGCGTCACTTGACAAATTTCTGCAAATCCTCATTTCTTCTTGAGTTCTCCATTTTGCATGCTTTTCTTTTCACTCTTTCCATCCAGTCTTTGCCTTATGAACCAGAAATCACTTAGCAAACATATCAAAGCATCGAATGGAATTAAAGTGAATTAAAATTAGCAATTTAAAGAGCTAAAAAGTATGTTTTCACACTTAAGCACAAAATTAGGGAGAATTACAAAACCAGGCTATTTCATTGAATAAATGTGAGATATGTTGATAAAATCCCCCAAATTAAGCACAAGATAAACCACAAAATTGGGGTTTATCAACCTCTAAATTGGAGATCTTTCCATTGCTTATTGAAGTTCTTCCATAAATGCCAAACACAGAATCTGTGATGGACATCCGGAAAAAACCTCGTTAACTGCATGGATAAGGCCCTGATTGAATAAAAAAAATAGTTGTCAAAAGACTTGTTATCGAGCATCAGAATAGTCCCTAAAGTTGCATCAATGACATCTAAGAGGTCCCTAAACTTTTATAAGTGACATCTACATTGTCCTTAAACTTTTATAAGTGATATCAAATTAGTCCCTTTTCAATCACTGAAACTTATCGAATTAGTCCTCTTCCATATAAACAGCACATTGTTCAGCATGTATAAACAGCAGTTCAATATATAAACAGAAGTCCAAAAATAATGTAATGAATGGTTTCTCACTTATCAACAGTCAAATAATAGTAAAAAATCAGCAGCCAAATAAGAGATTAATTACAGCAGCCAAATAATAGACTAATTACACTTTTACGGTTACTTGTAACATTCTAATTACCCTAAGCCTTACCTCTAGCCATAGGACAAAGGTTAATCAAAGGTTACGACAATTGTAAGGCTTATACATATTCATATAGAAGGAAATAATATATTCTAGAAGCCCGATGAAAGATTAAGCTAAAAAAAATAGAATTACAAAAGCACAAAACATTCACACGAAGCTAACGCATAAGATACAAGGTATAGATGCAAGAGAATAGAATATATATAGATATAAGAGTATAATAATCATAAGGAACTAGCTGCATCTCGCGGAGTTTAAGCCGACTAGTATATACAGACGTACAAAGTTTTTGAAAGTTCAAAACAACTTATACAACTTATCTTTCAAATCAAGCCACTAAGGCCATAAAGTCTAAAACAGAAAAGGTGACAGCAACTACTACAACAGAATAAAATAGAAATAAGCCAGCATAAAATCATATTCCGCTCTGTCACCATGTTCGCAATTTCACCGAGGTAAATTACGACCTGCATCTGAAAAATAACAACAAAGTATGGAATGAGAACAAGAGGTTCTCAGTATGGTAACAGTGCCCAATAATGTAAGATGTAAGGTTCCGGGATGTCGAAGGCAATCCTAAAACTTCACACCAAACAGATATTCAAGCTTAACATAAATAAATAAACTAAACCATAAACCATAAGCAGGGTCATCTAAACTTAGGGAATTTCTAACTAAAACTAGTTACACTGCTGTATCCCACAGCCTTCGCTAAGCTAACCTCCGTACGATCCTATCGACACCACCTACCTAACCTCCTCAGCACCAGACAAACACAGATAATGAAAGCAAAGAAAACACAGGTAGTATTCATATATATAACAAGTAATTCAAGAAGCAAGTAGGCATATTATACAATTAGGCAAACTCAGTTAATTAAAGCAAACAAGCACATAAGAGATGCATATGATGAATGCCTGTCCTATTGGCTCGTGATATCACCTGTCGGTCCGTAAATGTCAACCCGACACATTTTCCAAGATGTAGCCTTTTCTGCCACGCCAGAGATATAGTGCCCTGCACACTCAAGCAGCAGTGAATCTGCTACGCCAGAGATATAGTGCCCTACACACTCATGCAGTAAGGAGTCTTATGTCAGGGATATAAGCCCCGCACACTTCATGCAGCAGAGAATGAAATAACCACAACAAATCATGCAACAGAACAATCTGCCATGCCAGGGATATAGGTCCTGTACACTCTCAACAACACTAGTCATGCAGTAGAGAAATCTGCTACGCCGGGGATATAGGCCCCGCACACTCTCATATAATCCAATAACTTCATCGACCTCAAATCATCACCAGTCATCACCATTTCTCATCTCAAATCACTTTCAATTATCAATCTCAACATTCTAAGGATATAGTATCTGGCACACTTTCCTTCAATATCCATCAAGCTCACAATGACCATCATCAGTTCTTAATTCTATTCCGAACTCATTAGTTCATCAGTTTCTTAATTCGTTGTTAGTAATCACCAAGTTCACTACTCTTCCTTCTCTCTCAACTAAACTCATCCTCAGTACACCAGAAACCTAAACCTCTGTTTGCTAACTTTTCAAAGTAAAACCCAACTTAAAACTCCTAGGACCTTTCCTATGTTCTGATACTCGAAAGTAAGCCAAATAGTCTTAAAATGGTGTCACAGAAGTATACAAGCTTGTTGGAAAGGTGAAACAGTTTAAAAACAAAGTTTTAGTTGAAAAATGGGGGCATGTGCGGACGCACAGGAGGTGTGCGTGCGCACACCCAAAGAGATTTTTAAAATGTATGCGTACGCATAGGGATGTGCGTACGCACAGGTACCAAATTTTTTGCAATTTTATTCGCTCGCATAAGGCGTGCTAGCTGACGATAGGATTTTTAATGGTCTAAAATTCCACAAATAAATTCTCGTTGAAAGTATAGTTTATAAACCAACATAAATCCTTTCGTACAAAAACTTGGTTGTCACAAGTAACAAACCCCTAATAAAATTGATAACCGAAGTATTTAAATCTCGGGTCGTCTCTCAAGGAATTGTAGGGGAGTGTGCTTATAATTGGTTATGGAAAAGTATGTTTTGAGGGTTTTGGATAAGAGAACAAGAAAAAGTAAATTGCAAACGGAATAAACTAATAACTAGAAAAGCTCTTAGCAAGGTATGAGAACTGAAAGTCCTATCCTAGCTATCCTTATCAATTGTGATGAGAATTGTCCGTTGCTCCCACTTAGTTAACCCTCAACGAATGAAGGAAAGTCAAGTGGACTAATCAATTTGATTCCTCAAGTCCTAGTCAACTCCTAAGGAAAGACTAGCTTTAGTGAAATCCAAACTAATAAGCAACTTTCAATAATCAATCAACAAAGGAGTTTGATAACTCAAGTGTCACTAATTACTCAACCAAGGCCAAAAGGATAAAATCTACTCTAGAATCCAATTAAGCATTTTATCAAACACTTGGAAGGCACAACACAAAAGCATAGAAAACTAATAAGGAATATTAAATCCAAACAATCAATTGCAAACATCAATCAATAACAAATAATAGAAGAAGCAATAAAATCTGAAATACCTCAAATTATATTAAATAGAAAATCAAATCTAACATAAGAGTAGAAGAGAAACTAAATTAAAGAAACATTGAACCTGGATTGTAGAAGAAATATGCCTAAAACTAAGAGAAATCCTAAATCCTAAAACTAAGAGGCTCTATCCTCTCTCTCTAGAAAACTACATCTCAAACCTAAATTGTGAATAATGAGAAGTTAATGAATGATTCTACCACTCTGCAGCCTCTAATCTGTGTTTTCTGGGCCAAAAACTGGGTTAAAAACAGCACAGAAATTGCCCCCAGCTATTTCTGATACGTCCAGCACGTGGCTCTGTCACGCGTACGCGTCGCCCACGCGTACGCGTCACTTGTCTGCGGCACAATCCACGTGTGCGCATCGCCTAAAAGTAAAGTAACTATGACAAATTATATACCGTTGCGAAGCCCCGGATGTTATCTTTCCAACACAACTAAAACCGTCGCATTTGAACCTTTGTAGCGCAAGTTATGGTCGATTGAATGCAAAGAGGTTAGGGCTGACAGCTTTGTAGTTCCTTCAGCTTCCTGTATTCCTTTCACTTTTGCATGCTTCCTTTCCATCCTCTAAGCCATTCCTGCCTTGTAATCTCTGAAAACACTTAACACACATATCAAGGCATCGAATGGTAATAAGAGAGGATTAAAATTAGCTAAATTAAGACTAAAGAAACATGTTTCGAATCATAGCACAAAATTAGGAAGGAAAATGTAAAACATGCGATTTCTATGAATAAGTGTGAGATTAGTGGATAAAATCCACTCAATTAAGCACAAGATGTTCCACAAAATAGTGGTGCATCACTAGCTCCCCCAACAGACTGACCTTCCCAACGTGTGCGTGCGCACAGGTTGTAAAACTCCATTGGATATGTGCGCGCACAGGTCGTGCTAGCGCTCTCACCAGCAGGCCTTTCCCCGCTTGTGCATACGCACAAGTCTGTGCGTGCGCACAGGTTTAAAAATTTACAGGGTTTTACGTGCGCACAAGGCTGTGCGTGCGCACATACCAGAAATCACAAAATTCTGCAATTTTGCGGAATTTCAGATTTTGACACCAAACTTTGAATGATCATAACTTCCTCTACAAAAATCCAAACTTTACAAACTTTATATCAATTTGAAGAGTTTTCAATGAACTTTAATTTAGAGCAATTTTTGACAAAGTTTGAAAACTGAGGCTCAAGTTATGATCAGTCAAAGTTCACCAAAAATCTATTTTTACCAAAACCTTGAAAATTCAACTTACCACAACTCTCAACTTAAAACCAAATCAAAGCCTATTCAAAATAATACCAAAATTCACTCATGAATCCATACCAAACATCTCTTAACCATATCAACTATTCAATCATCCAAACCATTTAATACCCACCTCAACTAATGCTAAATTCAACCTAATATTCACATCACAACTTATAAATCCCATTATTATTCAACTATACCACATCCAACATTTAACATCTCAATTTATCAACTCCTTCAACACTCATCAATCCAAACATCAATTTATCATCATCCTAACTTCATAATCCATATTATTTATCAACAATCTCAACACTCACCTTCAAATTACCAACAACATCAATATTCATCATCAATCATCAACCATATCAACAAGCTCTCATCAACAACAATAAATTACACATTCATTATCAACCTTCATAATCATTAAATACCAACAATCATCATCAAATTCATATATTCCTCATCCCAAAACTCCATATCATCATCACCATCATACAAGTTATCCCCAAACATCAAAATCACATATAATTAAACATACACCCAAAACATTCAATCCTATCTTAAAGTCAACTAGCCTAAGTATCCATAAACATTACATATTACATAAAGAAAACTGAAACCATACCTTGACTGATTTTCAATATGCACAAACCACCACTTTGAGTCCAAACAAGCTTCCAAAAAGCCAAGCCAACTCCAACAAGCACCAAATCTCAAACTAACATCATATAACATACAAACATCAAGCCTAGGTTCCCAAAAATAACTAAACACAAGGGTTTAGTGAAACCTTACCTTACCCAACGAGATTAGGGGTAAAATCCAATAATTATCCGCTACTAAAGATCACCTAATCAAACAAAATCACAAAATCTACTCAAAAACTAAACCCAAAAGTACACAGAATCTAGGGCAGGAAACTGGAGTACGAGTTGAGAGATCTTACCAGATTTGCTTAAATAGAAATAAAGATCTTGACGAGATCTTTGAGTGGCTGCAAATGGCTCGTCAATCGGAGCTCCGTAGCTCAAGTTATGGCTCCCAGAAGTGGAGGATGAATAGTAGTGCCACTCCCTTCTTCCTCTCTTCTCTCTTTCAGCACCCCTCTCATCATATGAGGGCAAGAATGAGCTGAATGCTCATTAATAGAGTATATATATGTTGGGCATTGGGCCCGGTTTGGGTCCGATCCAACCCGGCCCAATCTTATTTTTCAAAATACGTGGTACTGGACAGACTAGAGTTGGTACTACCAGCTTAAGCGCCAGTACGAATTTTTACAAAAACCTTTTAAAAAAGATACATTTTCCAACCTGAAAAAATTCACTGAAATCAAATTTCACATTTATATTTTCAAATTAAAATTTCTAAATTTTGAATCTATCTCGGGTACTTAAAATTATTATTTTTATTAAAATGGTTTTATAGAAAAGCTCCGGTTCTTACAATACTTATTAATACAAAATAACTCAAAATTACACAGCAAAAATGTTACAATGTCAGTTGCTGCTTTCTTTCCACTTCCACACAATAGACTAATCACACACCAGTCATATAATAATTAATAAAGACAATCAATGAGTTAGGTACTAGTAATACACAATCAATAAACTTAATTACACACCTGCTGCATATCTGATATAAAACACAGCTTGTTTTGCTTATAATTCCCCAAATCTTGATGAAGTAATTCCAAAAACTACCTCTAGTTTTTAGTGTTTTCAACAAGGACATTGCATAGGCAATCAAATATATATGGTTATTTGCATCTTGGCCAATAGCAGTCAGGATCTGACTACCATGCTGGGTCTTCAGAAAAGCTTCATCCAAACCTATAAGAGGTCTGCAACTAGCCAAAAATTCTTTTTTACACGCATCCAAACAAATGTACATCTTCTCAAAGATTGGATCATCATCAGGGTTGGGTTGAGGTATAACACCAACTGTGACAGCGGAGCCTGGATTACTCTTCAGCAGTGTCAGCCCATAATCCATCACCATCCCATATTGGGCAGCAGCATCACCATACATAATAGTTCTAGCATCTCCTAAAGCGTCAGTGAAGACTTGTTTAGATTTAAATCACATTTTGTCTTAAAATATTGTGTAGCCTCAGAGTGTCTTAGATTAGGATATTTTCTTAGCTTTGTCACCAATTTGCAGGCTAGCCACTCCCTATTAGCCAGTTTATTTTTTGTCTCTCTTGTACAAGTATGGTCACCTTTGAACGTCTTGATCTGCCAGTAATTATTTTCAGTTATATTAGAAGCATACACATGCCAGCCACAGCTCTCATCCTTACATTATCGTTCTTCTTAAACCAAATCCTCCTACCCTCCTGTATACAATATTTACATATAGCCTCTTTGAACTCCATCTTTGTAGTGAATGTCATTCTAACATCAAGCTTAAGCTCTCCTAACCTTCTTCTTTCTCTGTACACAGAGAAGACCTCATCTGAATCAACCTCCTCCAACTCATCCTCAGAGTTTGGAAGAGTCTTCAATTCTTTCGAGTGCCATGAGTCTCCACCATCAGATTCATGATAAACTTCATCTTGGGCATCATGATATGGTGCCATTGATCCAAACTCAGAAATAAAAAGTTCATCATCCTCAGACTTTGAGTCTACGCACACAGGACCATCACCCTCAACCATAACAGCTCTCTTTTGTTTAGTAAGTTTTTTATCTGTCTTAGTTTTCAGTTTCACACTAGTCTTCTTTCCTGTGGATCTCTCCATACCCACGTCTTTCTCACTAGACACCTCATCACCACTAGGCCAATATGATTCATCCTCTACATTATCATCACTATCATGGCTATCTGAGGACTTATTTGAGCTAGACAAAGCCACAAAAACTGTTTGAGGCTGTTTTTTCTTAGCAATTGATCTTCCAATAGTTTCAGTAGTAGCTGCTCTTGTTAGTGACCTTCTTCCATATGGTGCAGCAGTTTTTACATTCTTAGAGTCTTTTTTTGGTACATCAGACTTTTTTGTTTCATTCCATTTAGACCATGATTTAAGAATTGTAGTGGATTGGGCCATTCTTTTTGGTGGGATGTTGGGCTTAGTTTTACTGGGTTGGGCCATTGTTTTTGGTGGTGGATTGGGCTTAGATCTAAGAATTACAGTGGGTTAGGGGTGTAATTTTTCTAGTAAGTTTAGTTTACCAATTGAAATTGAAGTAGGTGGGATCTTTTGTTTTGGTCCTAGAGACAAGTTATCAGTAGACTTTGTTGTGGAGACTATTTTTTGGGTAGGAATAGTGGTGTCATTTAGTTCAGAAGTTGGAGTAGATGGTGTTGTGGTGAAAATTTGTTTGGTTGTGACATTGGTATTGGGGTTTGGGGTGGGGATGAAGTTTTGTATCACCATCAACTCCTTGCCTTTAGATGACACTGCTTCTGCTTCCTCACTATACAAAGATTCATAGACTCCATGTTCGTAGTACACATGAATAACCCCCTTGCTCTTCTGAGCAAGATAACACATCTCCATGAGCTCCTTATCATCTGTTATAGATCTTAGACCAGTTTGCAAAGGCCTATTAGGCACCAACCATCAAGATTGATTCATGTTATCATATCCAATATTCTTGTGGTAATCTCGGACAAAAAAGACATCCAATGTGTCTATATCAACTCCCGACAACTCAGAAATCTCTCTACCGTTGTAAGACATACTTCTATCAACCTCTGTTATAAATGACCATCCATAGTGAAATATGATGGTAATCAAAGGATCATCCATCTGCAATTTAAAAAAAATTGATTGATCAGACTCATTATCTTCAACAACATTACCAAATTGGAAACTCTACAACTAAAACTAAAAACCTTGTTGTCAACTGTAAATGCAGTAAACCCTAACACATAAAAAACAAGTTTCCTTATTAACAAAAACATAGTCTATAATTTTATTGGCCTAAGCACTAAGAAAGGTAGTTCTGATCAAACCCTAGCAACTAGCAGGTTTAGCGCAGCCCTCTCTTTCGGAATAGTCAAAATACAAGCATGCATACCCACACATTACACTCGAGGAAAATGTATTTAACTATTGTAAATATTAAACTAACAACAATATCAAAAAATAGAGCTTTACCACAAATTTTTTTTCTTTTTTTGCTTACCTGTTTCAGAGAAACTAGCCTTCACGACTCTCTGTCTGATGCAGATGATGAAACTGATCCTCCAGAGCCTGGATTTTTGACGGAAATCGCTACGGTTACTACAATCGCACAGACACCATTGATGAGTGTAGCGGAGAAGAAGAGACCTCTGTTTATGTTGTGTTTTGAGAGGAGGAGACAATACGTTAGTGTAATGTTGAGGGAGGGAGGTTTTGAGCGTAAAATGATGTCGTTTTACGTCATTTTGGCGGCACAGCAAATACTATGTCGTTTCTACTTTGCTAGCATGTCATAAAGGAGTCAAACTTAGCTTTCTGGTAGTGTCAGATGGACAAAATGTGCCGAAAGGACGAGTCTAAGTTCTGGAGTGTAACTTCAGGGACGAATATGGGTAACTATTAAGTTTAGGCACTACTATGAGACGCGAGTGTAACTTCAAAAACCACTTTGAGGCTTAACTCAGAAAGTGTGTGGAAATGGGTGGATATGATTTTGGGGCTGTTTTGGTGTTGTTTAGATTAAAAGAACTTGGATTTGAAATTGAGAATTTGGAAAGAATAGAGGTTTTAGTGTTTTTGGTAAAAGTAAATTTTTGACCAACTTCGCTGAGTCATAACTCGGCTTTCAGACACCCAATTTATGTGAAATTTATTTTAAATGAAAATTGGATCCGTAAAGTTTATGCCGTTCAAAGAATGGTTAAAAAATATTTAAAACGAGAAAGTTATGCCCGTGCAAAGTTCGATGCTAAATCTGGTTTTCTGCAAACTTAACATATTTTGAGGAAAAAAAGGACTATCGCGTACACGACCTGCATGCAAGACGCGAGCTATGCTCACTATTTTGTAATCTTGTGTACGCAGAGTAAGGCCTGCGTACGCGAAACCCAATTTTGAAAGCTCACGTACGCGAGAGTACGCACGCAATACGAGCACTCTCCCTGTTTTGAATTCTCGCGTACAGGAACACAGTCCCACGTACGCGAGCTCCCTGTTTTAGCCAAAAAATGAGAATTTTGAATGTTTAACCAATCTTCTAACTTTCCAAACATATTTTACACATGTTTTAGGTCTGTTAGTGAGCCTTTAGGCCTTGGAATGAGGATGAGTGTATTAAATAAATTGAGGAGGATACTTGGAAGGGTTTTGCAAAGTATTAACTGAATTAATGAGGCGTGGGTAATGGTGAATGAGAGGATGATTGATGATAAGTATGTTTGTGTTTTCTCTCTGGTTGTAAGGGTGACAAGGAACCTATTTCCTCTAATGGTGACAGAGCACCTATTCCATCTAATGGTGATAGGGCACATATTTCCTCTAATGGTGACAGGCCACTCTCCCTCTAATGGACAGCAGATGTGCTGAGATATTTGTGCGCGCAATAGAAAGATAATGCACGGGTTAGCTACCGGACGTATCGAGTTGGCTGTATAATCATCAAATTAGCTCATTAGCTATAGGACATGCATACATCATATGCATTTGTTTATTTTATTTGGATGTGCCATAATTGGGTTTGCCTATTTGATTATCTCTGCTTAATTGCTATATGCTCTATCTGCTGTAACTGCATTCTATCTGTGATTTCTTTCTATGTATTATTTGTCTGTGCAACTGAGATGCCCTTTATCTGGTGGAGGAGTGACGAGGGTTATTTCACCGGTGTTTCGAAGGGCTGGAGGAAGCAGGATTCAAAGGGTTAAGTTAGGATTTGAGTTATAAACTTGAAAACCTTAGATTATATACCCAAAATCTAGTTTGGCTTATTCTCTAAGTTTTAAAATTTGAATGTCGGAGTTCTAGGATTGTCTCTGGCTTTCCGGGACCTTATATCTTATTTATGTGGGCACCATTACCATGCTAAGAACCTCCGATTCTTATTCCATACATATGTTGCTGTGTTCAGATGCAGGACGCGAAGCACCACACTGAGCATTCTGGAGACTCTTGGAAGCGAAGAACTATCTTGAGACTTGGTGGTTGTATTTGATTTATTTTTTTATATATATAATAGATTCTCTACCTTGAATTTCGTATTTTGTCCTCCTAGAAGTTGACTTCGAGAAACAGGAATTATGTTTATCTTTTGGTTTATTTTTTAGTTATATATATATATATATATATATATATATATATTCTAGCCAGCTTTTACTTCTCATGTCGAGTTTAGAGCTTACTTGTGTATCTATCTTTTGAAACTCTATTTATATATTTGTCTCTTTGGTTCTCTGTATAAGCCGTCTATCCTATCGCCTTTTGAGTGTGACGCATTTTCAGTCTTGTTTTAATCATCCTTCTTCTAAGACTCCTAGTTAAACTATTTTTCATATAAATCTATTTACGTATTTTTGCTTTAGAGGTTATAGTATCTCACCACTTTTGATTTAAGTCCTAGGCGTAAAGCTCTTTGTGGTAGAGTGTTACAACATCCGCGGCGTGGGTAGGGTGACAACAGGCGTAAACTCGTCGGGGTGGACTACGTAACCCACCAAAAAAGGCAAACCGGGCTGAAAATCTGAGACTGCCATACTTAAAAAGTCCGTCTAACTCACATTGCTTAAACCGTGGGCTTTGGCAGGGCAGGGGCTTCTCTTGCGGGCCTAGTGCCTTTTTTTACCAGGAGTGTTTTTGCAAAAAACTTAGTTTATGATTATGTGTATTACATATTTATAATTATAAAGACTTTAATGTTTGTAAATTTAGAAATTATAATTTTTTTATATCTTTTTTTGTTACCCACGATATCCTCTAACCCGATAGATCAAGGACTAATCCATTGATGATCTAAGCTCCATCTAAAGGTCTTTAGAAATTATAAATTTATCGAAATGATTATGAAATTATATACATTATTTAACATTTAATAGTTAAAAAAAGAGATTTAATGGACCAAGTCCGCCAACCCGTCATTAGACAAGGCGAGAAAAGGTTTTAGAACTGTCTCCTTAAATGGGGCAGGATAGGCCAGCCCGCCAAAAAGAGGGTTTTTGGCTGGACGAGACGGAACGATTTCTCCATTTGTCATCTCTATCCGTCATCTTTATCCGCGAGTAAGTTGCCCTCTTAGTATATTACCATGGTCACGGTTTAAAAATGAATGGTGCATTATGCAACTTGTAAGATTAACGTATAGATTATAGAAGAGTATTATATAAATACGTCATTTTTCTATCATGAGTGTTCTCCTTTTTTTTTTTCTTTTGACCTATTTTTTTCTTCTTTTTTATCTCAATATATTTCTTTTTATCTTTTTCTCGTTTTCATGTTATGTTATTTGTTCAGAATTTTGGTAGTTTATTTAAAATATTTTCCTAAAAAATCTATATATTTTTTATATTTGTGTTGGTGGTATCATAAATTTATGTGGTCCTTTTTTTAAAAAAAAATAATTGGAAAAAAAGACAAATCAATCCTTAATTTTTTTAGTTCACAGACATTTAAGTCTCTGACGATTTAAAAATACATTTAAGTTTTTGACCTTTTCAAAATCTAGACATATCGATCCCTGAGTTTAATTTGTCCAATTTTAAAAACTCTCTCACGTGTGCATCTCTATCAACCAGGTCAGTATAATAGGAGTCACGTCTGATTTTTTCGTTAAGTCTGACAGATCCAAGTGAACATGAGTAATTAATACGTCTAGGTTTTGAAAAAGTTAAGAACTTAAATGTATTTTTAAATTCTCAAGTGTTTAAATGTCTGTGTACCAAAAAGTGAAAGACCTATTTGTCCTTTTCTCAAAAAATTGTTATCTAAAAAAATTAGTAATAATTTAAAAACTTAATTAAGACTCGTCATAAAAATAATTTTTTATTCCTCATCCCTCTAAATTAGGGATGGCAATACCACCCGAATCCGCGGGTACCCGCTCCGCATCGGGGCGGGTTTTTAGCGGGGCGGGCTCTTGGGAGGGGCAGGGTGGGGTCGGGTTTAGGTAATATCCACCCCGCTATATATATAATATATATAATTTTAATATATAATATGTATAATATATGTAAAATAATTAGTAAATGATTAATAATATTGTATCATATTTAAATTTTTACTTTAATTTATGTTATTTATGTGATGGTTGTTATATAAATTTTGAAATTTAATTTAATTTATTGGATTTTAATAATTATAGGGGCGGGTAGGGGCAGGGCGGGTACCCGCAGATACGGGTTAAGGTTCAACATTTTACTATCCGCGGGTAAAAGTGGGGCGGATTTTATGCGGGTTGTTGTACGGCGGAACGGAGTCGAGTAGAGCAAAAACCCGCCCCTACCCGCCCGTTGCCACCTCTACTCTAAATCATATTACATTAGTTTTTTAAGTTAACACATACCTCTCCTCTCTTTTAGAAAAAATATAAACGGTAATGAATCTCATAGAATTATCCGAGAAGAGTCTCATATCATGGATAAACACTTGAGAGTGAATACCCCATCCGGCCCCTGACAATTATCTCGAAAAGACAACGAGACCCCCAAGAAAAAAAAACACCCAATCCGGCTCCTGATAATTTTTTTTGGGACTGATTAGCCCCTGTGCCAAAAAAAAATAACATTGATTTTTTTTTTGCACAGGGACCTCGTTGTCCTTTCGAGGTAATTGTCAGGGGTCGGGTTGGATTTTTTTTTGTCAGGAGCCGGATTGGGATTTTTTTTTGTCAGAGGCCTCGTTGTCTTTCAAGGTAATTGTCAGGGGCTGATTTGGATTTTTCTCAACACTTGACAAAGAGTTTTGTAAGGCTTTGGACTCTTCCACCATATGAACTAGCTTTTGTAGTGATATTTTTTCTTGTAGTTTATTACATTGGCACTCTCATTGAGAGTCGGTCAACTAGAAAAGACTACCTACGAAGAATTTTGACCAGTAAAAGACCAAGTGAAGTATTGCAGAATGGAGCCGTTAGAATGCCGGCTCTTAAAGGCGATGCTATGTTATGAGTCTTGTAGGACCTAACACCTAAAAAAGAATTATACATCAGGGCCCAACACTTAAAAAAAGAATTTTATAAGACTTTAGACTCTCTTACCATATAAACTAACTTTTGAAGTGATAGTTCTCCCAAAATCTTGTAGTTCTGTACATATACCTAAAGTTTGAAAGGTATGAACTTGTCTCCCCGAAGACAAACTTATCACTTACGAAACTCAGACTACTTTGATTTCAGTTTTTCATATTTTTTTTTTTTCTGTCAACGTTAAGATTGCCATTTTGTTTCAGAAACTACCTTAGCATCGTGATCAAGTGGCACATCCGTCTCTCTCACTTTGATATCCAACAAAATTGAAGACTTTACCAGTATTGTTAGACACCCTCTCATAATTGATGTTGATGGTGCAGTTGGTGCAGCATTGCTCACTGCATGGCCTGCATCAGCATTCACCAAACAAACATGAGAAAGCAAACTGAACTTATTCACCCACGCCTCGAAGGAAACAAATACAAAAAGAGGTAAAAGAATTCCTTTTTTAAAATAAAATTTGTCTAATTTTCTGTTCATCTAAAATTGGGTACAATATAGCAGAATACAACTATTTTTAATCTTATGTTTATCTCCATTTTTTGTTCGTCCTCATATACTTGCAATAGATTCAATGTACATGTAAAGCACAACATGCCTTATTTTTTATGGACTAATGACTAATGTAATTATTATTAATTAAGTTTATAGTACAAAAGGAGTTGCCAACAGGCTAGAATTTGAACTGTGTTAAAAAATAAAAAAAATTGAGAGGGAAAATTGACAAAGTCAAGACCCTGAAATCTCCCAAATGTAAGAAGATAGCCTTTTCACAGATTGGTCATCAAAAGAGTCATCAAACTGCTTAATCTCTGACACAAAGATCACTGCTTCTTTATATTTCTTTGCTTTACAATAAGCATCAACAACAATCTTGTAACTCATCTCATTTGGCCTGCAATTGTGTTCAATCATATACATAATCACCTCTTCTGCTTCCTTGAACAACCCCTGCCCTGAATAGCCTGCCAAAAATGTGTTGTATGTGAAGATGCACGGTCGAATTCCGTTAGCGGTCATCTCCGAATGGACTCTAATAGCCTCCTGCATGAGCCCTTGCTTGCAGAACCCCTTAATGACAGTGTTATAAGACACAACATCCGGCTTATGACCCGAGCTTTGGATTCCTTTGAGCAATTCTTCGGCTTTCCAACACTCGCCCTCTCGGGCATGCAAGTCCATCAAGCTATTATAGGTAACAAGATTCGGCTGCAGTCCGATTTCATGAACAAAATGCACCATTTCATGCGCCTTATCGTACAACTTGTTTCGAACAAACATAGAGAGCATGGCATTAACTATGACCAAATCAGGCTTGTATCCATTCTTTTGCAGTTGCTGAAACGTCCTTTCCATTCCCTTAAGGTGCCTGCACTTGGAATATGCTATGACAAGTGTTCTTGAAAGCATCCAACTGGGAAATACCTGGCCATTGTAGATTTCTTTCTCAACTTTCTCTATGCCCTTGATGTTCCCATTCTTGGAATAACAATGAAGCAAAAGCGAGTATGAGGTTTCATTAGGCTTAAAGCCCTTCTTCGCCATGTCCTGAATGACAGATTCAGCTGCTTTCCAATCACCTCGCCTTGCAAGAGCATTTAGAAGAGAATTATAAGTTGTTACGCATGGAGTAAAGCCAGCTTTAATCATTTCCCCATACATTTTTGCAGCATCAACTTCGGATCCACACCGACCATATGCACTAATTAACGTATTGAATGTGTCTTTATCAGGCTCAAATCCGCAGTTCTTCATTTCTCTTAGAACCTGGTTGACATAATTGTGCTTACCCTTATCACCACACACAGCAAGCATGGTGTTCCACGTAGCACGATTAGGAGCACATCTGTTCAACTTCATGTCACAGAAAACCTTAATCATGTCTTTTGATCTCATCTTTTTTCCTAGCATTGCAAGAACCGCATTGTATGTGCACACATTAGGGACACAACCCGACTCCTTCATTTGGGCGAACAACTTTAACGCCTTGTCTTCATTCCCTGCCTTACCATATGCATTTATAATGGTTGTGTAAGTAACAGCATTTGGCATTACTCCTCCACTGGTCATTGTATCTATGACACCGGCACCTTCATCAAGAAACCCAGCTCTTACATATGCTGCCACAAGCTCATTGTAAGTGACAGCATCAGGTGGGCAATTGTTATCCTCCATTTCCTTTAAGATGCTCAACGCCTCTGCATAAACTCCAGCCTTTCCAAACACCTGCAGCAGCGAATTATAAGTAACAGTTCCCGGTTTATAGCCATTGGATTTTATTTCAGCGAAAAATTTCCTTGCTTCCTCTAGCATGCCCTCTCTCCCACAAGCAGAGATCACAGTGCTGCACGTAAACTCATCGAACTCGAGCCCTTTGTCTCTCATCTCATCCAATAGGCGCAAGATTTTACTCCAGGAACGACCCATCTTGCCATAAACATCAAGCATAACATTGTAAGTGACCAAACTAGGATCAAGACCACTCTCCTTCATCTTCTCAAAGATATAAATAGCTCGCTTATACTTTCCAGTGCGAGCATATGCATGAAGAATAGTGGTGTAAGCCTTGATATCAAGAGAGTATTCTTCAACAGGAATTAAATCAAACAGTTTGGATGCAATCGAATGCTGCGATTCTCTCCCTAATATCTTAGCCGTAATTTCAATAAGCTGGTTATCCACCCTCAAACTCTCATCCCCAAAATTCAACAATAACCACTGAAACAACAAAATGGCCCTTTCCCAATTCCCAGAAAGGTCCAAAGCCCTCAACAGGCTTGTCAAATCAACTTCAAGCAACTCAAATTTCGCAGAATCAAAAAAATCATTCAAGCGACGCAAAGGTGACCCAACAATCGAATTGAGCATCAACTTACCCTTTTCAGATAAAAATTCAAACTTTGCATCAAAGATATGGTCTTGACCAATCCTGGGGTCAGAACCTGAATTGGGTTGCTTTCTCTCAGAGGAATCAAGGAGTACCTGTAAAGAAGGGAAATGGGTCATGTCGTTCTGAGTTGGAGTGACAGCAGTGAGATTCTGCAAGTGATGGAGAAGAGAATCCAATTGAAATGATGGTGGCGGAGATGGTGGCGGCGGAGGAGGGTTAAGAGGTGGAAGAAGTGTTGTTGGCTTCGATTTCAAAGGCCTTTTGGGTTTGTTTGGTGGCGCTGGTAACACTGGCCTATTGGGGAAGAGGGTACCCTCCATAATTTAGAGAGAGGAAGTGATGATAATGGAAGCAATTGCAGTTCTAGAAATGAGGAAGGAACAAGTGAGAATGGGAATGAGAGACAGTCAGAAACAATGGATTGAATGATCCGTGGTGTCTGGTGCGGATCAAACATCCAGTTATCGAGTATGCAAAACGCAAACAAGGATAGATATTTATTTGTTTCTTTTATTGTTATGATTTATGAGTAATACCCTTAGATTTGAGATTTTTTATTTAAATAAATTAACAAATATTTTCCACATATAAATTATTATTTCATATAAGTTCATATAAGTCTCTTTAATCTAATTCACTTTACATGTCATTATTTAATCCATTATTCAATTAACGCGCGAATATATAATTGTTTTTTTCGAAAGAATTTTATTTCCGTTTTTTGAATTTTCTCAACGTTTACGATCTACGTTCTCTTCCATCTATGTGTTCTCTGTGTTTCTCTTCATTCGTTCTTTACGTTTTTAAAATCAAGCTCTAAAATCAATTTTGAACAGTTATCTCATTGTTAAAAATAATGAATAATTCAAGTTCAGATTGTCAATTGAACTAGAACGAAGTTGACTATTGTTTTAAATCCAATAAAGTGACTTTGGCTTGATTCTAGTTAATATTTTCGTTAGTAGTTTATGATTCTGTAGGTGAATAATATTGTTTTTGTTTGTAAAAATTGTTGTTCATTGTTGATGGTTCAAATTGAATATAATGTAAGAGTTCTGCATTAAAGAAAATATTTTTTTATATTTGCAGCAAATTTCGGTGTAACACGAAGATATTTAAGTGTAGGGGAATGCTAGGTAACCTATAACTTTTTTAAACAATATGAACAACCACCAATCAAATCAAAACACACTATACCTCCAAATTACCCACTTAAATCTTAATATTAAAATAACCATCCTCTACCTAGTGAAATGAACATTCGATATATTCATTGTTCACATTGTTTAGTATTTTCATTGTCTACCTATACTTTTCCTTAAGTGTATTGTTTAAGAATTTTCTGTGTATGTGTGCTGATAAGTTCTGCATAATTCAAAACTCTTCTTCTCTCTCCTCCTCATCTTCTGCTGCTTTTTCTTCTTTTTCATCATCATTATCATCTTCTTCTTTTTTTCTTATTCATCTTTTCTTTTTCTTGTTTTATCTTCTCAAGTTTCTTCTTGTTTTACTCTCTTAACAAGAATAAAAACAAAAAAATCAAACAAAGAAGAAGAAACATATAATGTTACAAAATTACTTGGAAGGGGATGAACTTACATTCATTCAACTAAAAGAAAGAAAGAAATAAGGAAAAAAGCAGAAGAAAAAAATATAGCATTAGAGAAAATATTTTTCTGTATTTGCAGCAAATTTCGGTGTAACACGAAGATATTTAAGTATATTGTTTAAGAATTTTCGGTGTTTTTATACCGATAAGTTCTGCATAATTCAAAACTCTTCCTCTTCCTCCTCCTCATCTTCTGCTACTTATTTTTTTCTCATCATCATCACCATCTTCTTCTTTTTTTATTTCATCTTTTCGTTTTTATTTTACCTTCTCAAGTTTCTTTCTGTTTTACTCTCTTAACAAGAATAAAAATAAAAAAAGTTAAACAAAGAAGAAGAAGAAACACATAATACTGCAAAATTATTTGAAAGAGGATGAACTTACATTCATTCAACTAAAAGAAAGAAAGTAATAAGGAAAAGAAGAAGAAGAAAAAAAAACAGCATTAAAGGAAACATTTTTCTGTTGCAGTAAATTTCGGTGTAACACGAAGATATTTAAGTGTATTATTTAAAAATTTTCGGTGTATGTGTGCTGATAAGTTCTGCATAATTCAAAACTCTTCCGCTTCCTTCTCCTCATCTTCTGATACTTCTTCTTCTTCATCTTCTTATTTCATTTTCTCATAATTCTTTTTGAATTCAGCTTCGCAACTTCCTTCACTTTTAGTGAGAATTTTGAGAGATTTTGATCCTTGTTTGAATTTTGAGCATTGTGGTTTTGATTGAAGAAGAAGAACTGTTTGCGCTATTCAAGAGTTAGGAAAGCGCGTGTTTACACACAATCTAAATTGAGAATTATTTTTGTTGGGTTTGTGCCAACTTGTATGAACTTGTATACCAAAAAGACTTGTATGTGTAGCAGCCCTCATAAATTAAATAAATGTTTTAATCACTAAAATAAATAATTATAAAAATTATTATCAAAATCCGTCCCTAGCCTTATCTCGTTTACAGTGTAAACAAGATAAGCTTGTGCGTATCTCGTTTACACGGTAAACGAGTAAGGCATGTGCATGTAACACGTGTATATCTCCTTTACAGTGTAAACGAGATACGTGAAAACTTATCTTGTTTACAGATACATGTTAAACTAATACATTTACAGTGTAAACGAGATATAGTAAGACAAATTTCGAACTATTATAAAAGAATGTGCTACCCTTGACATTCTCCACATACATTTATTATCTTCTTCTCTCCCATTTTTCTTACAAAAAGTAGGCAAAAATATCTAGTAATAGCGGATATCTAGTTGTCTATGTGTACCCCACTTGTCATATGAGAAATAACAACAATAGGGTGATATTTGAGTGTGAGAATACGTTAATATTGCGCACTCGCGCATAAGTTCGTTATCTGAGTTGAAAAGTTTGATATTGAGCAACCTTGGTGACACAGGAAGAAGAGAGATCGGAAGGGTGGAATATAGGTTGCTAGTACCGTTGGGTAATGGAGTTTTCTGATTTCAACTATTTTGGCTCCAGGGCGATAAGCATGTGCGACTCATGTTCGACATCCTTGGGAGAATCATATCGGAATAAGTAATGGAGCTTTCTGTCGAGGTTGGTGATGTTGGTGGTGGTGGTTCTGCACACTCGACATTTGTGCAGGATGACCCACCTCTTGCACCACCACTGATTCGTGTTCCCAATACAATGGAAAACATGGAGGTGGGTGAGAAAGACTCCGACAAAGAGTATGTTACGGATAGCAATAATAGTGATTCTTCTGAAGATGATGAGGAGGAGGATTTTGTACCAGAGACGCTGGCCGAGACAGCGGTGCACTATGTCTTGCCTCCTCCCACCCGATTCTGGCACTATCAGGTGTACCAAGTTACTATCATACATTAGATCTGGATGCCATGCATGAGAAATATTCGTTTTCCATCACTGGAAAAGAGAATTACAACTTAGATGGTGGGGTAGAGCTTCGGGTCAGCCACAGAGTCAAATGCCGAGATGCAATAATCTAGGGTGTGAAGAACTACAGTATTTGCAGAAGTGATTAGTATCGAGTGGTCAAATTGTAACACCTAATTACCCTAAACTTTACCTCTAGTCGTAAAGCAAAGGATAACAAAGTGTCACGACAGTTCTAAAGCTCATACCATACTATATATATATAGAAATAAGTAGTAATACTAGAAGCCCGATGAAGGAATAAAAACTCAAAGTTGCATAAAACGAAATTACAAAGCGCGAAGCGTTCACACACGATAACTGAATGCGTTGGCACAAAAAGATACAAAACATAATATACATATATAACCTTGTGGATAGCTCCAGGATACACAAGGTAATAATTAAAGTAAACAAGATATATATAAATATAATATACAAAAAGAAACTAGTCATAGCCTGCGGAGTTTAAGCCAACTAGTCAAGAGATACAACTGAATTTTATAAAAGGCTTACTTTCTATCTCTCAAAGGTTAAAGCAAAAGCCTCTAAGGCAACAAAATTATATAAATACAAAGGATAAGAGAGTAACTAAAACAAAAATAAAGTAGAATAAAACAAAGGAGAAACCATCCTCCGCTCTATCACCATGTTCACAAACTCACCAAGGTGGGTTGCGACCTGCATCTGAAAAACAACATCATATGGTATGAGAACCGGAGGTTCTCAGTATGGTAACTGTTCCGAGGGTTACCTGAAACGTTGAGTTCAGACCGGAGGTGAGATCCGGGTCTTCTTCGGGTGTCGATCTTCGATCTTCTGGTGTAGGAGTGCCGCCTATCTGAGCTCCTCGTGGGGGTTGGGTGGTGGTACCTACAAGAGACTCCGATGCTTAAGTTAGCAAGGGCTTTAGGCAGGTTTTTTGTAGGATCAGAGTATGAGTTATACCTGGAGGCTCTAGTGTATTTATAGTAGTGATTGATGACCTCCTTTGGAGGGGAGGATTTTTATCTTATCTTATATCCATTGGTAAAATCTTATCTTTGTGGTAACCGCCTTCTAGTGGGCGGCGGCCTTGCTGTATTGGGCCTCTTTGGGCCTTTTGAAGGTCGTCTGACCCTCTTGGAAGAGGTTGGCGAAGGCGAGAAGGCTCTCCTTGAGGTCGGCCCCTTTACCTTTTGCTGACCCGGGCCTAATGCTCGAGTCAGGGTATGAACAAGAAAAAGAAACAATCAATTATCAAGCTAGTGACGTTAAAGAAACACTTGTTAGAAGGCAACCCAACTACTGGTACCCTTGCTTTTGTAGTTACTTTGGTTTTAATTTTATAGTTACTTTGATTTTAGCATTATAGTTATTTTAATTTTGGTTTTAAATTACTTTATCTCATTTTTTAGAATTCTTCTTGTTTTACATGTGTTTTGGTCATGCAAAATGATTAGAATAGGAACATGAGCAAGTAAAAGGAATTTTTGACACCCTGTAGTTTTTCTTTGCTTGGGGACAAGCAAACTTTTAAGTTTGGTGTTGCAGGGTGCGCTATCTATTTCCCTTATCATTAGTGGCACAATGGGGAGATGAATGTTCTTCATGGAGGAGCTCAGCCGGAGGAATGAGACAGCCACCAGCATAACTGAGGTGGTTGAGTTCCTTTCATTCTATTTTTCCTTTCGTTCTTATTTTGTTGTCTTCTGTTTTCTGTTACTTTGGTTGCCTACATGATCTTTAGTACTTTTAGCTCTTAGATTTAGTTTCATTCTGTTATTTGCTTTTAGTAAAAAAAAATTGTCTCATGTACCACTCACTGAGCTTGAATCTAAAAAGAAAGAAAAAAAGTGATGTATTGCATGAGAAATAAAGTTTATATCAAAGAGTAGTCTCATTTACCTATATGTGGTGGTATTATCTGTGATTTTGAATGCATGATATGAACAGTGCATATTAAAATTTGAATCAAAGGGTGTTGATGTATGAGGAACACGAATTTACAGAACTATTATGAATTCTATGAAGTAAACAAAAGCTTAATTCTTGAAGCAAAAGAAACAGCAAAAGAAAAATAAAAGCAAGGTCCAAGGCTCTGAGTATCAATAATTATGGAGGTCAGACATGATTAAAAGCTCAAAGAGTTGTCTCCCTAGTCATATGCTTGTGGTGTAATTGTGTCAAGTAATCATTGAGACAGAGCACTAAGATTCGAGATCAAGTGCATTTAACAGAGTATCCAAAAGGCTTTGAGCACCGCTGTCTGGGAACAACTGAAGGAAAAATCAGAACTAAAAGAGAGTTCCCCAGTTAAGTGTTTGTGGTGTTTTCGTGTCAAGTAAAGCTTGAGATAAAGCATTTAAAGTCACGGCTAGGCTCAATGTGCAAAGCACCAAAGAAAAGAGAATGAAAGAAAATTTGCTTTGTTCAAGGATTAACCCGAGGTAAAAAGGCTAGAGAATTCATAATATTATCCGGATTCTAATTTCAAATGACAGTGACATTCCTCTGAGTTTGCAGTAATTTTGGTTGCTGGTGCACAAAATTGTGATCATCAATGGCGCCATCAACATGGTACGCTCAATTGCAATCTCAACTCTTTATCACAACTTCGCACAACTAACCAGCAAGTGCACTGGGTCGTCCAAGTAATAAACCTTACGCGAGTAAGGGTCGATCCCACGGAGATTATTGGTATGAAGCAAGCTATGGTCATCTTGTAAATCTCAGTCAGGCGGATTCAAATGGTTATGGAGGATTAATGATTAAAAGATAAATAAAACATAAAATAAAGATAGAGATACTTATGTAATTCATTGGTGAGAATTTCAGATAAGCGTATGGAG
The DNA here is from genome assembly GCF_014773155.1 of Arachis stenosperma. NCBI lineage: Eukaryota > Viridiplantae > Streptophyta > Magnoliopsida > Fabales > Fabaceae > Arachis > Arachis stenosperma. The sequence continues at coordinate 30,569,185 of NC_080380.1, read as the reverse complement.
ATGCTTTGTCCCTTCCGTCTCTCTGCTTTCCTACTGTCTTCATCCAATCCATCTTACTCCTTTCTATGGCAAGCTGTATGTTGGGCATCACCGTTGTCAGTGGCTACAGTCCCGTCCTCTCAGTGAAAATGTTCAACACGCTCTGTCACAGCACGGCTAATCATCTGTCGATTCTCAATCAGGTTGGAATAGAATCCAGTGATTCTTTTGCGTCTGTCACTAACGCCCAGCCTTCAGGAGTTTGAAGCTCGTCACAGTCATTCAATCATTGAATCCTACTCAGAATACCACAGACAAGGTTTAGACCTTACGGATTCTCTTGAATGACGCCATCAATTCTAGCTTATATTATGAAGATTCCGATTAAGGGATCCAAGAGATAAACATTCAAGCCTTGTTTGCTTGTAGAACGGAGGTGGTTGTCAGGCACGCGTTCATAAGTGAGAATGATGATGAGCGTCACATAATCATCATATTCATCAAGTTCTTGGGTGTGAATGAATATCTTAGAACAAGAATAAGCTGAATTGAATAGAAGAACAATAGTAATTGCATTAATACTCGAGGTACAGCAGAGCTCCACACCTTAATCTATGGTATGTAGAAACTCCACCGTTGAAAATACATAAGAACAAGGTCTAGGCATAGCCGTGAGGCCAGCCCCCAAAACGTGATCAAAAGATTCAAAGATCTAAAGATGATCAAAGATCCAAAGATGAAAATACAATAGCAAAAGGTCCTATTTGTAGAGAACTAGTAGCCTAGGGTTTACAAAGATGAGTAAATGACATAAAAATCCACTTCCGGGCCCACTTGGTGTGTGCTTTGGCTGAGCATTGAAGCTTTCATGTGTAGAGACTTCTCTTGGAGTTAAACGCCAGCTTTTGTGCCAGTTTGGGCGTTTAACTCCCATTCTTGTGCCAGTTCCGGCGTTAAACGCCGGGCAGTTTTGAGCTGATTTGCAACACCGTTTTGGGCCATCAAATCTTGGGCAAAGTATGAACTATTATACATTGCTGGAAAGCCCAGGATGTCTACTTTCCAACGCAATTGAGAGCGCGCCAATTGGGCTTCTGTAGCTCCAGAAAATCTACTTCGTGTACAGGGAGGTCAGAATCCAACAGCATCTGCAGTCCTTTTCAGCCTCTGAATCAGATTTTTGCTCAGGTCCCTTAATTTCAGCCAGAAAATACCTGAAATCACAGAAAAATACACAAACTCATAGTAAAGTCCAGAAAAGTGAATTTTAACTAAAAACTAATAAAAATATAATAAAAACTAACTAAAACATACTAAAAACAATGCCAAAAAGCGTATAAATTATCCGCTCATCACAACACCAAACTTAAATTGTTGCTTGTCCCCAAGCAACTGAAAATCAAATAAGATAAAGAGAAGAGAATATGCAATGAATTCCAAAAACATCTATGTAGATCAGTATTAATTAGATGAGCGGGGCTTTTAGCTTTTTGTCTCTGAACAGTTTTGGCATCTCACTCTATCCTTTGAAATTCAGAATGATTGGCTTCTATAGGAACTCAGAATCCAGATAGTGTTATTGATTCTCCTAGTTAAGTATGATGATTCTTGAACACAGCTACTTTATGAGTCTTGACCGTGGCCCAAATCACTCTGTCTTCCAGTATTACCACCGGATACATACATGCCACAGACACATAACTGGGTGAACCTTTTCAGATTATGACTCAGCTTTGCTAGAGTCCCCAATTAGAGGTGTCCAGGGTTCTTAAGCACACTCTTTTTGCCTTGAATCACAACTTTATTATTATTTTTTTCTTTTTCTTCTTTTTTTTCTTTTCTTTTTTTTTTTCGTTTTTCTCCTTTTTTTCTCCCTTTTTTTCTTTTTTTTTGTATTCACTATTTTTTCTTGCTTCAAGAATCATTTTTATGATTTTTCAGATCCTCAGTAACATGTCTCCTTTTTCATCATTCTTTCAAGAGCCAACATTCATGAACAACAAATTCAAAAGACATATGCACTGTTCAAGCATACATTCAGAAACCAAAATATTGCCACCACATCAAAATAATTAATCTGTTATAAAATTCAAAATTCATGCAATTCTTCTCTTTTTCAATTAAGAACATTTTTCATTTAAGAAAGGTGGTGGATTCATAGGACATTCATAACTTTAAGGCATAGACACTAAGACACTAATGACCATAAGACACAAACATAGGTAAACATAAGCATAATTTTTGAAAAACAGAAAAATAAAGAACAAGGAGATTAAAGAACGGGTCCACCTTAGTGATGGCGGCTTATTCTTCCTCTTGAAGATCATATGGAGTGCTTGAGCTCCTCAATGTCTCTTCCTTGCCTTTGTTGCTCCTCTCTCATGATTCTTTGATCTTCTTTGATTTCATGGAGGAGGATGGAATGTTCTTGGTGCTCCACCCTTAGTTGTCCCATGTTGGAATTCAATTCTCCTAGGGAGGTGTTGATTTGCTCCCAATAGTTTTGTGGAGGAAAATGCATCCCTTGAGGTATCTCAGGGATTTCATGATGAGTGGGATCTCTTGTTTGCTCCATCATTTTCTTAGTGATGGGCTTGTCCTCATCAATGGGGATGTCTTCCTCTATGTCAATTCCAACTGAATAACAGAGGTGACAAATGAGATGAGGAAAGGCTAACCTTGCCAAGGTAGAGGATTTGTCCACTACCTTATAAAGTTCTTGGGCTATAACCTCATAAACTTCTACTTCCTCTCCAATCATGATGCTATGAATCATGATGGCCCGGTCTATAGTGACTTCGGACCGGTTGCTAGTGGGAATGATTGAGCGTTGGATAAACTCCAACCATCCCCTAGCCACGGGCTTGAGGTCATGCCTTCTTAGTTGAACCGGCTTCCCTCTTGAATCTCTCTTCCATTGAGCGCCCTCTTCACAAATGTCTATGAGGACTTGGTCCAACCTTTGATCAAAGTTGACCCTTCTAGTATAAGGGTGTTCATCTCCTTGCATCATGGGCAAGTTAAATGCCAACCTTACATTTTCCGGACTGGAATCCAAGCATTTCCCCCGAACCATTGTAAGCCAATTCTTTGGGTTCGTGTTCACACTTTGATCATGGCTCTTGGTGATCCATGCATTGGCATAGAACTTTTGAACCATTAAGATTCCGACTTGTTGAATGGGGTTGGTAAGAACTTCCCAACCTCTTCTTCGAATCTCATGTCGGATCTCCGGGTATTCACTCTTTTTGAGTTTGAAAGGGACCTCGGGGATCACCTTCTTCATGGCCACAACTTCATAGAAGTGGTCTTGATGCACCCTTGAGATGAATCTCTCCATCTCCCATGACTCGGAGGTGGAAGCTTTTGCCTTCCCTTTCCTCTTTCTAGAGGTTTCTCCGGCCTTAGGTGCCATAAATGGTTATGGAAAAACAAAAAGCAATGCTTTTACCACACCAAACTTAAAAGGTTTGCTCGTCCTCGAGCAAAAGAAGAAAGAAGAGAGTAATAAAGGAGATGGAGATGGCTTTGTGGTTCGGCCAAAGGGGGAGAAGTAGTGTTTAGGTTATGTGAAAATGAAGGAGTGAAGATGGGTTTATATAGGGGTGGAGATAGGGGTATGATTCGGTCATGTAAGGGTGGGTTTGGGAGGGAAAGTGTTTTGAATTTGAATGGTGAGGTAGGTGGGGTTTTATGAAGGATGGATGTGAGTGGTGAAGAGAAAGATGGGATTTGATAGGTGAAGGGTTTTTGGGGAAGAGGGGTTGAGGTGATTGGTGAATGGGTGAAGAAGAGAGAGAGTGGGTGGTGGGGTAGGTGGGGATCCTGTGGGGTCCACAGATCCTGAGGTGTCAAGGAAAATTCATCCCTGCACCAAGTGGCAAGCAAAAATGCTCTTCATGCCAATTTTGGCGTTAAACGCCGGGCTGGTGCCCATTTCTGGCGTTTAACACCAACTTCTTGCCCTTTACTGGCGTTTAACGCCAGTCTGGTGTCCCTTTCTGGCGTTAAACGCCCAGAATGGTACCAGACTGGGCGTTAAACGCCCATTTGCTGCCCTTACTGGCGTTTAAACGCCAGCATGATCTTCCTCCAGGGTGTGCTATTTTTCTTTCTGTTTTTCATTCTGTTTTTGCTTTTTCAATTGATTTTGTGACTTCCCATGATCATCAACCTACAGAAAACATAAAATCACAAAGGAAAATAGATAAATATAACATTGGGTTGCCTCCTAACAAGCGCTTCTTTAATGTCAGTAGCTTGACAGTGGGCTCTCATGGAGCCTCACAGATACTCAGAGCAATGTTGGAACCTCCTAACACCAAACTTAGAGTTTGAATGTGGGGGTTCAACACCAAACTTAGAAGTTGGTTGTGGCCTCCCAACACCAAACTTAGAGTTTGACTGTGGGGGCTCTGTTTGACTCTGTTTTGAGAGAAGCTCTTCATGCTTCCTCTCCATGGTTACAGAGGGATATCCTTGAGCCTTAAACATAAAGGATTCTTTATTCACTTGAATGATCAATTCTCCTCTGTCAACATCAATCACAGCCTTTGCTGTGGCTAGGAAGGGTCTGCCAAGGATGATGGATTCATCCATGCACTTCCCAGTCTCTAGGACTATGAAATCAGCAGGGATGTAATGGTCTTCAACCTTTACCAAAATATCCTCTACAAGTCCATAAGCTTGTTTTCTTGAATTGTCTGCCATCTCTAGTGAGACTCTTGCAGCTTGCACCTCAAAGATCCCTAGCTTCTCCATTACAGAGAGAGGCATGAGGTTTATACTTGACCCTAGGTCACACAAAGCCTTCTTAAAGGTCATGGTGCCTATGGTACAAGGTATTGAAAACTTCCCAGGATCTTGTCTCTTTTGAGGTAATTTCTGCCTAGACAAGTCATCCAGTTCTTTGGTGAGCAAAGGAGGTTCGTTCTCCCAAGTCTCATTACCAAATAACCTATCATTTAGCTTCATGATTGCTCCAAGGTATTTAGCAACTTGCTCTTCAGTGACATACTCATAATCTTCAGAGGAAGAATACTCATCAGAGCTCATGAATGGCATAAGTAAATCCAATGGAATCTCTATGGTCTCAGTGTGAGCCTCAGATTCCCATGGTTCCTCATTAGGGAACTCATTGGAGGCCAGTGGACGTCCATTGAGGTCTTCCCCAGTGGTGTTCACTGCCTCTTCTTTCTCTCCTAGTTCGACCATGTGGATCATGTTAATGGCCTTGCATTCTCCTTTTGGATTCTCTTCTGTATTGCTTGGAAGAGTACTAGGAGGAAGTTCAGTAACTTTCTTACTCAGCTGTCCCACTTGTGCCTCCAAATTCCTAATGGAGGACCTTGTTTCAGTCATGAAACTTTGAGTGGTTTTGATTAGATCAGAGACTATGGTTGCTAAGTCAGAGTGGTTCTGCTTAGAATTCTCTGTCTGTTGCTGAGAAGATGATGGAAAAGGCTTGCCATTGCTAAACCTGTTTCTTCCACCATTATTGTTGTTGAAACCTTGTTGAGGTCTCTGTTGATCCTTCCATGAGAGATTTGGATGATTTCTCCATGAAGAATTATAGGTGTTTCCATAGGGTTCTCCCACGTAATTCACCTTTTCCATTGAAGGGTTCTCAGGATCATAAGCTTCTTCTTCAGATGAAGCGTCCTTAGTACTGCCTGGTGCAGCTTGCATTCCAGACAGACTTTGAGAAATCAAATTGACTTGTTGAGTCAATATTTTGTTCTGAGCCAATATGGCATTCAGAGTATCAATCTCAAGAACTCCTTTCTTCTGATTCGTCCCATTGTTCACAGGATTTCTTTCAGAAGTGTACATGAATTGGTTATTTGCAACCATTTCAATAAGCTCTTGAGCTTCTGTAGGCGTCTTCTTCAGATGAAGAGATTCTCCAGCAGAGCTGTCCAATGACATCTTGGACAGTTCAGATAGACCATCATAGAAGATACCTATGATGCTCCATTTAGAAAGCATGTCAGAAGGACACTTTCTGATCAATTGTTTGTATCTTTCCCAAGCTTCATAGAGGGATTCTCCTTCCTTCTGTCTGAAGGTTTGGACTTCCACTCTAAGCTTACTCAATTTTTGAGGTGGAAAGAACTTTGCCAAGAAGGCATTGACTAGCTTTTCCCAAGAGTTCAAGCTTTCTTTAGGTTGTAAATCCAACCATATCCTAGCTCTGTCTCTTACAGCAAAAGGGAATAGCATAAGTCTGTAGACCTCAGGGTCAACCCCATTGGTCTTAACAGTGTCACAGATTTGCAAGAATTCAGCTAAAAACTGATGAGGATCTTCCAATGGAAGTCCATGGAACTTGCAGTTCTGTTGCATTAGAGAAACTAATTGAGGCTTAAGCTCAAAGTTGTTTGCTCCAATGGCAAGGATAGAGATGCTTCTCCGATAGAAGTCGGGAGTAGGTGCAGTAAAGTCACCCAGCACCTTCCTTGCATTGTTGGCATTGTTGTTGTTTTCGGCTGCTATGTCTTCTTCTTTGAAGATTTCTGTTAGATCCTCTATAGAGAGTTGTGCCTTAGCTTCTCTTAGCTTTCGCTTCAAGGTCCTTTCAGGTTCAGGGTCAGCCTTAACAAGAATGCTTTTGTCTTTGCTCCTGCTCATATGAAAGAGAAGAGAACAAGAAAATATGGAATCCTCTATGTCACACTATAGAGATTCCTTGAGGTGTCAGAGGAAAAGAAAAATAGAAGGAAGAGGTAGAAGAATTCGAACTTATCAAGTATGATGGAGTTCGAATTGTGCATTGAGGAGGAGTGTTAGTCCATAAATAGAAGGATGTGAGAAGAGGGGAAGAAATTTTTGAAAATTCAAGTGAATTAAAAAAATTTTGAAATATAGTATTTGATTTTCAAAAAATAAGATTGGGAAAGAAATAAAGTGATTTTTGAAAAAGATTTTGAAATTAGAAATAAAAAAGATATGATTGAAAACTATTTTGAAAAAGATGTGATTAAAAAGATATGATTGAAAAGATATAGTTTTTAAAAAGATATGATTGAGAAGATATGATTTGAAAAACAATTTAAAAAGATTTGATTTTAAAAATCAACGACTTGACTAACAAGAAAAGATATGATTCAGACATTAAACCTTTCTCAACAGAAAAGGCAACATATTTGAAATGTTGAATCAAATCATTAATTGTTAGCAAGTATTTTTGAAAAAGAAAGAAATTGATTTTGAAAACCTATGATTGAAAAGATATGATTTGAAAAAGATTTGATTTTGAAAAATTTTGAAAATTTGAATTAAAAACAAAATCTTCCCTCTTGTGCCATCCTGGCATTAAACGCCCAGAATGGTATCCATTATGGCGTTTAACGCCCAAAGCTCTACCCTTTTGGGCGTTAAACGCCCAGCCAGGCACCCTGGCTGGCGTTTAAACGCCAGTTTGCCTTCCTCACTGGGCGTTTAGAACGCCCAGCTTTTTCTATGTAGTTCCTCTGCTGAATGTTCTGAATCTTCAATTCTCTGTATTATTGATTTGAAAAGACACAAAGAAATTTTTTTTTGGATTTTTAATAATGAGGAATAATCACAATGCAACTAAAATCAAATAACAATGCATGCAAGACACCAAACTTAGTAGTTTGTATACTACTGACACTAACAAAATGAAAATGCATATGAGAAACAACAAAACACTCAAGTCAAGAGAATTTAAAGATCAGAGCAAGGAAATCATCAATAACATCTTGAAGATCAATGAAGACATATGCATGAATTCGAAAAAATGCAGGAAAAAAAGAAACATGCAATGGACACCAAACTTAAAATGAGACACTAGACTCAAACAATAAATATTTTTGGTTTTTATGATTTTGTAATTTTTTTTTGGTTTTTCGAAAATTATATGGAAAAAGAAAATAAAGATATCAAAATTCTTTATGAAAATTCCAGGAATCATGCAATGTTAGTCTAAAGCTTTAGTCTAAAGAAATTAGACATGGCTAGCCAAGCTTCAGCAGGACATTACATTCAAGAGCTAAATTGATGAGAATCAATCAGCTTTGGTGATGATAAGAACATCACCTTGAAACACTAGAATTCATTCTTAAGAACTCTGAAGAAAAATACCTAATCTGAGTAACAAGATGAACCGTCAGTTGTCCAAACGCAAACAATCCCCGGTAACGGCGCCAAAAACTTGGTGCACGAAATTGTGATCATCAATGGCGCCATCAACATGGTACGCTCAATTGCAATCTCAACTCTTTATCACAACTTCACACAACTAACCAGCAAGTGCACTGGGTCGTCCAAGTAATAAACCTTACGCGAGTAAGGGTCGATCCCACGGAGATTGTTGGTATGAAGCAAGCTATGGTCACCTTGTGAATCTCAGTCAGGCAGATTCAAATGGTCATGAATGATATATGAATAAAGCATAAAGATAGAGATACTTATGTAATTCATTGGTGAGAATTTCAGATAAGCGTATGGAGATGCTTTGTCCTTTCCGTCTCTCTGCTTTCCTACTGTCTTCATCCAATCCTTCTTACTCCTTTCTATGGCAAGCTGTATGTTGGGCATCACCATTGTCAGTGGCTACAGTCCCGTCCTCTCAGTGAAAATGTTCAACGTGCTCTGTCACAGCACGACTAATCATCTGTCGGTTCTCAATCAGGTTGGAATAGAATCCAGTGATTCTTTTGCATCTGTCACTAACGCCCAGCCTTCAGGAGTTTGAAGCTCATCACAGTCATTCAATCATTGAATCCTACTCAGAATACCACAGACAAGGTTTAGACCTTCCGGATTCTCTTGAATGCCGCCATCAATTCTAGCTTATACCACGAAGATTCCGATTAAGGGATCCAAGAGATAAACATTCAAGCCTTGTTTGCTTGTAGAACGGAGGTGGTTGTCAGGCACGCGTTCATAAGTGAGAATGATGATGAGCGTCACATAATCATCATATTCATCAAGTTCTTGGGTGCGAATGAATATCTTAGAACAAGAATAAGCTGAATTGAATAGAAGAACAATAGTAATTGCATTAATACTCGAGGTACAGCAGAGCTCCACACCTTAATCTATGGTGTGTAGAAACTCCACCGTTGAAAATACATAAGAACAAGGTCTAGGCATGGCCGTGAGGCCAGCCTCCAAAACGTGATCAAAAGATTCAAAGATCTAAAGATGATCAAAGATCCAAAGATGAAAATACAATAGCAAAATGTCCTATTTGTAGATAACTAGTAGCCTAGGGTTTACAAAGATGGTAAATGACATAAAAATCCACTTCTGGGCCCACTTGGTGTGTGCTTTGGCTGAGCATTGAAGCTTTCATGTGTAGAGACTTCTCTTGGAGTTAAACGCCAGCTTTTGTGCCAGTTTGGGCGTTTAACTCCCATTCTTGTGCCAGTTCCGGCGTTAAACGCCGGGCAGTTTTGAGCTGATTTGCAACACCGTTTTGGGCCATCAAATCTTGGGAAAGTATGGACTATTATACATTGCTGGAAAGCCCAGGATGTCTACTTTCCAACGCAATTGAGAGCGCGCCAATTGGCCTTCTGTAGCTCCAGAAAATCTATTTCAAGTACAGGGAGGTCAGAATCCAACAGCATCTGCAGTCCTTTTCAGCCTCTGAATAAGATTTTTGCTCAGGTCCCTTAATTTCAGCCAGAAAATACCTAAAATCACAGAAAAACACACAAACTCATAGTAAAGTCCAGAAAAGTGAATTTTAACTAAAAACTAATAAAAATATAATAAAAACTAACTAAAACATACTAAAAACATACTAAAAACAATGCCAAAAAGCGTATAAATTATCCGCTCATCAGTTGCTTAAGGACAAGCAACAATTCAAGTTTGCTGTTGTGATGCATGAGCATCTTTTCTATCTTTTCCTAGTGAATTTGCATTCAAATTTTTAAGTTTAATCAAGATTTAAATATCTTTTTGCTACTATGAATACTACTTTGAGTTGTGTTTTATTCTGTTTATTTCAGGTAGCATTCGGATGAATTTGATAGAGTTTCTGTAAAAAAAGAGGAAGAAAGTAGATGATGCTGTCAACCCTGACCTCCTTCCACTCAAATAGAGATTACTTGAGTTAGAGATGTTCAATTGACGTGATTCCAACAGCATTATAAAGCTAACTTCCAGAACTTTCCAACAATATATAATAATATACACTTATTTTCTAGCTGTACGGTCTTGGTGGCGCCTAACTTGGGATTCTGAAGGAACACTTACCTCACAATTACTTGCTGCACCCTCCATGCCTAACTTCACTTTTGTGAAGTTAGGTGCCAATACAATAATGAGCTGTGGTCCCCACGCCAAAGGAAAATATGCATTCAAAGATTTATTATTTATTTTGATTAAAACTTTTATTTTATTTATAAATAGAAAAAGATATTATTTAGTTTTAGAAAATATACTTTACATTAATTAGGATTAGATATAAAAGGGAAAAGAATCAGCCCTTCGGGCACCACTCTGCTCTGACCTCATTCCACACTTTACAGTTTTTAAAATCCCTATTTTCTCTCTGAACCATGAGAAACTTGATGTGCGGAAAACGATCCGACACAAAACTCACCGGCAAGTGTACCGGGTCGCATCAAGTAATAATAACTCACATGAGTGAGGTCGATCCCACAGGGATTGAAGGATTGAGCAATTTTAGTTTAGTGGTTGATTTAGTCAAGCGAATTAAGTTTTGGTTGAGTGGTTTGTATTTAACAGAAGCTAAATTGCTCGGAATGTAAAGGGAGAGGGGAGGATTGCAGTAAATTAAAGAGCAGGAAAGTAAACTTGCAGAATCTTAAAGAACAAGAAAGTAAATGACTGAAACTTAAAGTGCAAGAAATGTAAATTGCAGTAACTTAAATTGCAAGGAATATAAATTGCTTGAATGTAAAAGGGATTTAAGGACAGGGATTTCAGAATTTAAGCAAGAGAAATTGAATTGCAACAATCAATAGAACAGAAATTGAATTAGAAGCAATTAGAACTCAAACAGAAGGAAATTAAATGCAGCAAAGGTTCACAGAAGAACCAAGAGTAATTTGAGACCTCAGGACTCCAGAGACTAGGTAGCTAAGCCTAGATCTCAATTGCCTTCCCAGATCCAAGGTCACAAAGCAATTAACAAGAAATTGAAGAAGAAACAGTAAAGGAAATGTGTTTGAATTCAATTATGCAGAAATGAAATCAAAGAGATTTTGAATGGAGATTGAGACAAAATTTTCTCAATTCTTCACACCCAAAACTCAAAACAAGAAAAGTAAAAGTGCCCAAGCAAGAACGAGGAAGAAGAGAGATCAATTCTCCTCCCCAATTCTCTGAAATCTCAGTGAAGTCACCAAGAGAAGTTGCAAAATTCAAAGCTCCAAAGAAAGTGCCAAATTCAAAAGTCAAGTAAAAGGTGAAAAGTAAAAGTCCTAATTACATCAAACTAAATCCTATTTATACACTTTCTAATCTTGGATCTTGGGATTTGGATGGGCTTTTGATTTGGTGAAGAAATGGATTTTATTAGATTTTTAATCCAATTTTAGCCCATGAAGGATTGCTTCCAGGAGGCTGCCCTGCCCTTGCGGAGGGCAGGGCAGGATTTGGTGCGTGCGGCTATGGTGCGGGCGTGGTGCGTTGGTGTGCGCTGCAGGATGCTGCCGAATGATGCTTTGGTGCGCCAGATTGGTGCGCTGGCCGTGCCACAACAAAATGCTGCCCTGCCCTCGCGGAGGGCAGGGCAGTGTTTCCAAACTGAAGTCCCGCGTTCGAGACATGGCAGAAACACACGCTACTCATTTTCCTTGGCTTTCTTGGCACCATAATCAAGCCTAGTTCCTTGCTTCTTCATTGTTCCGTGTTCGACTCTTGTGGCATGCATGGGTGACATTTTTCCTTTGATTTATTTTCCATGAAGGCCCGATACTGCCCTTGTGGAGGGCAGGGCAAGGTTTTTCCTTCCTTTGATCCAAGGCACAATTTTGTGCTCTGCCCTTGTCGTGGGCAGGGCAGAGTTGCCTAGCAAGCTTGGTTCCCTTATGTTGCCCTCCTAGAGGGCAGTGTGCCCTTGTGGAGGGCAATGCTTGCCTTCCTCCTTCATACGCCACACCTCTCCTTCCTTTGACCACGTTTTCTTCTCCTTGGGCCACACTTCCTTAGGCCACGCTTTTCCTTTTTTTCTTTTCTTCACCTACAATAAACCAAAACAACCACTCAAAGTATCACTAAATTCAAGAGGCTTATAAATCACTTAAAATTCAATTAAATTTAGCTTAAACCTCATGAGTTAACGTTAATTTCATGGTGGTTGTTTGATTTAAAGAAGTTATGCATTTTCATTCCAAATCACTTACTTAGGATGCAAGAAAGTGCATAAAGACTAACAAAACAAGTAAAATTAGCTTGAAAATTGGGTATATGATGACTTGTCATCACAACACCAAACTTAAATCTTGCTTGTCCCCAAGCAAGCATCAAAACTGAGAGAAATTGAAATGAACAAGAAAAGACACATATCCTTATTAGGCATATAGCAGAACTTGATTTATGGGGTCTTTATGCAGACAATGATAACTCAAGTTATTGTTTGCTGTTACATAGTATACATTTTTCATCAAAGGTTTGCTAAACTTGCTGTTATAAGACTTACTCTTTAATCACTCCCTTGCTAACTTTTCTTTCTTATAATGCTTAACAAGCTTATTCTTTTGGAGGTTTGGTGTCTAATGTTGCAGTAATAGCCTTTGGCTTTATTTTTTTCTTTCTTTTACTCAACATCTTTCCACCACAGACACATGGCTCACTAATTCTTCCTAGGATCATTGATGCCCAGCATCTCTTTGGATAACTAAATGTTCTGTAGCTAAGTTGCTCTTTATTGTGGACTTTCAATTGGCCATCCCAAATCAGTTGATCTAAGTGACCGGGTTTTAAAATACCCCTCAGAATTTACTCATCCAAGCATATCTTAGTACAAGAACACCACGGGCATATGTCCTAGGGTCCAAGCTATTGGTGTCCAACCTTTATTCTTTGTTTTTCTTGCCACTTTGGCTTTTTCTTCTTCCTTTTCTTTCTGTTTTTGTTCTCAAGGGCTTTTTATTTATTAATGAGGATCTTTATAACAGCAAGCTAACTCACACTTGAATGAGAATGATATTATGCAACAATTATTTCATGAGTTATGCATTTAATCAAACATATATACCACCATTAACTTCCATTCTACTTATGCAACATTGGATATTTTACTTTTCAATTCAAACCAAATCTCTTTTATTCAAGCATATGGGAAACAAAACAAAATTAAAGCTAAGTGATGAATGACAAGCATTATGCAAATCATTTCTCTAGCTACTTATTGAATAACAGAAAGTACAAGAAAAAGAAATAAACAGGAAATAAACAGTGGAGGCATATCATGTTTCAGACATGCTTCTCCTTATTAGAAGAGTGAAAGAAGGGGAATGAAAGAACTTTGCCACCTTCTATTGGTCGTGGCTGCTGCTTGATTCTCCCTTTTTCTTCTTTCTCTTCCCTAGCTTGGAATAATCTCGGATCTCTTCACCAGGACATCTTCTACCCCAGACAGAATCTAAGAGTCCTGAGAGCCCAACATCTTCCAATCTTTTAAAGGTTGCCTCCGTATAGTGACAAGACCTTGCTTGTTGCTTGGCTTCAAATTCAGGGCATTGCTCAAATGGCTTGATCTGAGGATTGAGTGTTGGCAAATTATGGGTCAAGTACTCCAACCTTGCTTGCATATTTTCATCATTCTCCATTCTTTGTGCATATCTCACTTCTCCCATGGTGTGATGAATATTCTTCCATTGATACAAGTTGTGACTGTATTCCCCTGCTTTAGCTTGACTAAAATACAGCTTATCATATGATTTTTTGAATTCTTTGTATTGCTCTTTTTGTCCTTCAAGAATCTGTGCTTGAAATTCTTGCTGCTGAGTCATCATTTGCTGTTGCCATCTCTCTTGTTTCTCCTCCATTTGACGCTGCCAAGCTTCTCTCTCCTCTTTATCTTTCAGATATTGCTCCCTAAACTCTGGATGGGGCTCTAGATATTGCTCTTGGCACCCCTGATTATGCCCTTGTTGAGTCTGCATGAGTTGTTGGGATAGCTCTTCTATTGCTCTGTGTAGCTGGCTCATGTCTATGGCATCATGAGCTTGATTTCGTCCTTCCTCTCTTTGAGATCTCCTTTGTCTGGGAGCTACCACCCCCTCTGGATCATCTTCTTCATTTATTCCTTCCATACTCTTCTTAGTGATCCCTTTTCCCTTTTTCACTTTTTCTGTGTCCTCATCTTCAAAGATTACTCCAGCTTTGTCACATAGCCTGAGGATGGTACTCGGATGTCCAAGACCACTTGATTTGCTTGTGCTATTGGCCATTTCTTGAATACTGTCAGCTATGAGTTGTGCGAGGTTGATCTCACCTCCATGTAAGATGCAGTATGTCAAGAGTGCTCGTTTGATTGTGACCCAAGAGGCGTTTTCAGTAGGAAGAATAGATCTCCTCACTATTTCATACCATCCCTTGGCTACAGGAGTGAGATTTATCCTCCTCAAGTGACTTGGAACTCCCTTTGAATCTCTCTCCCAATCTGTATTCTCCACACATAACCCCTGCAAGATCTCATCAGGATTGTTTTCCATCTGTAATCTGGTTTCATAACTGGGCTCTGCATAAGTTATGGTTCTCAACTTGAGGGCCCTTGTGATGGCAGCTGGGCTAAAACTCACTTCAACTCCTCTGACATAACTTGTGTAAGGAGCACTATCTTTGTTTTCTTTTACAGCATTTGCATAGAACTCCCTGATCATGACTGCACTGATGCCAACAAGAGGAGCACATAAAAGTTCCCACCTTCTTTCTTTAGTGATTTGCCTCATGATGGGGTATTCCCCGTCTCTCAACTCAAGGCCTTTCTCATAAATGACATTCTTTGTCTCCATGAACCTATGATATCTCCCTTCATGGAATTGGGATCTAAATTTGGTTGAATCAAATGATGGAGGTTCGGCTACCATAGGTTCCTTTCCCGGCCTTCTTTTTGAACTTGAGGAGGCCATTGGATTTGAGGTAAGAAGAAAGAAAAAGTGAGAATAGAAGAGGTATGTGTTGTGTTTGGGATGAGTTTTGGTTCAGTTCTGTTGTGTGAGATAAGGGAATTATTTTGGTTTTGGGAGTAGAAGAGATTATGGCTTTCATATGAAAGTGGCTTGAATGAGTGTGTAGACCGTTTTGGTGCCAACGGCTATTTATAGGTGGATTCTTCAAGCTTTCCAACAAAACCATAATGAGTGAGAAGGGGGCTCGTTGGTGCTCATGAAGGGTTGAGATTGAGTTGTTCATCTAAGGGATTCATGAAATGGACGGTCTGCATGCATTGTTGAGGCTTTGACGAGGATCCTCTTCCCATTGGCTGCATGCATTTAGGTGTTCGATGATGCATGCATGCAAATTCTGTTTCCCCATGAGCGCATTCTTGTAGGCACATGTGACCATCCTCAAATAGCTGATCCTAGCCGTGGCCCCTCCTTGTGTTTGTTTTAATTTTTTTCTCCTGCATGAACCAAAACAACTAGCCTTAAAACATTAATGTAGTCGTGGCAATTGATTTGTTACTAAAGGAAAAGAATTGTTTTGTTTTGTTTATTATTATTTATTATTAAAATTTTTTTATGGTCAATTGTGTCCCTTAATTAAAGATGCTAAAAGTTGGTGAACACCAAACTTATCTTTTATTGAGGGGACGGCTTAGCAATGCAAACCATTCTTCACAATTGATGTATTTTTAAAAAAATAATTTGATGCATGATCCCTTTCTGTATGGTTTTGATTCCATGATTGGGAAATGATCTTCTGAACATTGTTACACATGCAGACACCAAACTTAGTGTTTGGTCATATGCTTCATCAAAAGGATTATGCATATGTTCTAAGAATAATCCCCTTTTTTGAAAAATGAACTTGGGTGTGCCTTAAGGTACACCAAACTTAGAAGTTTGACATGTGCTTCAAAACAATGTATGCATTTATCAAATATGAAAGTTCAAGATCATACTCAGGAAATCATAGCTTATTAGATGAAAGAGAAGACAGAAATCTTAAATCATGGGTTGCCTCCCATGAAGCGCTCTTTTATTGTCACTAGCTTGACATTGAACTCCCTTTAGGGTGGTTGATGTTGGTGATGTCTCAACTTGTCACCTCTCACTGTAAGCTTTCTCTGTGTGCCTTGATGCTCAATTTCCATATGCTCAAGAGAGAGTATTTGGTTGACAGTGTAATAATCTTTTATTTCCAGCTGTTGATACACTAGTTGCACTTTGTCACCTTTGGAGAATCCTTCAGTTGGGATTTTCTTATTCTTCCACCCTTTGTGAGCCTTTTTCTTGTTTTTCTTCCTTGTTGATCTGTCTCCTTTGACAGTGACTTGAGTTATGATTCCCCCCTTTTTGTTTATCACCCCGGCCTCTTTTTGAATTCCTTCTCCTCCTTGTAGATGCTTGTTTTCCTGTTCTACTGCCTTATCGGTTGCTTGCTTTGGAAGGAAGTCACCATTTGTCTTGCTTGTTTCTTCATTCCTTTGTAATTCTGGAAAGACTTTCAAGGTGATGCTCTCCTCATGCATCCTGAGGGTTAGCTCTCCCTGCTCTATGTCCACAATGGCTCTAGCAGTGGCAAAAAATGGTCGACCAAGTATTATGGAGTCATTTCCATTTTCTGACGAATCCAGGATCACAAAATCTGCCGGATAGATGAACTTGTCAACCTTAACTAAAAGGTTCTCAATCAGCCCTTTAGGATATACTACTGATTGGTCCACCAATTCCAAGGATATCTGTATTGGTTTCACCTCCTCTATGCCAAGCTTTTTCACTAAAGAAGATGGGATTAGATTTATGCTTGCTCCTAGGTCACACATCCCCTTGTTGATGAATAGGCTTCCAATAGTGCAGGGTAGGAAGAAACCTCCAGGATCTTCAAGCTTGGGAGGGAGTCCCTTTTTGATGAGTGCACTGCATTCTTCACTAAGCATTACAGTTTCCTTCTCATTCCAACTTCTCTTCTTGTTGATGAGCTCCTTTAAGAACTTGGCATACAGAGGCATTTTCTCTAATGCCTCAGCCAAAGGTATGTTGATTTCCAACTTCTTAAAAGTCTCAAGAAACTTGTGAAAATGCTGATCCTTTGTCTCTTTGTGGAATCTCTGTGGATAAGGTATTGGGGGTGTCAAGTTTTTCTCCCCTTGAAGTTGTCTTGGAATCGGTTCTTCCATGATTTGCTTTCCCTTCTTCAGATTCTGTGGTTGGTTATTTTCCTCTGTGAGTTTTTCTGAGACATTCTTGGTTGTCGTGTCCTTGTTGATGGCTTCATCATTCTTTATTGGCTCATTGTCATTCTCCATAAGTTTCTTGGTTGCTCCTTGGTTACCATCCACTAACATTTTTCCACTTCTTAGTTGCACGACCTTGCATTCTTCCTTTGGGTTAGGAATGGTGTCACTTGGTAGTGAGCTTGATGGTTTTTCAACAGAAATCTGTTTGGAGATTTGTCCAATTTGCCTTTCTAGGTTCTTCATGGCAGCTTCTTGATTCTTTGTTGTCAATTCTTGGTTCTTCATCATTTTTTCCATGAGCAGCTCTAGATTAGTAATCCTCTGAGATTCTTGTGAGATGGGTTGGTTTTGGGGTGTTGAGGGATGATGGTAAGTGCTTTGGTTAGTTGGGTGGTTATTGGATAGGTGATGGTTAGAATTGGGGTAGTTATTTTGTGGTTTTCTGTATGTGTTTTGGTTAGTGTTTGGCTGGGGATTGTGGTTTGTGCTTTTCCAATTGTTCTGACTTGAGTTTCTTTGCCATGGTTGTTGGCTTTGATTGTGGTTGTCTCCCCATCTGAGGTTGGGATGGTTCTTCCAAGATGGATTGTAAGTATCACCATAGACTTCATTTGTTCCAGGATTTTGGTTGTGCATGTATTGGACTTGCTTTTGCTGTTGCTCCTCTTGAGTTTCTTCACTTTGCACCCATGTGGTTGATGGTTGGCTTGTGGTGCTCACTGCTGCTACTTGCAGGCCATCAATTCTTTTGGCCATTTGCTCAAATTGTTGTTGAATCTGCTGCTGCATCATCTTGTTCTGAGCTAGAATTGAATCAACTCCTTCCAACTCCATTACTCCTCTTCTCTGTGATGGTTGGCGTTGTCTTTGATGAGCAAAGAAATATTGGTTGTTGGCCACCATATCAATGAGGTTTTGAGCTTCCTTTGTAGTTTTCATGAGTTGTAATGAGCCTCCAGCTGAATGATCAAGTGCTTCTTGAGCCTTCAGAGTAAGTCCTTCATAGAAATTCTGCAACTTATCCCATTCAGTAAACATCTCTGGTGGACATTTTCTCAATAGAGCTTTATATCTTTCCCATGCTTCATATAAATTCTCAGCCTCCATTTGAGTGAATGTCTGCACCTCAGTCTTCAATCTTATGATTCTTTGAGGGGGATAAAATTTGGCAAGAAACTTGCTCACCAAATCATCCCAAGTGTTGATGCTTTCCTTTGGGAACGTTTCTAGCCATTGAGTGGCTTTGTCTCTGAGAGAGAATGGAAAGAGCAACAATTTGTAACTGTCAGGAGGCACACCATTGGTTTTGACAGTGTCACAAATCCTCAAGAAGGTAGATAGATGTTGATTCGGATCCTCCAATGGCCCTCCTCCAAAAGAACAGTTGTTTTGAACCAAAGTGATGAGTTGTGGCTTTAGTTCAAAATTGTTTGCATTGACATTGGGGGGAAGAATGCTACTCCCACAGTGTCTAGCATTTGCAAATGTGTATGAAGCCAGTACTCTTCTTTGTTGTTGGTTATTATTGGCTCCTCCTTCTGGTTGATTGGGATTTGATGGATCTCCTTCCATTTCTTGGAATTCCTCCTCAGATTCTTCCTCTCTGATAACGTTCTTCCCTCTTTCGGCTCTTCTTATTCTTCGAAGAGTCCTTTGGTCAATTTCAGAGAGGATAGGGGAAGATCTTCCTGTACCTGACATACAAACACACAACAATAAACACACAGATCCAGAAAATCAATAAAACTTCAATCTATTGCTAGAATGAGGTTTTAGTTAGTTTAAGCAAAATTTCAAACAGTTAGTGTGTTAGAAAAACAGAAAAGAAAAAGTGCTTAATCTAGACCTCCACTTCACTTAATCATTGTCAATCTATTTCAATCCCCGGCAATGGCGCCAAAAACTTGATGTGCGGAAAACGATCCGACACAAAACTCACCAGCAAGTGTACCGGGTCGCATCAAGTAATAATAACTCACATGAGTGAGGTCGATCCCACAGGGATTGAAGGATTGAGCAATTTTAGTTTAGTGGTTGATTTAGTCAAGCGAATTAAGTTTTGGTTGAGTGGTTTGTATTTAACAGAAGCTAAATTGCTCGGAATGTAAAGGGAGAGGGGAGGATTGCAGTAAATTAAAGAGCAGGAAAGTAAACTTGCAGAATCTTAAAGAACAAGAAAGTAAATGACTGAAACTTAAAGTGCAAGAAATGTAAATTGCAGTAACTTAAATTGCAAGGAATATAAATTGCTTGAATGTAAAAGGGATTTGAGGACAGGGATTTCAGAATTTAAGCAAGAGAAATTGAATTGCAACAATCAATAGAACAGAAATTGAATTAGAAGCAATTAGAACTCAAACAGAAGGAAATTAAATGCAGCAAAGGTTCACAGAAGAACCAAGAGTAATTTGAGACCTCAGGACTCCAGAGACTAGGTAGCTAAGCCTAGATCTCAATTGCCTTCCCAGATCCAAGGTCACAAAGCAATTAACAAGAAATTGAAGAAGAAACAGTAAAGGAAATGTGTTTGAATTCAATTATGCAGAAATGAAATCAAAGAGATTTTGAATGGAGATTGAGACAGAATTTCCTCAATTCTTCACACCCAAAACTCAAAACAAGAAAAGTAAAAGTGCCCAAGCAAGAACGAAGAAGAAGAGAGATCAATTCTCCTCCCCAATTCTCTGAAATCTCAGTGAAGTCACCAAGAGAAGTTGCAAAATTCAAAGCTCCAAAGAAAGTGCCAAATTCAAAAGTCAAGTAAAAGGTGAAAAGTAAAAGTCCTAATTACATCAAACTAACTCCTATTTATACACTTTCTATTCTTGGATCTTGGGATTTGGATGGGCTTTTGATTTGGTGAAGAAATGAATTTTATTGGATTTTTAATCCAATTTTAGCCCATGAAGGATTGCTTCTAGGAGGCTGCCCTGCCCTTGCGGAGGGCAGGGCAGGATTTGGTGCGTGCGGCTATGGTGCGGGCGTGGTGCGTTGGTGTGCGTTGCAGGATGCTGCCGAATGATGCTTTGGTGCGCTGGCCGTGCCACAACAAAATGCTGCCCTGCCCTCGCGGAGGGCAGGGCAGTGTTTCCAAACTGAAGTCCCGCGTTCGAGACATGGCAGAAACACACGCTACTCATTTTCCTTGGCTTTCTTGGCACCATAATCAAGCCTAGTTTCTTGCTTCTTCATTGTTCCGTGTTCGACTCTTGTGGCATGCATGGGTGACATTTTTCCTTTGATTTATTTTCCATGAAGGCCCGATACTGCCCTTGTGGAGGGCAGGGCAAGGTTTTTCCTTCCTTTGATCCAAGGCACAATTTTGTGCTCTGCCCTTATCGTGGGCAGGGCAGAGTGGCCTAGCAAGCTTTGTTCCCTTATGTTGCCCTCTTAGAGGGCAGTGTGCCCTTGTGGAGGGCAATGCTTGCCTTCCTCCTTCATACGCCACACCTCTCCTTCCTTTGACCACGTTTTCTTCTCCTTGGGCCACACTTCCTTAGGCCACGCTTTTCCTTTTTTTCTTTTCTTCACCTACAATAAACCAAAACAACCACTCAAAGTATCACTAAATTCAAGAGGCTTATAAATCACTTAAAATTCAATTAAATTTAGCTTAAACCTCATGAGTTAACATTAATTTCATGGTGGTTGTTTGATTTAAAGAAGTTATGCATTTTCATTCCAAATCACTTACTTAGGATGCAAGAAAGTGCATAAAGACTAACAAAACAAGTAAAATTAGCTTGAAAAATGGGTATATGATGACTTGTCATCACAACTAAACCTCCACTGTTAAGATTAGGAGCTCTGTCTATTGTATGAATTGATACTATTACTTTTCTATTTTAATTCATGTATTGATTTCAATTTCAAGAATTATTTTAGTTCTTTATTTTATGAATATGGGTGGAACGGAAGTATGACCCTTATTCTAATTGAGTTTTTGTAAAACTTGGAAAAGCTCTTTACTTGAACAACAGCTTGAAAATAACTTTCTAAATTTCTAATTATCTGGACTTAACGAAATACATGACATATAATCCTCTTATATTTGGGTAACTAAGGTTTCTGTGACATATAAACTAGAATTGAACTTAACCCTCTAATTGGAATCAAGTGACCAAGGAATTGGCGATTGATGAAGGTTAGAGGAGACAAAAAAAGGTCTAAGAAATTAGGGTTTAGTCACATATAGTTTGCCATGAATTGAATCTTACATGATTAAAATAGTTAGTAAGAAAAGTCAATTCAGAAGATAGATATCTCTGAAACCTTAACTATTTTCTCCATATTATTCACACCAATTTACTGCTTGCTTTATTAATTTTCTGAATTTACTGTTTAATGCAATTGAACTCTCAAACACCATTTTTTGCTTGTCTAACTAAGTAAATCATTCATCATTGTTGCTTAGTCCATCAATCCTCGTTGGATCGACCCTCACTCACCTGAGGTATTACTTGGTACGACCTGGTGGTGCACTTGCCGGTTAGTTTGTGGGTTATAAATTCTGCACCAAGTTTTTGGCGTCATTGTCGGGGATTGACTGTGATTGACAACTACTGGTTGTTTGATTTCTTAGATTAGGCATTTTTGCTTTAATTTCATTTAACTTATTTCTTTAAATTTTTTTAAAATATATATATTTTTATTTATTTTTTTCGCTTAATTTCTAAAATTAAGTTTGGTGTCCTCTTAGTTGTTTTATTCTTCCTAGTTATTTTACTTATTGAGTTTAACTTTTTATACTCTTTTTTTCTTATTAGTTATTTTATTTTCTTTATTTTATTTTTCTTTTATTTTCATTTTATTTTATATTTTATTTTATTTTTCTTTTTGTTCTTTCTTCTTTGCTTGCCTGTTTACCACATGGTGCATTTAATTCTGTTTGGTGTTTTGTGATAAGGAAAAATAATGGAGAGAGATCACATGGGTTACTACTCACACCCAAGGAGTGATTCTTATTATTGTGGATGAAGGAATTACCAGAATTTTGGTTGGCAAAGTCATAACCAAAGAAACTTCAGTGCTCTATGTTCCAACTATCAAGAACCACCATCTCCATATTCATACCAAGAACCACCACCTCTCTATCCATATCAAGAACCATCATCTTTCTACACATATCAAGAGCCACCATCTCCCTATTCATACCAAGAACCATCCTCTTTTTACTCTTATCAAGAACCATCATCTCCTTCTTATTCATATCAAGAGCCACCATCTCCTTATTCATATCAAGAACCATAAGCTCTTGAGCTTCTCATGAAAGAATGCATACATGATGTGAGGATGAGTGTCAAAAATATAGAGAAATATGTGGAGTTGATTATCAAGCTCCAGGAAGAAGAACAAGCAAATTCCTTGCCAAGAGATACAATGCAAGATCCTATGAAAGAAAGTGAGAAAATCAATCAAAGGAGTTCATACTCCAGTTGATTAGAGAACTCTCCACTCTCACACATGAAAGAAGAGAAAGATGCAAAAACAAAGGAGGAAGATGCACAAACAAAGAAGGAAGATACACAAACAAAGGAGGAAGCCATGCACACTCCATGCTTGCACAATCCAATAATTTCAGAGGAAGCCATACAAGTCCCTTTGATTCTATGCATGCAAACTCCTGAGAAGAAAAATAAAAATACACTGCCCACATTTGAATTGAAGTCTTCTCCCCTAACACTTGAATATGCTTTCCTTGGTCTTGATGAACCAGAGAGTTGTATGGGAGTTATTTTTTGGTGGGCATCATTTTTTTCCTCATGTCCACTAAAGTCATTTCTCTTAACTAACTGGAAGAAGAGGAAGAAAAATCAACAATCAACCGTCAAGCTAGTGACGTTAAAGAAACACTTGTTAGGAGGCAACCCAACTATTAGTACCCTTGGTTTTGTAGTTACTTTGGTTTTAATTTTATAGTTATTTTGATTTTAGCATTATAGTTATTTTAGTTCTTGTTTTAAATTCCTTTATCTCAATTTTTTAGAATTCTTCTTGTCTTACATGTGTTTTGGTCATGCAGAATGATTAGAATATGAACAGGAGCAATTAAAAGGAATTTTTGACACCCTGGAGTTTTTCTTTGCTTGGGGACAAGCAAACTTTTAAGTTTGGTATTGTTGGGTGTGCTCTCTGTTTACCTTATCAACAGTGCCACCATGGGGAGATGAATGTTCTTCAAGGAGGAGCATAGCCGGAGGAATGAGACAGCTACCAGCATAACCGAGGTGATTGAGTTTCTTTCATTCTATTTTCCCTTTCGTTCTTATTTTGTTGTCATTTTTTGTTGTTGTTTTGATTGCCTACAAGATCTTTAGTATTTTTAGTTCTTAGATTTAGTTTTATTCTGTTATTTGCTTTTAGTAAAAAAAATTATCTCATGTACTACTCACTGAGCTTGAATCAAAAAAGAAAAGAAAAGAAGTGATGTATTGCATGAGAAATAGAGTTTATATCAAAGAGTAGTCTTATTTACCTAAATGTGGTGGTACTATCTGTGATTTTGAATGCATGATATGAACAGTGCATATTTGAATTTGAATAAAAGGATGTTGATGTATGAAGAACAAGAATTTAGAGAACTATTATGAATTCTCTGAAGTAAACAAAAGCTTAATTCTTGAAGCAAAAGAAACAGTAAAAAAAAATAAAAGCAAGGTCCAAGACTCTGAGCATCAATGACTAGGGAGGTCAGACATGATTAAAAGCTCAAAGAGTTGTTTCCCTAGTCATATGCTTGTGGTGTAATTGTGTCAAGTAATCCTTGAGGCAAAGCACTATGAGTCGAGATCAAGTGCATTTAACAGAGTATGCCAAAGGTTTTGAGCACTGCTGATGTGTGGAAAACAATCCAACACAAAACTCACCGGCAAGTGTACCGGGTCGCATTAAGTAATAAAACTCATGGGAGTGAGGTCGATCCCACAGGGATTGAAGGATTGAGCAATTTTAGTTTAGTGGTTGATTTAGTCAAGCGAATCAAGTATTGGTTGAGTGATTTTGTATCCAACAGTAAGTAAATAGCAGGAAAAGTAAAGGGAGAGGGATGAATTGCAAAAATTAAAGAGAACTGAAAGTAAAGGTGCTGAATCTTAAAGAACAAGAAATTAAATGACTGAAACTTAAAGTGCAAGAAATGTAAATTACAGTAACTTAAAGTGCAAGAAATATAAATTGCTTGAATGGAAAAGGGATTTGAGGACTGGGAATTCAGAATTTAAATAAGGGAAATTAAATTGTAGCAATCAACAAAGCAAAAGATGAATTGAAAGTAACTAGAATTCAAACAGAAAATGAAAATGTAATTGCAGCAGTGGTTCAGCAGAAGAACCAAAAAGAGAATTAGATCTCAGGGCTCCAAAGACTAGATAGCAGAGTCTAGATCTCAATTGCCTTCCTAGATCCAAGTTCACAAAGCAATTAAAGAGAAATTAAAGATTGCAGCAGTAAAGGAAATTGAATTCAACTTAATTATGCAGTAGGAAAATCAAAGAGATCTTAAATGGAGATTGAGATAGAAGTTCCTCAATTCTTCACACTCAAGACTCAAACAAAACCGAGTAAAAGAAACAAAAGACCAGAGGTAGAAGAAATGATTTCTCTCCTCCAATTGCAGAAAACAGAAAATGGAAAGTGAGCTCTCAAGATGAAAATTAAAAAATGAAAGTAAGCTCCCTCTCCAAAAGGAACTCCCTATTCTAATCCTAACTAACACCTATTTATACACTTTCTATTTTGAATCTAAGAATTTTGAGTGGGCTTTTTGATTTGGTGAAGAAATGAATTAAGTTGGATTTTTGATTCAATTTTTAGCCCATGAGAAATTAGCTTCCAGGAGGCTGCCCTGCCCTTGTGGATGGCAGAGCAGGAAAGTTGTGTGAGGAAGCATGTTGCGTGCCAAGTGTGGGATAGGCATTCAGGATGCTGCCCGGCCCTTGTGGAGGGCAGGGCAATGTTGCCATGGTGCGCTTTGCCTTGCTGCCTGTGCGTCCATGTTGCGCGCCAAGTGCTCATGCCCATGCCAATTTGTGCGCTGGCTGTGCACCAAGAAATGCTACCCTGCCCTTGTGGAGGGCAGGGCAATGTTGCCATTGGGTGAGGTCCCAAGTTCGAAACTTGCTGGATGGCTTTTGTTGCATTTCTTCCTTAGGTTTCTTGGCACCAAAGTAGCGCCTAGTTCTTTGCTTCCTCAAGGTGCTATGTTCGATCCTTGGAGGTTGAAAACAAACCAATTTTGCTTGTTTTCCTTGTATTTGAGCGCTACTTCTTTCCTTCTTGTTCTTGGGTTCGAAACCCATGGGTGGCACTTGGAGACAATTTCCTTTGATTTATTTTCATGAGAGCCCGATATTGCTCTTGAAGAGGGCAGGGCAGAATTTTTCCTTCCTTTGTTCCTTAGCATAGAGTTGTGCTCCGCTCTTATGGAGGGCAGAGCAGTGATTTTTTGGAAGCTTGGTTCATTATGCTGCTCTCCTGGAGGGCAGTGTGCTCTTGTGGAGAGCAGTGTGGCTTCCTTCATCAATGTTACGCCACACTTTTCCTTCTTTTACCACACCTTTTTCTTCCTTTGGCCACACTTCTTAAGCCACGTTTTTCTTCTTTTCTTCCTTTCTTCACCTACAAGAAACCAAAACAACCAATCAAAGTATCTCCAAATTCACAAGGTTTATAAATCAATTAAAAATCAATTAAATTTAGCTTAAACCTCATGATTTAGCATCAATTAAGTGGTGGTTGTTTGATTCAAATAAAACATGCAATTTCACTCTAAATTGCTTACTTATGGTGCAAGAAAGTGCATAAAAACTAGTGAAACAAGTGAAATTAGCTTGAGAAATGGGTATATGATGACTTGTCATCACAACACCAAACTTAAATCTTGCTTGTCCCCAAGCAAGCATCAAAATTAAGAAGAAATGAAATGAAAAAAGAAAAGCATACATATCCTTATTAGGCATATAGCAGAACTTGATTCATGGAGTTTTTATGCAGACAATGATAACTCAGTTATTGTTTGCTGTTACATAATATACACCTTTCCTCAAAGGCTCACTAAACTTGCTGTTATAAGGTTTACTCTTTACTTGCTCCCTTGCTAACTTTTATTTTCTTATTTTGCTTAACAAGCTTATTATTCTTTGAAGGCTTGGTGTCAGATGTTGCAGTAGCCTTTGGCTTTATTTTTACTCAACATCTCTCCACCACAGACACATGGCTCACTATTTCCTCCTAGGATCATTAATGCCCAGCATCTCTTTGGATAACTAAATGTTCTGTATCTAGGTTGCTCTTTATTGTGGACTTTCAAGTGGCCATCCCAAATCAGTTGATCTAAGTGGCCAGGTTTTGAAATACCCCTTAGAATTTACTTATCCAAGCATATCCTAGTACAAGAACACCACAGGCATGTGTCATAGGGTCCAAGCTATTGGTGTCCAGCCTTTATTCTTTGTTTTTCTTGCCACATTGGCTTTTTCTTTTTCCTTTTCTTTCTGTTTTATTTTGTTCTCAAGGGATTTTTTTTCTTTACTGATAGGAACCTTTATGACAGCAAGCTAGCTCACACTTCAATGAAAATTACATCATGCAGCAATTATTTCATGAGTTATGCATTTAATCAAACACATATACCACCATTAACTTCCATTCCAACTTATGCAACATTGGATATTTACCTTCTAATTCAAACATTTCTCTTTTATTCAAGCATAAAGGAAATAAAACAAAATTCAAAGCTAAGTGATGGATGATAAGCATTATGTAGATCAGCATACTTAACAAACAATTCCACTTGCAACTAGATAAACACTTTAGCAAGATATATAAGGGTTCCCAGATTCAAAATAATTTACAGCAGCAAGGATTAAGTTTAGATGCAGCCTTTGAAGTTGCAGCCCTTTGATTCTTCCTTCTGTTGTGTTTTCTTTGAGTTAAGATGCACAATATTTTCAATGGTTGACTAATGTCCTGCATAATTCTCAAAGGTTGCTTGCTTCACAAGCCTTTGTGCAATTGGTTAGTCTAAAAATGATTATGGCTTTTTGAACTTACTTTGGTGTGTGAACACCAAACTTAGTTCATTGCCACTCTTTTTCATGCATCAACTTAACCATATGTGAAACCTTGTGTCCTTGCTAAAGGTTATGGAATTAAAACTAGAAAGTAGTTAAGTAGTTGATGAATAAATTGTCTGATTGCTTGGAGCTAGCATTATGCAGAAAGTGAGAGTGTTCTTTTAAATGAATTTTTGGTGGACACCAAACTTAGAATCCTTCATTCTCCCTTGAATTATTTTGGTGTGCAACACCAAATTTAGCTCCTTGCAATGTATACCAATTATTCAACATTTTTATTGAAAGAGCTATGAAAAGAAAACTACCTCAGGTTGGGTTGCCTCCCAACAAGCGCTTCTTTATTGTCACTAGCTTGACATCCTTCATTTTTGCTTTAAGAAGGCTGTAGGCTCTGAATCTCTTTTTCTTTGTCCCATTGTCCTCCTAGGTGCAGTTTTGCTCTGTGGCCATTTGCTGTGAATCGACTCTTTGTTGCTTCGTCTAGCAATTCAATACTCCCATAAGGAAAGACCTTAGTTACCAAATATGGACCAGTCCACTTAGATTTAAGCTTGCCAGGGAATATCTTGAGTCGTGAGTTGTACAAGAGTACTTGTTGCCCAGGTTTGAATTCTTTCTTCAAGATCTTTCTGTCATGCCACCTCTTGGCTTTTTCCTTGTATATCTTAGTATTTTCATAGGCTTCTAGCCTAAATTCATCCAGCTCATTTAGCTGCAACAACCTTTTCTCCCCTGCTGCTTCAGAGTCAAGGTTTAGGAGTTTAGTGGCCCAAAAGGCTTTGTGTTCAAGCTCTACAGGGAGGTGACAAGATTTGCCATATAATAGCTGAAAGGGGGACTTCCCAATGGGAATTTTGAAAGCTGTCCTATATGCCCAGAGTGCATCTTCCAACTTCCTGGCCCAATCCTTCCTTGTGCTTCCTACTGTCTTCTCTAGGATCTTCTTCAATTCTCTGTTTGCTAATTCAGCTTGCCCATTAGTTTGAGGGTGATATGGTGTGGCTACTTTATGAATAACTTCATATTTGTGAAGGAGTTTCTCCATTTGTTTATTACAAAAATGACCACCACCATCACTAATAAGACCCTTGGGTACTCCATATCTAGTAAAAATGTGCTTCTTGAGGAACTGAAGGACAATTTGCGCATCACAGGTAGTTGTGGCTATGGCTTCCACCCACTTTGAGACATACTCTACTGCTACCAAGATATATCTGAAAGAATAGGAAGGGGGAAAGGGTCCCATGAAGTCAATGCCCCATAGATCAAATAATTCTAATTCCAAAATGAAATTCTGTGGCATCTCATTCCTTCTTGTCAATCCTCCTGCTCTCTGGCATTCATTACATTGGTGAACAAACTCTCTAGCATCTTTGAAGATAGTTGGCCAATAGAAGCCACTCTGCAGTATCTTTGCACCTGTTCTTTCTGGACCAAAGTGTTCACCATAAGCTGAGCCATGGTAATGACACAATATATCCTTTATTTCACTCTCAGGTAATCCTCTTGCTCAGGAGGGTGTTGCATTGACTTGAAAATATTTATGACCATTTGCTCATTGTGTACTCTGAAGATCATCTCCCCCTTTTCCACATCGATAATAGCTCTTGCAGTTGCTAGGAACGGTCTTCCTAGGATGATTGAATTATTTCCTTCTTCTTCAGTGTCCAAGATCACAAAATCCGCAGGGAAGATAAACTCCCAAACTTTTACTAATAGATTCTCCACAATCCCATTAGGTGTCTTGATTGATCTATCAGCCATGACTAGTGACATCCTAGTGGGTTTAAGTTCTTCTATCGCAAGCTTCCTCATCATGGACAGGGGCATTAAGTTGATACTAGCTCCAAGATCACAAAAAGCCTTGTCTAATGTTATTTTGCCTATGGTGCAAGCGACTACAAAACTCCCAGGATCTTTAAGCTTTGGTGGGATCCCCTTTTGAAGCACAGCGCTACATTCCTCAGTGAGCAACACAGTCTCCTTCTCTAGCCAGCTTCTTTTCTTGTTGATAAGCTCTTTTAAGAACTTGGCATACAGAGGCATTTGCTCCAATGCTTCAGCCAAGGGTATGTTGATCTCTAGCTTCTTGAAAGTCTCGAGGAATTTGTGGAAATGTTGATCCTTTGCTTCTTTGTGGAATCTCTGTGGATAAGGTAGTGGAGGTGTAAGACTCTTCTCCACTTGCTACTGTCTTGGATTTGGTTTTTCCATGATCTGCTTTCCCTTCTTTAAATTCTGTGGTTGGTTGTTCTCTTCTGTGAGCTTTTCTGGGACATTCTTGCTTGTTATGTCCTTGTTGTTAGCTCCATCTTTCTCTGTTGGCTCTTTGTCATTCTCCATAAGTTTCTTGATTGGCCCTTGGTTGCCATCCACCAATGTCTTTCCACTCCTTAGTTGCACAGCTTTGCACTCTTCTTTTGGATTAGGAATGGTGTCACTTGGTAGTGAGCTTGAAGGTCTTTCAATAGAAATCTGCTTGGAGATTTATCCAATTTGCCTTTCTAGGCTCTTCATGGAAGCTTCTTGGTTCTTTGTTGTTAACTCTTGGTTCTTCATCATCTTCTCCATGAGCATCTCCAGATTAGTAATCCTTTGAGAGTCTTGTGAGATTGGTTGGTTTTGGGTTGTCGATGGATGATGGTAAGTGTTTTGGTTAGTTGGTTGGGTATTGGATGGATAATGGTTGGAATTGGGGTAATTGTTTTGGGATTTTCTGTAAGGAATTTGGTTAGTTGGCTGCTGGTTGTGATTTTGGTTGTTTCTTGAAGTGTTTTGAGCTGAGTTCCTTTGCCATGGTTATTGGTTTTGGTTGTGGTTATCTCCTCACCTAAGGTTTGGGTGGTTCTTCTAAGATGGATTGTAGGTGTCACCATATACCTCATTTGATCCAGAATTTTAGTTATGCATATAGTGCACTTGCTCTTGTTGCTGTTCTTCTTGGTTCTCTTTATTCTGCCCCCAAGGAGTTTATGGTTGGCTTGTGGCACTCACTGATGCAACCTGAAGGCTATCAATTCCCTTGGCCATTTGCTCAAATTGTTGCTGAATCTGCTGCTGCATCACTTTGTGCTGAGCCAAAATTGTATCCACTCCTTCCAATTCTAACACTCCCTTCCTCTGTGATGGTTGGCGTTGCCTTTGGTGAGCAAAGAAATATTGGTTGTTGGCCACCATATCAATGAGGTTTTGAGCTTCCTCTGCAGTTTTCATCAATTGCAATGATCCTCCAGCTGAGTGATCAAGTGCCTCTTGAGCCTTCAGAGTAAGTCCTTCATAGAAGTTCTGCAGCTTGTCCCACTCAGTGAATATCTCTGGTGGGCATTTCCTCAGCAGAGCCTTATATCTTTCCCATGCTTCATATAGATTTTCAGCATCCAATTGAGTGAATGTCTGCACCTCAGTCTTCAATCTTATGATCCTTTGAGGAGGATAAAATTTGGAAAGAAACTTGCTCACCAAATCATCCCAAGTGTTGATGCTCTCCTTTGAAAATGTTTCTAGCCATTGAGTGGCTTTGTCCCTGAGAGAGAATGGGAATAATAGCAACTTGTATATGTCAGGGTGCACTCCATTGCTTTTAACTGTGTCACAGATCCTCAAGAAAGTGGATACATGTTGGTTTGGGTCCTCCAATGGCCCTCCTCCAAAAGAGCAGTTGTTTTGGACCAATGTGATGAGTTGTGGCTTCAGTTCAAAGTTGTTTGCATTGACATTAGGGGTAAGAATGCTACTCTTACAATGTGTAGCATTTGCAAATGTATAGGAGGCCAGTACTCTCCTCTGTTGTGGGTTATTGTTGGCCCCTCCTTCTGGCTGATTGAGATTTGATGGATCTCCTTCTATCTCTTGGAATTCCTCCTCAGATTCTTCCTCTCCAACAATGTTCTTCCCATTTTCAGCTCTTCTTAATCTTCGAAGAGTTCTTTGGTCAGTTTCAGAGAAAATAGGAGAAGTTCTCCCTGTACCTGACATAAAACACACCACAAGAAACACACAGAACCAGAAAACCAGTGAAGCTTCAATCTATTGCTAGAATGAAGTTTTGGTTAGCTTAGGCAAATAGTCAAACAGTTAATATGTTAATTAAAAACAAAAGAAAAAAATGCTTAATCTAGATCTCCACTTCACTTAATCATTTTCAATCTATTTCAATCCCCGGCAACGGTGCCAAAAACTTGATGTGTGGAAAACGATCCAACACAAAACTCACCGGCAAGTGTACCGGGTCGCATCAAGTATTAAAACTCACAGGAGTGAGGTCGATCCCACAGGGATTGAAGGATTGAGCAATTTTAGTTTAGTGGTTGATTTAGTCAAGCGAATCAAGTATTGGTTGAGTGATTTTGTATCCAACAGTAAGTAAATAGCAGGAAAAGTAAAGGGAGAGGGATGAATTGCAAAAATTAAAGAGAATTGAAAGTAAAGGTGCTGAATCTTAAAGAACAAGAAATTAAATGACTGAAACTTAAAGTGCAAGAAATGTAAATTACAGTAACCTAAAGTGCAAGAAATATAAATTGCTTGAATGGAAAAGGAATTTGAGGACTGGGAATTCAGAATTTAAGCAAGGGAAATTAAATTGTAGCAATCAACAAAGCAAAAGATGAATTGAAAGTAACTAGAATTCAAACAGAAAATAAAAATGTAATTGCAGCAGTGGTTCAGCAGAAGAACCAAAAGAGAATTAGATCTCAGGGCTCCAAAGACTAGATAGCAGAGTCTAGATCTCAATTGCCTTCCTAGATCCAAGTTCACAAAGCAATTAAAGAGAAATTAAAGATTGCAGCAGTAAAGGAAATTGAATTCAACTTAATTATGCAGTAGGAAAATCAAAGAGATCTTAAATGGAGATTGAGATAGAAGTTCCTCAATTCTTCACACTCAAGACTCAAACAAAACCCAGTAAAAGAAACAAAAGACCAGAGGTAGAAGAAATGATTTCTCTCCTCCAATTGCAGAAAACAGAAAATGGAAAGTGAGCTCTCAAGATGAAAATTAAAAAATGAAAGTAAGCTCCCTCTCCAAAAGGAACTCCCTATTCTAATCCTAACTAACACCTATTTATACACTTTCTATTTTGAATCTAAGAATTTTGAGTGGGCTTTTGATTTGGTGAAGAAATGAATTAAGTTGGATTTTTGATTCAATTTTTAGCCCATGAGAAATTAGCTTCCAGGAGGCTGCCCTGCCCTTGTGGATGGCAGAGCAGGAAAGTTGTGTGAGGAAGCATGTTGCGTGCCAAGTGTGGGATAGGCATTCAGGATGCTGCCCGGCCCTTGTGGAGGGCAGGGCAATGTTGCCATGGTGCGCTTTGCCTTGCTGCCTGTGCGTCCATGTTGCGCGCCAAGTGCTCATGCCCATGCCAATTTGTGCGCTGGCTGTGCACCAAGAAATGCTACCCTGCCCTTGTGGAGGGCAGGGCAATGTTGCCATTGGGTGAGGTCCCAAGTTCGAAACTTGCTGGATGGCTTTTGTTGCATTTCTTCCTTAGGTTTCTTGGCACCAAAGTAGCGCCTAGTTCTTTGCTTCCTCAAGGTGCTATGTTCGATCCTTGGAGGTTGAAAACAAACCAATTTTTGCTTGTTTTCCTTGTATTTGAGCGCTACTTCTTTCCTTCTTGTTCTTGGGTTCGAAACCCATGGGTGGCACTTGGAGACAATTTCCTTTGATTTATTTTTCATGAGAGCCCGATATTGCTCTTGAAGAGGGCAGGGCAGAATTTTTCCTTCCTTTGTTCCTTAGCATAGAGTTGTGCTCCGCTCTTATGGAGGGCAGAGCAGTGATATTTTGGAAGCTTGGTTCATTATGCTGCTCTCCTGGAGGGCAGTGTGCTCTTGTGGAGAGCAGTGTGGCTTCCTTCATCAATGTTACGCCACACTTTTCCTTCTTTTACCATACCTTTTTCTTCCTTTGGCCACACTTCTTAAGCCACGTTTTTCTTCTTTTCTTCCTTTCTTCACCTACAAGAAACCAAAACAACCAATCAAAGTATCTCCAAATTCACAAGGTTTATAAATCAATTAAAAATCAATTAAATTTAGCTTAAACCTCATGATTTAGCATCAATTAAGTGGTGGTTGTTTGATTCAAATAAAACATGCAATTTCACTCTAAATTGCTTACTTATGGTGCAAGAAAGTGCATAAAAACTAGTGAAACAAGTGAAATTAGCTTGAGAAATGGGTATATGATGACTTGTCATCACAACACCAAACTTAAATCTTGCTTGTCCCCAAGCAAGCATCAAAATTAAGAAGAAATGAAATGAAAAAAGAAAAGCATACATATCCTTATTAGGCATATAGCAGAACTTGATTCATGGAGTTTTTATGCAGACAATGATAACTCAGTTATTGTTTGCTGTTACATAATATACACCTTTCCTCAAAGGCTCACTAAACTTGCTGTTATAAGGTTTACTCTTTACTTGCTCCCTTGCTAACTTTTATTTTCTTATTTTGCTTAACAAGCTTATTATTCTTTGAAGGCTTGGTGTCAGATGTTGCAGTAGCCTTTGGCTTTATTTTTACTCAACATCTCTCCACCACAGACACATGGCTCACTATTTCCTCCTAGGATCATTAATGCCCAGCATCTCTTTGGATAACTAAATGTTCTGTATCTAGGTTGCTCTTTATTGTGGACTTTCAAGTGGCCATCCCAAATCAGTTGATCTAAGTGGCCAGGTTTTGAAATACCCCTTAGAATTTACTTATCCAAGCATATCCTAGTACAAGAACACCACAGGCATGTGTCATAGGGTCCAAGCTATTGGTGTCCAGCCTTTATTCTTTGTTTTTCTTGCCACATTGGCTTTTTCTTTTTCCTTTTCTTTCTGTTTTATTTTGTTCTCAAGGGATTTTTTTTCTTTACTGATAGGAACCTTTATGACAGCAAGCTAGCTCACACTTCAATGAAAATTACATCATGCAGCAATTATTTCATGAGTTATGCATTTAATCAAACACATATACCACCATTAACTTCCATTCCAACTTATGCAACATTGGATATTTACCTTCTGTTCCGAGGGTTACCTGAAACGTGTAGCTCGGTCGTCTGGCAAGACCCGAGGTAGGGGTTCCGTGACCCGAGCTTGGTGTGCTGAGCGGCGGGGGGTTGTACCTGCAATGACACTCCGATGCTTAAGTTAGCATGGGTCCAAGCAGATATTGAGTAGAATTAGAGTATGAGTTATACCTGGGTGCTCCAGTGTATTTATAATGATGAGATGTGGCCTCCTGTGGATAAGATAAGTTAGTTATCTTATCTTTATCTTTAGGTGAGGTCATCTTATCTTCAAGGGAACCGCCTTTATCTTTCTGGGCTTTAGCCGCCTTTAGATTGGGCTATGTTCCTTCGTTTTGGGCCTGCTTTGGGCTCCTTTGGCTTTATTGTCCGAGGTCCGACCTCAGGCGTGGGCCTTTGGGACGAGGTCGGACCTTCTGCGAACTTCCCGAGTTTGGAGAGCTCGGTCAGGGTATGAACAGTGCCCCTGTCCGAGTTCGTCCTTTT
The DNA here is from genome assembly GCF_014773155.1 of Arachis stenosperma. NCBI lineage: Eukaryota > Viridiplantae > Streptophyta > Magnoliopsida > Fabales > Fabaceae > Arachis > Arachis stenosperma. The sequence continues at coordinate 30,534,259 of NC_080380.1, read as the reverse complement.
GAGAGGTCGAGCTCGGGCATAGTCGTCTTTTCAAAATTTTGAAAATGGCCGTTTCAGCATTTATTGCTTTTTACCGTTTCTCCTCGATTTCCGTTCGGGCTCTGTGAAGGCATTATTTATTTGCCCCTTTCCTCATTTTCTTTGTTTATTCTGTTCCCTTTCCCTTTTTCTGGGTTTTTTCGCCGCCTCTCTTTCGAGCATCTTCCTTCTTTCTCTCTGTTTTTCTTTTTCCGATTCTTTCTTTTGATTGTTTTTCGGGGTTTCCTCTGCGCCGCTGTTTTCGTTCTTCTTGCATCGGAGCTCGTCGTCTTCTTTCTTTCTTCCAGGTTTGTTTCTCGTCTTTACTTTCGCTGTGCACATATGCTTTTGTTTCTTTTTTCTTCTATGCTGGGGTTGCCCCGGAAAGAGGCGCCGCCATTGCTTCGGTTGTTTGTATGTGGGGGGGGCTCTTTTCTCTTGGTACTTTATTCTCGGGTTTACTGCATTTTTCTTCTAGAAGAACTTTTGTTTTCTTGCTTCTGCTGAATGGGTTTTTTGCTGTCTGCCTATTTATGTGATTTTTGGCTTGCTGTTGTATTCTTCTTTGTAGGCAAGATTTTTTATGTCTCGAAAGGTGTTTCAAGCAATGTCGACCAAGATTCCGAGTGGTCTTGGTTGGGTAGATCCTGTTCCTCTAAGGGTCCCTTCTGTTGTAGATTCTGAGTATCTAGTTAGGTTCCGTAGGGAGTGTAGTATTTGTGAGAACAGGGAGTCTGAGCGGGATTATGAGCTAGTAGCCCCAGAGTCCGAGGAGAGAGTGTGCTTCCCGCCTTTAGAAAGTTCCGAGAAGCTATTCTTTTATGCTTACGATTGTTTTTTCTCTAAGCTGGGTGTACGACTTCCTTTTACCGACTTGGAGTCTGAGGTCCTTTGGTCTTGTAACCTTGCCCCTACGCAACTCCATCCAAATTCTTGGGCGTTTTTAAAGCTGTTTCAACTTTTGTGTCAGTTGTTGGGCGTCGCCCCTTCTGTTTCTCTTTTTTCCTATCTGTTCGCGTTGACGAAGCCGGGGTCGGGTGCTGGGAAGGTGTCTTGGGTCTCTTTTAGGGCTAACCAGGGAAAGAAGTTTTGTACCTTGTATGATGAGTCGTTTCATGATTTCAAGAACTACTATTTCAAGGTCCGGGCTGCTGGAGATGTCCGACCTTTCTTTCTAGATGAGAGTGGGGAGCCTTCTTTTCCTCTTTGTTGGCAGGAGAATGTAGTGTCGGTTAAGTATACTTTTGAGAGTCTAGATGAGGTAGAGCAGGCTTTTGCGGGTGTGTTGAGCAGTTTATGGGGTCGGGCACCTCACTTGGACACGAAGAAAATGTTGGGAGATCCAAGCCTTCTCCGTTCCGAGTTAGGTAGTTCCCGACCTCTCCGAGCTTCATCCTTTTAGTATTTTGCCTGTTTTGGTGGAATTCCTGTTTGTGATAATCCCTTTCTTTTTGTTTCTGCAGAGATGTCTTCTCAGGCGGATTCCATGAAGTTTCTTCGTCGGTCGAAGAAGTCTGCGGCTGCTCGGAATATCGAGGCTGAGGCTTCTGCCCGATCTTCTCCGCAGAAGACTACCGTGGGTGTTCAGACTCGGTCGAAGACCATTCCGACTCCTCAGTTCCGAGCTATAACTCAAGATCCTCCGACCTCCGGACCCGGTCACCTTTCCCCGTCTTCGACCTCGGGTCCTCCCCCCAAGAAACAGAAGACCTCTCAAGAGCTTGCCGGTTTCAATGATAAGGATTTTGACGCTCTTGGTTGGATTGAGCAGCACATTCTCCCCCAGACCTTTATTTCTACTGATGATGCGTCTATGGAGCATCACTTTCAGTATATGGCGCGGAGCTGTGTTCGGATGGCTAGTCTTCATGCCGCTATTGCTCGGGAGTTCAAGAAAGCTCCCCTTGGGGCGACCAGCTCCCGACTTGAGAAGGCACGGTCTGAGCTTGATAAGATTAGTCAACTGAAGGCTGCCAGGATTACTGAGCTGGAGGCCTCTTTGGAGGAAGAGAAAACTAGGGCCACCGCGGCTGTGGCGGCGGCGAAGACATCTGAGGAGATGGCGAGGGTGGCGACGGAGAACTATACTAAGCTGTATGCCGAGCTTGTGGAGACGAAGGAGAAGTTGCAGTCTGCTCGGGATGATTTTTACGAGCTGGAAGATAATGTGGCCAAGGGTATGGATGCTATGTTTGTGAATTTGAGGGATCAGGTCCGGGTTCTTGCTCCCGACCTGGATCTGAGCTTATTCAGTACGGAAAACATTGTTGTGGAGGGAAAGATTGTTCCTGCTCCTGCCGAGGATGAGGTTCCGGTGTCCGACCACAAGGCTCCAGTGTCCGACCCCGAGGTTCCGGTTGTGAACCCGACTTCACCTTTGGCTGAGGATAGATCTGGTGTGGAGGTTTCAAACCGGGATGACGTTGCCGTCGATGCAGTCCCGATATCTATGTTTCAGCCTGCTGTCGATGTGGAGTCCGGAAAGGGCCTCGATCCTCTGTAATCTTGTACTTCTTGGTGTTTTGCCCGACCTGTGGGCTCTTTTGTTTTTGGATGGTTTCTGTTGAACGCTTTGGACACCTTTTGTTTTATTTAGCTACTTGTAGTAACTTTATTATGTGGTGTTTTTTGTTCGCGCTTGACTTTTTTTGTTTCCGCTTTTGTGCTTTTTAGTTGTTTTCGGATAACAACTTTTTAGCTAGCGTTTTGACTTCTTGTTTCCGCTTTCGTGCTTTTTAGTTGTTTTCGATTAACAACTTTTTAGCTAGCGTTTTGACTTCTTGTTTCCACTTTCGTGCTTTTTAGTTGTTTTCGATTAACAACTTTTTAGCTAGCGTTTTGACTTCTTGTTTCCTCTTTCGTGCTTTTTAGTTGTTTTCGATTAACAACTTTTTAGCTAGCGTTTTGACTTCTTGTTTCCGCTTTCGTGCTTTTTAGTTGTTTTTCGGATAACAACTTTTTAGCTAGCGTTTCGAAACTTCCTTCGATTTCGTTCTTTTCGCTTGTACTTTTTAGTTGCTTTTTGTAAAGCAACTTTTTAGTAAGCGTTTTTCGAAATCCTGGTTCTTGCCGTTTTGAGGCTTCTTTCTTGGGCCGAGCTTTTTCTCGGACATCGGGTGCTCGAGTACCTCCTTTTTGTTAGGTCCGACTTTGTCGTTGGTCGGTTCTTCTGAGTTATTTCTGTAATCTATTTTTATTTGGCTTTTTGAGCCATTTTAGAGTTACTTTATAACTTTTCCCTTTGCTGGGTCCGACTTCGTCGTTTGGTCGGCCTTTTTAAGTTATTTTTGTAACCTCTTTTTATTTGGCTTTTCGAGCCATTTCAGAGTTACTTTATAACTTCTCACATTAATTTGAACCTCGTCGCTTTATCTTTGCCGACCTTGTATGGTCTCTTGGCAAATGATTTTTTGCGTTTTGCCGAGCATAAATTAATGCGCCTTGGTGGGGTACTTTCTAGGATTTGCTTCATCATGAGGAAGAGAAAATAGAGAAATTTGATTAGTGAAAAAAGAAAGAATATTTACAAAGTGTTTACCCTTTAGGTCGGGTATCCTACTTAACCGGGTGTCTCGTTAAAAAACCCTTGTAGGGAAAAAGAGTACACCTCGGGTTAAGTTTTTCTAGCTGTAGTACCGTCTTAGATTACAGGCGTGCCAGGTCCTGGGCAGCTCATTGCCTTCTAGGTCGGATATTTTGTAGTAGCCTGTCCCTAAGACTTCTGTTACCTTGTAGGGCCCTTTCCAATTTGCGGCTAGCTTTCCTTCTCCTGACTTTTGTATTCCGATGTCATTTCGGATTAGAATCAGGTCGTGAATGGAGAAGCTTCGCTTTATTACCTTTTGATTGTATCTGAGGGCCGTTCGCCGTTTTAAGGCTTCTTCTTGGATTCGGGCTCTTTCTCGGACCTCGGGGAGGAGGTCGAGTTCTTCCCTTTGTGCCTGTGGGTTGCCTTCTTCGCTGTAGAAGATGACTCTGGGCGACCCTTCATCTATTTCGATAGGAATCATTGCCTCCATCCCGTAAGCTAGCCGGAATGGGGATTCTCCCGTTGTAGAGTGCGGGGTTGTCCGATATGCCCATAGTACCTGGGGGAGTTCGTCGGCCCACGCCCCTTTGGCCTCTTGGAGTCTTCGTTTTAACCCGGCCAAGATGACTTTATTTGCAGCCTCTGCTTGTCCATTGGCTTGTGGGTGCTCGACCGATGTGAATTGCTGTTTGATTTTTAATTCGGCCACCAAGTTCTGAAAACTTGTGTCCGTGAACTGTGTTCCATTGTCTGTTGCGATGGAGTAGGGGACTCCGAACCTCGTGACGATGTTTTTGTATAGGAATTTACGGCTTTTCTGAGCCGTAATAGTGGCTAAGGGTTCGGCTTCGATCCACTTTGTGAAGTAGTCGACCCCTACTATGAGGTATTTGACTTGCCCCGGTCCTTGTGGAAACGGGCCGAGTAGGTCGAGTCCCCATTTTGCGAAGGGCCATGGCGCAGTGATGCTGATAAGGTCTTCGGGCGGTGCCTTGTGAAAATTGGCGTGTTTTTGGCAGGGGGGCATATTTTCACAAACTCTGTTGCGTCTCTTTGCAAGGTCGGCCAGTAGAACCCGGCCCTAACTACTTTCTTGGATAGCGCCCGAGCTCCGAGATGGTTCCCACACATGCCTTCGTGGACTTCTTCGAGGACGCCCTTTGTTTCTGAGGTCGGAACGCACCTAAGGAGGGGGTTTGAGAATCCTCTTCTGTATAATACGTCGTGAATTAGCGTATAATCCTGGGCGTCCTTTGTAAGCCTTTTAGCTTCTTTTCTTTCTATGGGGAGAGTTCCTGACTTCAGGTAGTTGAGTATGGGGGTCATCCATCCTTGCTGTTGGTTGGATATATTTAACGTTTCTTCCTCTCTTAGCACGGAGGGAGATTGTAGGGTTTCTTGGAGAAGACTTCTGTTGTTGCCTCCGGGCTTGGTGCTAGCAAGCTTTGAGAGGGCGTCTGCCCGGGCATTTTGTTCCCGAGGTATGTGCTGGATTTGTATTTCTGGGAAGTGGCGTAATTGTGCCTGTGCTTGGTCCAGGTATTTTTTCATAGTTGGGTCTTTGGCCTGGTAACTTCCATTTACTTGTGATGTGATGACCTGGGAGTCGCTGAAGATCGTGATTTTCTGGGCTCCGACCTCTTTGGCTAACTTTAGACCAGCTAGTAGGGCCTCGTATTCAGCTTGGTTGTTTAAAGCCTGGAACTCGAATTTTAGGGATAGTTCTATCCGCGTTCCTTGGTCGCTTTCGAGTATGACCCCGGCTCCGCTTCCCGTTTTGTTTGAGGACCCGTCGACATATAGGTTCCATGAGAGTGGGGTTCCCGGGGTCTCAGTATATTCTGCGATGAAGTCGGCTAGATATTGAGATTTTATGGCAGTCCGGGCTTCATAGTGGAGGTCGAACTCGGACAGTTCCACCGCCCATTGTAGGATTCGTCCTGCTATGTCTGTTTTTTGTAGGATGTGTCTCATGGGTTGGTTCGTCCGGACTTTGATGGTGTGGGCTTGAAAGTAGGGACGGAGCCTTCGAGCCGTGAATACTAGGGCGTAGGCGAATTTCTCTATTTTCTGATAGTTTAATTCGGCCCCTTGTAGTGCCTTGCTTACGAAGTATATGGGGTGTTGTCCTTGGTCATTTTCTCGTATTAATGCTGAAGCAACTGCCTGATGTCCGACCGAGAGGTATAGTACGAGCTTTTCCCCTTTTAGAGGTCGGGTTAGGATTGGTGGCTGCCCGAGGAATTCCTTGAATTCTTGAAAGGCTTTTTCGCACTCCGGGGTCCATGAGAAGGGTTTCCCCTTCTTTAGGAGTGAGTAGAGAGGCAGTGACTTTATTGCTGATCCTGCCAAGAATCTTGATAGGGCGGCTAGCCTTCCATTCAGTTGTTGTACTTCTTTGACACACGTCGGGCTCTTCATTTTGAGTATCGCTTGGCATTTGTCCGGGTTTGCTTCGATGCCTCTTTGAGTCAGCATGAAGCCTAAGAACTTTCCGGCTTCTGCGGCGAAGGTGCACTTGGTCGGGTTAAGTCTCATGTTGTGTTTCCTGAGGGTGCCGAAGACACTTGTGAGGTCGGGAACCAAGTTTCTGTCTTCTTGTGTCTTTACCAGCATATCGTCGACGTACACTTCTAGCTGTAGCCCGATGTGCTCTGAGAATACTTTGTTCATTAGCCTCTGGTAGGTTGCCCCGGCGTTCTTCAGCCCGAAGGGCATTACTACGTAGCAGTAGTTTGCCCTTGGGGTTATGAACGAGGTCTTTTCTTGGTCGGGTCCATACATCGGGATTTGATTGTATCCCGAGTATGCATCCATGAAGGAGAGATATCTGTAGCCTGAGGCTGCGTCGACTAAGGCGTCGATGTTTGGTAGTGGATATGGGTCTTTGGGGCAGGCTTTGTTGAGATCCGTGTAATCGACGCACATCCTCCATTTCCCGTTGGGCTTTTTACCAGGACCACGTTTGCGAGCCATAGGGGATATTTTACTTCCCTAATGAATCCTGCATCTAGCAGTGCTTGTACCTGTTCTTCTATTGCTTGCATGCGCTCGGGTCCGAGCTTCCGGCGTCTCTGTTGGACGGGTCTGGATCCCGGGTATACTGATAGCTTATGGCACATCAGGTCGGGACTTATGCCTGGCATGTCGGAGGCCTTCCAGGCGAAGAGGTCGGGGTTCTCCCTTAAGAGGGTTATGAGTTCCTCCTTTAGGCCTGCTTCGAGGTTTGCTCCAATGTTTGTTACTTTTTCAGGTGTGTTCCCGATTTGGATCCTTTCGGTTTCTCCCTCTGGTTGTGGCCGAAGGTCTTCTTGGGTTTGAACTCGCCCGAGTTCTATTGTGTTGACCTCTTTCCCTTTTAGGCTTAGACTTTCGTTGTAGCATCGCCGTGCTAATTTTTGGTCGCCTTTTAGGGTGGCGATTCCCTTTGCGGTAGGGAACTTCATACAGAGGTGTGGGGTTGAGACCACAGCTGCCAGTCTGTTTAGGGTTGGTCGCCCAATGAGGGCATTGTATGCTGAGGTAACGTCGACTATAATGTAGTCGATGCTTAACGTTTTAGATTGCTCGCCTCTTCCGAAGGTAGTGTGTAGCGGGATGTATCCTAAGGGGTGGATCGGGGTGTCCCCTAGCCCAAATAGGTCGGAGGGATAGGCCTTTAGCTCTTTTTCTTCAAGTCCGAGCTTGTCGAAGGCCGCTTTGAACAGGATATCTGCTGAGCTTCCTTGGTCAATCAGGGTTCGATGCAAGTTGGCGTTTGCTAGGATAATGGTGATCACCATAGGATCGTCGTGGCCGGGTATTATCCCCTGAGCATCTTCTTGGGTAAATGAGATGGTTGGCAGCTCGGGCGGGGGATTGTCTTCTCGGACATGATAGATCTCTTTGAGGTGTCTTTTTCGCGAGGATCTGGATGTTCCTCCGCCTGCAAAACCTCCGTTTATCATGTGTATGTGCCTTTCCGGGGTTCGCAGGGTCTGTTCGGCCCGATCCTCGTTATCTCCCCTCCTTCTTTTTTTGGTCTCTTCTCCTTTTTCCGCTATGTATCTGTCGAGTTTTCCTTCTCTGTCTAGCTTTTCTATAACATTCTTCAGGTCGTGGCAGTCATTAGTAGAATGACTGTAGAGTTTGTGGTATTCACAGTATTCGGACCGTTCTCTCCCCGCTCTCTTGTGTTTTAAAGGTCGGGGCGGTGGGATTTTTTCGGTGTGGTATACTTCTCTGTAGACGTCTACCAGGGAAACTCGGAGGGGAGTGTAGCTATGGTACTTCCGTGGTTTGTCCGAGTTGGACTCTTCTTTCTTTTTCTGTTCCCGATCTCGGTCTCGGAGTGGGTAGGTTGATTCCTTCCTAGAAGAGTCTCTTAGCTGGGAGGTTTCCTCCATGTTGATATATTTTTCTGCCCGCTCTTGCACCTCGTATAAGGAGGTCGGGTATCGTTTGGATAGGGATTGGCTAAATGGTCCTTCTTTCAGGCCGTTTGCTAGTCCCATGATGGCCGCTTCAGTGGGCAAGTGTTGTATGTCCAGGCAGGCTTTGTTGAATCGCTCCATGTATTCTCGGAGAGTTTCTTGGTTACCCTGTTTGATCCCGAGTAGACTGGGGGCATGTTTTGCCTTGTCCTTTTGAATAGAGAACCTTGTTAGGAATTTTTTGGTTAGGTCCTCGAAGCTGGAGATTGATCCTGGTGGCAGGTTGTCGAACCACTTCATGGCCGACTTGGTGAGAGTGGTGGGGAAGGCTTTGCACCGAATCGCGTCGGAGGCGTCGACCAGGTACATTCTGCTTCGGAAGTTGCTGAGGTGGTGACTTGGATCGGTGGTGCCGTCGTAGAGATCCATATCGGGTGGTTTGAAGTTTCGCGGCACCTTCTCCTTCATGATCTCTTGCGTGAAGGGATCATGGTTGCCTTCGGGGGTGGTGTCGTGTTCTGTCCGATCTTTCAGGTTGGCCTCTATTTTCCGCAGTTTTTCTTCTAATTCCCTGCGCTTGCGAGCCTCCCTTCTCAGATCTTGTTCGGTTTCTTTTTGCTTTTTTATGTCCTCTTCGAGTTGTTTCAGTCGGTTTTGTTGTGCCTGGACTGCTTCTAAAATTTCCGAGCTCTTTTCTCTTTCGGGATTTTGTGGATCTTTGTTTGGGAGTGATGTACTTGGGCGATTCTGTTTGTTTCCTCCTGGAGTGCGTGGTGATAGAGGGCTGTCCGGTCGTTCTCCGGTGTCAATTTCCTCCTCTTGTTCTGAAGCAGCGTGGTCATTGTTGAGAGGATCGTCCGTCATGGTAAAGGGATGACTTCCAGGTCCCCGGCAACGGCGCCAATGTTCCGAGGGTTACCTGAAACGTGTAGCTCGGTCGTCTGGCAAGACCCGAGGTAGGGGTTCCGTGACCCGAGCTTGGTGTGCTGAGCGGCGGGGGGTTGTACCTGCAATGACACTCCGATGCTTAAGTTAGCATGGGTCCAAGCAGATATTGAGTAGAATTAGAGTATGAGTTATACCTGGGTGCTCCAGTGTATTTATAATGATGAGATGTGGCCTCCTGTGGATAAGATAAGTTAGTTATCTTATCTTTATCTTTAGGAGAGGTCATCTTATCTTCAAGGGAACCGCCTTTATCTTTCTGGGCTTTAGCCGCCTTTAGATTGGGCTATGTTCCTTCGTTTTGGGCCTGCTTTGGGCTCCTTTGGCTTTATTGTCCGATGTCCGACCTCGGCGTGGGCCTTTGGGACGAGGTCGGACCTTCTGCGAACTTCCCGAGTTTGGAGAGCTCGGTCAGGGTATGAACACCTTCTAATTCAAACATTTCTCTTTTATTCAAGCATAAAGGAAATAAAACAAAATTCAAAGCTAAGTGATGGATGATAAGCATTATGTAGATCAGCATACTTAACAAACAATTCCACTTGCAACTAGATAAACACTTTAGCAAGATATATAAGGGTTCCCAGATTCAAAATAATTTACAGCAGCAAGGATTAAGTTTAGATGCAGCCTTTGAAGTTGTAGCCCTTTGATTCTTCCTTCTGTTGTGTTTTCTTTGAGTTAAGATGCACAATATTTTCAATGGTTGACTAATGTCCTGCATAATTCTCAAAGGTTGCTTGCTTCACAAGCCTTTGTGCAATTGGTTAGTCTAAAAATGATTATGGCTTTTTGAACTTACTTTGGTGTGTGAACACCAAACTTAGTTCATTGCCACTCTTTTTCATGCATCAACTTAACCATATGTGAAACCTTGTGTCCTTGCTAAAGGTTATGGAATTAAAACTAGAAAGTAGTTAAGTAGTTGAATAAATTGTCTGATTGCTTGGAGCTAGCATTATGCAGAAAGTGAGAGTGTTCTTTTAAATGAATTTTTGGTGGACACCAAACTTAGAATCCTTCATTCTCCCTTGAATTATTTTGGTGTGCAACACCAAATTTAGCTCCTTGCAATGTATACCAATTATTCAACATTTTTATTGAAAGAGCTATGAAAAGAAAACTACCTCAGGTTGGGTTGCCTCCCAACAAGCGCTTCTTTATTGTCACTAGCTTGACATCCTTCATTTTTGCTTTAAGAAGGCTGTAGGCTCTGAATCTCTTTTTCTTTGTCCCATTGTCCTCCTAGGTGCAGTTTTGCTCTGTGGCCATTTGCTGTGAATCGACTCTTTGTTGCTTCGTCTAGCAATTCAATACTCCCATAAGGAAAGACCTTAGTTACCAAATATGGACCAGTCCACTTAGATTTAAGCTTGCCAGGGAATATCTTGAGTCGTGAGTTGTACAAGAGTACTTGTTGCCCAGGTTTGAATTCTTTCTTCAAGATCTTTCTGTCATGCCACCTCTTGGCTTTTTCCTTGTATATCTTGGTATTTTCATAGGCTTCTAGCCTAAATTCATCCAGCTCATTTAGCTGCAACAACCTTTTCTCCCCTGCTGCTTCAGAGTCAAGGTTTAGGAGTTTAGTGGCCCAAAAGGCTTTGTGTTCAAGCTCTACAGGGAGGTGACAAGATTTGCCATATAATAGCTGAAAGGGGGACTTCCCAATGGGAATTTTGAAAGCTGTCCTATATGCCCAGAGTGCATCTTCCAACTTCCTGGCCCAATCCTTCCTTGTGCTTCCTACTGTCTTCTCTAGGATCTTCTTCAATTCTCTGTTTGCTAATTCAGCTTGCCCATTAGTTTGAGGGTGATATGGTGTGGCTACTTTATGAATAACTTCATATTTGTGAAGGAGTTTCTCCATTTGTTTATTACAAAAATGACCACCACCATCACTAATAAGACCCTTGGGTACTCCATATCTAGTAAAAATGTGCTTCTTGAGGAACTGAAGGACAATTTGCGCATCACAGGTAGTTGTGGCTATGGCTTCCACCCACTTTGAGACATACTCTACTGCTACCAAGATATATCTGAAAGAATAGGAAGGGGGAAAGGGTCCCATGAAGTCAATGCCCCATAGATCAAATAATTCTAATTCCAAAATGAAATTCTGTGGCATCTCATTCCTTTTTGTCAATCCTCCTGCTCTCTGGCATTCATTACATTGGTGAACAAACTCTCTAGCATCTTTGAAGATAGTTGGCCAATAGAAGCCACTCTGCAGTATCTTTGCACCTGTTCTTTCTGGACCAAAGTGTTCACCATAAGCTGAGCCATGGTAATGACACAATATATCCTTTATTTCACTCTCAGGTAATCCTCTTGCTCAGGAGGGTGTTGCATTGACTTGAAAATATTTATGACCATTTGCTCATTGTGTACTCTGAAGATCATCTCCCCCTTTTCCACATCGATAATAGCTCTTGCAGTTGCTAGGAACGGTCTTCCTAGGATGATTGAATTATTTCCTTCTTCTTCAGTGTCCAAGATCACAAAATCCGCAGGGAAGATAAACTCCCAAACTTTTACTAATAGATTCTCCACAATCCCATTAGGTGTCTTGATTGATCTATCAGCCATGACTAGTGACATCCTAGTGGGTTTAAGTTCTTCTATCGCAAGCTTCCTCATCATGGACAGGGGCATTAAGTTGATACTAGCTCCAAGATCACAAAAAGCCTTGTCTAATGTTATTTTGCCTATGGTGCAAGCGACTACAAAACTCCCAGGATCTTTAAGCTTTGGTGGGATCCCCTTTTGAAGCACAGCGCTACATTCCTCAGTGAGCAACACAGTCTCCTTCTCTAGCCAGCTTCTTTTCTTGTTGATAAGCTCTTTTAAGAACTTGGCATACAGAGGCATTTGCTCCAATGCTTCAGCCAAGGGTATGTTGATCTCTAGCTTCTTGAAAGTCTCGAGGAATTTGTGGAAATGTTGATCCTTTGCTTCTTTGTGGAATCTCTGTGGATAAGGTAGTGGAGGTGTAAGACTCTTCTCCACTTGCTACTGTCTTGGATTTGGTTTTTCCATGATCTGCTTTCCCTTCTTTAAATTCTGTGGTTGGTTGTTCTCTTCTGTGAGCTTTTCTGGGACATTCTTGCTTGTTATGTCCTTGTTGTTAGCTCCATCTTTCTCTGTTGGCTCTTTGTCATTCTCCATAAGTTTCTTGATTGGCCCTTGGTTGCCATCCACCAATGTCTTTCCACTCCTTAGTTGCACAGCTTTGCACTCTTCTTTTGGATTAGGAATGGTGTCACTTGGTAGTGAGCTTGAAGGTCTTTCAATAGAAATCTGCTTGGAGATTTATCCAATTTGCCTTTCTAGGCTCTTCATGGAAGCTTCTTGGTTCTTTGTTGTTAACTCTTGGTTCTTCATCATCTTCTCCATGAGCATCTCCAGATTAGTAATCCTTTGAGAGTCTTGTGAGATTGGTTGGTTTTGGGTTGTCGATGGATGATGGTAAGTGTTTTGGTTAGTTGGTTGGGTATTGGATGGATAATGGTTGGAATTGGGGTAATTGTTTTGGGATTTTCTGTAAGGAATTTGGTTAGTTGGCTGCTGGTTGTGATTTTGGTTGTTTCTTGAAGTGTTTTGAGCTGAGTTCCTTTGCCATGGTTATTGGTTTTGGTTGTGGTTATCTCCTCACCTAAGGTTTGGGTGGTTCTTCTAAGATGGATTGTAGGTGTCACCATATACCTCATTTGATCCAGAATTTTAGTTATGCATATAGTGCACTTGCTCTTGTTGCTGTTCTTCTTGGTTCTCTTTATTCTGCCCCCAAGGAGTTTATGGTTGGCTTGTGGCACTCACTGATGCAACCTGAAGGCTATCAATTCCCTTGGCCATTTGCTCAAATTGTTGCTGAATCTGCTGCTGCATCACTTTGTGCTGAGCCAAAATTGTATCCACTCCTTCCAATTCTAACACTCCCTTCCTCTGTGATGGTTGGCGTTGCCTTTGGTGAGCAAAGAAATATTGGTTGTTGGCCACCATATCAATGAGGTTTTGAGCTTCCTCTGCAGTTTTCATCAATTGCAATGATCCTCTAGCTGAGTGATCAAGTGCCTCTTGAGCCTTCAGAGTAAGTCCTTCATAGAAGTTCTGCAGCTTGTCCCACTCAGTGAATATCTCTGGTGGGCATTTCCTCAGCAGAGCCTTATATCTTTCCCATGCTTCATATAGATTTTCAGCATCCAATTGAGTGAATGTCTGCACCTCAGTCTTCAATCTTATGATCCTTTGAGGAGGATAAAATTTGGAAAGAAACTTGCTCACCAAATCATCCCAAGTGTTGATGCTCTCCTTTGAAAATGTTTCTAGCCATTGAGTGGCTTTGTCCCTGAGAGAGAATGGGAATAATAGCAACTTGTATATGTCAGGGTGCACTCCATTGCTTTTAACTGTGTCACAGATCCTCAAGAAAGTGGATACATGTTGGTTTGGGTCCTCCAATGGCCCTCCTCCAAAAGAGCAGTTGTTTTGGACCAATGTGATGAGTTGTGGCTTCAGTTCAAAGTTGTTTGCATTGACATTAGGGGTAAGAATGCTACTCTTACAATGTGTAGCATTTGCAAATGTATAGGAGGCCAGTACTCTCCTCTGTTGTGGGTTATTGTTGGCCCCTCCTTCTGGCTGATTGAGATTTGATGGATCTCCTTCTATCTCTTGGAATTCCTCCTCAGATTCTTCCTCTCCAACAATGTTCTTCCCATTTTCAGCTCTTCTTAATCTTCGAAGAGTTCTTTGGTCAGTTTCAGAGAAAATAGGAGAAGTTCTCCCTGTACCTGACATAAAACACACCACAAGAAACACACAGAACCAGAAAACCAGTGAAGCTTCAATCTATTGCTAGAATGAAGTTTTGGTTAGCTTAGGCAAATAGTCAAACAGTTAATATGTTAATTAAAAACAAAAGAAAAAAATGCTTAATCTAGATCTCCACTTCACTTAATCATTTTCAATCTATTTCAATCCCCGGCAACGGTGCCAAAAACTTGATGTGTGGAAAACGATCCAACACAAAACTCACCGGCAAGTGTACCGGGTCGCATCAAGTATTAAAACTCACAGGAGTGAGGTCGATCCCACAGGGATTGAAGGATTGAGCAATTTTAGTTTAGTGGTTGATTTAGTCAAGCGAATCAAGTATTGGTTGAGTGATTTTGTATCCAACAGTAAGTAAATAGCAGGAAAAGTAAAGGGAGAGGGATGAATTGCAAAAATTAAAGAGAATTGAAAGTAAAGGTGCTGAATCTTAAAGAACAAGAAATTAAATGACTGAAACTTAAAGTGCAAGAAATGTAAATTACAGTAACCTAAAGTGCAAGAAATATAAATTGCTTGAATGGAAAAGGAATTTGAGGACTGGGAATTCAGAATTTAAGCAAGGGAAATTAAATTGTAGCAATCAACAAAGCAAAAGATGAATTGAAAGTAACTAGAATTCAAACAGAAAATAAAAATGTAATTGCAGCAGTGGTTCAGCAGAAGAACCAAAAAGAGAATTAGATCTCAGGGCTCCAAAGACTAGATAGCAGAGTCTAGATCTCAATTGCCTTCCTAGATCCAAGTTCACAAAGCAATTAAAGAGAAATTAAAGATTGCAGCAGTAAAGGAAATTGAATTCAACTTAATTATGCAGTAGGAAAATCAAAGAGATCTTAAATGGAGATTGAGATAGAAGTTCCTCAATTCTTCACACTCAAGACTCAAACAAAACCCAGTAAAAGAAACAAAAGACCAGAGGTAGAAGAAATGATTTCTCTCCTCCAATTGCAGAAAACAGAAAATGGAAAGTGAGCTCTCAAGATGAAAATTAAAAAATGAAAGTAAGCTCCCTCTCCAAAAGGAACTCCCTATTCTAATCCTAACTAACACCTATTTATACACTTTCTATTTTGAATCTAAGAATTTTGAGTGGGCTTTTTGATTTGGTGAAGAAATGAATTAAGTTGGATTTTTGATTCAATTTTTAGCCCATGAGAAATTAGCTTCCAGGAGGCTGCCCTGCCCTTGTGGATGGCAGAGCAGGAAAGTTGTGTGAGGAAGCATGTTGCGTGCCAAGTGTGGGATAGGCATTCAGGATGCTGCCCGGCCCTTGTGGAGGGCAGGGCAATGTTGCCATGGTGCGCTTTGCCTTGCTGCCTGTGCGTCCATGTTGCGCGCCAAGTGCTCATGCCCGTGCCAATTTGTGCGCTGGCTGTGCACCAAGAAATGCTACCCTGCCCTTGTGGAGGGCAGGGCAATGTTGCCATTGGGTGAGGTCCCAAGTTCGAAACTTGCTGGATGGCTTTTGTTGCATTTCTTCCTTAGGTTTCTTGGCACCAAAGTAGCGCCTAGTTCTTTGCTTCCTCAAGGTGCTATGTTCGATCCTTGGAGGTTGAAAACAAACCAATTTTTGCTTGTTTTCCTTGTATTTGAGCGCTACTTCTTTCCTTCTTGTTCTTGGGTTCGAAACCCATGGGTGGCACTTGGAGACAATTTCCTTTGATTTATTTTTCATGAGAGCCCGATATTGCTCTTGAAGAGGGCAGGGCAGAATTTTTCCTTCCTTTGTTCCTTAGCATAGAGTTGTGCTCCGCTCTTATGGAGGGCAGAGCAGTGATATTTTGGAAGCTTGGTTCATTATGCTGCTCTCCTGGAGGGCAGTGTGCTCTTGTGGAGAGCAGTGTGGCTTCCTTCATCAATGTTACGCCACACTTTTCCTTCTTTTACCATACCTTTTTCTTCCTTTGGCCACACTTCTTAAGCCACGTTTTTCTTCTTTTCTTCCTTTCTTCACCTACAAGAAACCAAAACAACCAATCAAAGTATCTCCAAATTCACAAGGTTTATAAATCAATTAAAAATCAATTAAATTTAGCTTAAACCTCATGATTTAGCATCAATTAAGTGGTGGTTGTTTGATTCAAATAAAACATGCAATTTCACTCTAAATTGCTTACTTATGGTGCAAGAAAGTGCATAAAAACTAGTGAAACAAGTGAAATTAGCTTGAGAAATGGGTATATGATGACTTGTCATCACAACACCAAACTTAAATCTTGCTTGTCCCCAAGCAAGCATCAAAATTAAGAAGAAATGAAATGAAAAAAGAAAAGCATACATATCCTTATTAGGCATATAGCAGAACTTGATTCATGGAGTTTTTATGCAGACAATGATAACTCAGTTATTGTTTGCTGTTACATAATATACACCTTTCCTCAAAGGCTCACTAAACTTGCTGTTATAAGGTTTACTCTTTACTTGCTCCCTTGCTAACTTTTATTTTCTTATTTTGCTTAACAAGCTTATTATTCTTTGAAGGCTTGGTGTCAGATGTTGCAGTAGCCTTTGGCTTTATTTTTACTCAACATCTCTCCACCACAGACACATGGCTCACTATTTCCTCCTAGGATCATTAATGCCCAGCATCTCTTTGGATAACTAAATGTTCTGTATCTAGGTTGCTCTTTATTGTGGACTTTCAAGTGGCCATCCCAAATCAGTTGATCTAAGTGGCCAGGTTTTGAAATACCCCTTAGAATTTACTTATCCAAGCATATCCTAGTACAAGAACACCACAGGCATGTGTCATAGGGTCCAAGCTATTGGTGTCCAGCCTTTATTCTTTGTTTTTCTTGCCACATTGGCTTTTTCTTTTTCCTTTTCTTTCTGTTTTATTTTGTTCTCAAGGGATTTTTTTTCTTTACTGATAGGAACCTTTATGACAGCAAGCTAGCTCACACTTCAATGAAAATTACATCATGCAGCAATTATTTCATGAGTTATGCATTTAATCAAACACATATACCACCATTAACTTCCATTCCAACTTATGCAACATTGGATATTTACCTTCTGTTCCGAGGGTTACCTGAAACGTGTAGCTCGGTCGTCTGGCAAGACCCGAGGTAGGGGTTCCGTGACCCGAGCTTGGTGTGCTGAGCGGCGGGGGGTTGTACCTGCAATGACACTCCGATGCTTAAGTTAGCATGGGTCCAAGCAGATATTGAGTAGAATTAGAGTATGAGTTATACCTGGGTGCTCCAGTGTATTTATAATGATGAGATGTGGCCTCCTGTGGATAAGATAAGTTAGTTATCTTATCTTTATCTTTAGGTGAGGTCATCTTATCTTCAAGGGAACCGCCTTTATCTTTCTGGGCTTTAGCCGCCTTTAGATTGGGCTATGTTCCTTCGTTTTGGGCCTGCTTTGGGCTCCTTTGGCTTTATTGTCCGAGGTCCGACCTCAGGCGTGGGCCTTTGGGACGAGGTCGGACCTTCTGCGAACTTCCCGAGTTTGGAGAGCTCGGTCAGGGTATGAACAGTGCCCCTGTCCGAGTTCGTCCTTTTGAGAGGTCGAGCTCGGGCATAGTCGTCTTTTCAAAATTTTGAAAATGGCCGTTTCAGCATTTATTGCTTTTTACCGTTTCTCCTCGATTTCCGTTCGGGCTCTGTGAAGGCATTATTTATTTGCCCCTTTCCTCATTTTCTTTGTTTATTCTGTTCCCTTTCCCTTTTTCTGGGTTTTTTCGCCGCCTCTCTTTCGAGCATCTTCCTTCTTTCTCTCTGTTTTTCTTTTTCCGATTCTTTCTTTTGATTGTTTTTCGGGGTTTCCTCTGCGCCGCTGTTTTCGTTCTTCTTGCATCGGAGCTCGTCGTCTTCTTTCTTTCTTCCAGGTTTGTTTCTCGTCTTTACTTTCGCTGTGCACATATGCTTTTGTTTCTTTTTTCTTCTATGCTGGGGTTGCCCCGGAAAGAGGCGCCGCCATTGCTTCGGTTGTTTGTATGTGGGGGGGGCTCTTTTCTCTTGGTACTTTATTCTCGGGTTTACTGCATTTTTCTTCTAGAAGAACTTTTGTTTTCTTGCTTCTGCTGAATGGGTTTTTTGCTGTCTGCCTATTTATGTGATTTTTGGCTTGCTGTTGTATTCTTCTTTGTAGGCAAGATTTTTTATGTCTCGAAAGGTGTTTCAAGCAATGTCGACCAAGATTCCGAGTGGTCTTGGTTGGGTAGATCCTGTTCCTCTAAGGGTCCCTTCTGTTGTAGATTCTGAGTATCTAGTTAGGTTCCGTAGGGAGTGTAGTATTTGTGAGAACAGGGAGTCTGAGCGGGATTATGAGCTAGTAGCCCCAGAGTCCGAGGAGAGAGTGTGCTTCCCGCCTTTAGAAAGTTCCGAGAAGCTATTCTTTTATGCTTACGATTTTTTTTCTCTAAGCTGGGTGTACGACTTCCTTTTACCGACTTGGAGTCTGAGGTCCTTTGGTCTTGTAACCTTGCCCCTACGCAACTCCATCCAAATTCTTGGGCGTTTTTAAAGCTGTTTCAACTTTTGTGTCAGTTGTTGGGCGTCGCCCCTTCTGTTTCTCTTTTTTCCTATCTGTTCGCGTTGACGAAGCCGGGGTCGGGTGCTGGGAAGGTGTCTTGGGTCTCTTTTAGGGCTAACCAGGGAAAGAAGTTTTGTACCTTGTATGATGAGTCGTTTCATGATTTCAAGAACTACTATTTCAAGGTCCGGGCTGCTGGAGATGTCCGACCTTTCTTTCTAGATGAGAGTGGGGAGCCTTCTTTTCCTCTTTGTTGGCAGGAGAATGTAGTGTCGGTTAAGTATACTTTTGAGAGTCTAGATGAGGTAGAGCAGGCTTTTGCGGGTGTGTTGAGCAGTTTATGGGGTCGGGCACCTCACTTGGACACGAAGAAAATGTTGGGAGATCCAAGCCTTCTCCGTTCCGAGTTAGGTAGTTCCCGACCTCTCCGAGCTTCATCCTTTTAGTATTTTGCCTGTTTTGGTGGAATTCCTGTTTGTGATAATCCCTTTCTTTTTGTTTCTGCAGAGATGTCTTCTCAGGCGGATTCCATGAAGTTTCTTCGTCGGTCGAAGAAGTCTGCGGCTGCTCGGAATATCGAGGCTGAGGCTTCTGCCCGATCTTCTCCGCAGAAGACTACCGTGGGTGTTCAGACTCGGTCGAAGACCATTCCGACTCCTCAGTTCCGAGCTATAACTCAAGATCCTCCGACCTCCGGACCCGGTCACCTTTCCCGTCTTCGACCTCGGGTCCTCCCCCCAAGAAACAGAAGACCTCTCAAGAGCTTGCCGGTTTCAATGATAAGGATTTTGACGCTCTTGGTTGGATTGAGCAGCACATTCTCCCCCAGACCTTTATTTCTACTGATGATGCGTCTATGGAGCATCACTTTCAGTATATGGCGCGGAGCTGTGTTCGGATGGCTAGTCTTCATGCCGCTATTGCTCGGGAGTTCAAGAAAGCTCCCCTTGGGGCGACCAGCTCCCGACTTGAGAAGGCACGGTCTGAGCTTGATAAGATTAGTCAACTGAAGGCTGCCAGGATTACTGAGCTGGAGGCCTCTTTGGAGGAAGAGAAAACTAGGGCCACCGCGGCTGTGGCGGCGGCGAAGACATCTGAGGAGATGGCGAGGGTGGCGACGGAGAACTATACTAAGCTGTATGCCGAGCTTGTGGAGACGAAGGAGAAGTTGCAGTCTGCTCGGGATGATTTTTACGAGCTGGAAGATAATGTGGCCAAGGGTATGGATGCTATGTTTGTGAATTTGAGGGATCAGGTCCGGGTTCTTGCTCCCGACCTGGATCTGAGCTTATTCAGTACGGAAAACATTGTTGTGGAGGGAAAGATTGTTCCTGCTCCTGCCGAGGATGAGGTTCCGGTGTCCGACCACAAGGCTCCGGTGTCCGACCCCGAGGTTCCGGTTGTGAACCCGACTTCACCTTTGGCTGAGGATAGATCTGGTGTGGAGGTTTCAAACCGGGATGACGTTGCCGTCGATGCAGTCCCGATATCTATGTTTCAGCCTGCTGTCGATGTGGAGTCCGGAAAGGGCCTCGATCCTCTGTAATCTTGTACTTCTTGGTGTTTTGCCCGACCTGTGGGCTCTTTTGTTTTGGATGGTTTCTGTTGAACGCTTTGGACACCTTTTGTTTTATTTAGCTACTTGTAGTAACTTTATTATGTGGTGTTTTTTGTTCGCGCTTGACTTTTTTTGTTTCCGCTTTTGTGCTTTTTAGTTGTTTTCGGATAACAACTTTTTAGCTAGCGTTTTGACTTCTTGTTTCCGCTTTCGTGCTTTTTAGTTGTTTTCGATTAACAACTTTTTAGCTAGCGTTTTGACTTCTTGTTTCCACTTTCGTGCTTTTTAGTTGTTTTCGATTAACAACTTTTTAGCTAGCGTTTTGACTTCTTGTTTCCTCTTTCGTGCTTTTTAGTTGTTTTCGATTAACAACTTTTTAGCTAGCGTTTTGACTTCTTGTTTCCGCTTTCGTGCTTTTTAGTTGTTTTTCGGATAACAACTTTTTAGCTAGCGTTTCGAAACTTCCTTCGATTTCGTTCTTTTCGCTTGTACTTTTTAGTTGCTTTTTGTAAAGCAACTTTTTAGTAAGCGTTTTTCGAAATCCTGGTTCTTGCCGTTTTGAGGCTTCTTTCTTGGGCCGAGCTTTTTCTCGGACATCGGGTGCTCGAGTACCTCCTTTTTGTTAGGTCCGACTTTGTCGTTGGTCGGTTCTTCTGAGTTATTTCTGTAATCTATTTTTATTTGGCTTTTGAGCCATTTTAGAGTTACTTTATAACTTTTCCCTTTGCTGGGTCCGACTTCGTCGTTTGATCGGCCTTTTTAAGTTATTTTTGTAACCTCTTTTTATTTGGCTTTTCGAGCCATTTCAGAGTTACTTTATAACTTCTCACATTAATTTGAACCTCGTCGCTTTATCTTTGCCGACCTTGTATGGTCTCTTGGCAAATGATTTTTTGCGTTTTGCCGAGCATAAATTAATGCGCCTTGGTGGGGTACTTTCTAGGATTTGCTTCATCATGAGGAAGAGAAAATAGAGAAATTTGATTAGTGAAAAAAGAAAGAATATTTACAAAGTGTTTACCCTTTAGGTCGGGTATCCTACTTAACCGGGTGTCTCGTTAAAAAACCCTTGTAGGGAAAAAGAGTACACCTCGGGTTAAGTTTTTCTAGCTGTAGTACCGTCTTAGATTACAGGCGTGCCAGGTCCTGGGCAGCTCATTGCCTTCTAGGTCGGATATTTTGTAGTAGCCTGTCCCTAAGACTTCTGTTACCTTGTAGGGCCCTTTCCAATTTGCGGCTAGCTTTCCTTCTCCTGACTTTTGTATTCCGATGTCATTTCGGATTAGAATCAGGTCGTGAATGGAGAAGCTTCGCTTTATTACCTTTTGATTGTATCTGAGGGCCGTTCGCCGTTTTAAGGCTTCTTCTTGGATTCGGGCTCTTTCTCGGACCTCGGGGAGGAGGTCGAGTTCTTCCCTTTGTGCCTGTGGGTTGCCTTCTTCGCTGTAGAAGATGACTCTGGGCGACCCTTCATCTATTTCGATAGGAATCATTGCCTCCATCCCGTAAGCTAGCCGGAATGGGGATTCTCCCGTTGTAGAGTGCGGGGTTGTCCGATATGCCCATAGTACCTGGGGGAGTTCGTCGGCCCACGCCCCTTTGGCCTCTTGGAGTCTTCGTTTTAACCCGGCCAAGATGACTTTATTTGCAGCCTCTGCTTGTCCATTGGCTTGTGGGTGCTCGACCGATGTGAATTGCTGTTTGATTTTTAATTCGGCCACCAAGTTCTGAAAACTTGTGTCCGTGAACTGTGTTCCATTGTCTGTTGCGATGGAGTAGGGGACTCCGAACCTCGTGACGATGTTTTTGTATAGGAATTTACGGCTTTTCTGAGCCGTAATAGTGGCTAAGGGTTCGGCTTCGATCCACTTTGTGAAGTAGTCGACCCCTACTATGAGGTATTTGACTTGCCCCGGTCCTTGTGGAAACGGGCCGAGTAGGTCGAGTCCCCATTTTGCGAAGGGCCATGGCGCAGTGATGCTGATAAGGTCTTCGGGCGGTGCCTTGTGAAAATTGGCGTGTTTTTGGCAGGGGGGCATATTTTCACAAACTCTGTTGCGTCTCTTTGCAAGGTCGGCCAGTAGAACCCGGCCCTAACTACTTTCTTGGATAGCGCCCGAGCTCCGAGATGGTTCCCACACATGCCTTCGTGGACTTCTTCGAGGACGCCCTTTGTTTCTGAGGTCGGAACGCACCTAAGGAGGGGGTTTGAGAATCCTCTTCTGTATAATACGTCGTGAATTAGCGTATAATCCTGGGCGTCCTTTGTAAGCCTTTTAGCTTCTTTTCTTTCTATGGGGAGAGTTCCTGACTTCAGGTAGTTGAGTATGGGGGTCATCCATCCTTGCTGTTGGTTGGATATATTTAACGTTTCTTCCTCTCTTAGCACGGAGGGAGATTGTAGGGTTTCTTGGAGAAGACTTCTGTTGTTGCCTCCGGGCTTGGTGCTAGCAAGCTTTGAGAGGGCGTCTGCCCGGGCATTTTGTTCCCGAGGTATGTGCTGGATTTGTATTTCTGGGAAGTGGCGTAATTGTGCCTGTGCTTGGTCCAGGTATTTTTTCATAGTTGGGTCTTTGGCCTGGTAACTTCCATTTACTTGTGATGTGATGACCTGGGAGTCGCTGAAGATCGTGATTTTCTGGGCTCCGACCTCTTTGGCTAACTTTAGACCAGCTAGTAGGGCCTCGTATTCAGCTTGGTTGTTTAAAGCCTGGAACTCGAATTTTAGGGATAGTTCTATCCGCGTTCCTTGGTCGCTTTCGAGTATGACCCCGGCTCCGCTTCCCGTTTTGTTTGAGGACCCGTCGACATATAGGTTCCATGAGAGTGGGGTTCCCGGGGTCTCAGTATATTCTGCGATGAAGTCGGCTAGATATTGAGATTTTATGGCAGTCCGGGCTTCATAGTGGAGGTCGAACTCGGACAGTTCCACCGCCCATTGTAGGATTCATCCTGCCATGTCTGTTTTTTGTAGGATGTGTCTCATGGGTTGGTTCGTCCGGACTTTGATGGTGTGGGCTTGAAAGTAGGGACGGAGCCTTCGAGCCGTGAATACTAGGGCGTAGGCGAATTTCTCTATTTTCTGATAGTTTAATTCGGCCCCTTGTAGTGCCTTGCTTACGAAGTATATGGGGTGTTGTCCTTGGTCATTTTCTCGTATTAATGCTGAAGCAACTGCCTGATGTCCGACCGAGAGGTATAGTACGAGCTTTTCCCCTTTTAGAGGTCGGGTTAGGATTGGTGGCTGCCCGAGGAATTCCTTGAATTCTTGAAAGGCTTTTTCGCACTCCGGGGTCCATGAGAAGGGTTTCCCCTTCTTTAGGAGTGAGTAGAGAGGCAGTGACTTTATTGCTGATCCTGCCAAGAATCTTGATAGGGCGGCTAGCCTTCCATTCAGTTGTTGTACTTCTTTGACACACGTCGGGCTCTTCATTTTGAGTATCGCTTGGCATTTGTCCGGGTTTGCTTCGATGCCTCTTTGAGTCAGCATGAAGCCTAAGAACTTTCCGGCTTCTGCGGCGAAGGTGCACTTGGTCGGGTTAAGTCTCATGTTGTGTTTCCTGAGGGTGCCGAAGACACTTGTGAGGTCGGGAACCAAGTTTCTGTCTTCTTGTGTCTTTACCAGCATATCGTCGACGTACACTTCTAGCTGTAGCCCGATGTGCTCTGAGAATACTTTGTTCATTAGCCTCTGGTAGGTTGCCCCGGCGTTCTTCAGCCCGAAGGGCATTACTACGTAGCAGTAGTTTGCCCTTGGGGTTATGAACGAGGTCTTTTCTTGGTCGGGTCCATACATCGGGATTTGATTGTATCCCGAGTATGCATCCATGAAGGAGAGATATCTGTAGCCTGAGGCTGTGTCGACTAAGGCGTCGATGTTTGGTAGTGGATATGGGTCTTTGGGGCAGGCTTTGTTGAGATCCGTGTAATCGACGCACATCCTCTATTTCCCGTTGGGCTTTTTTACCAGGACCACGTTTGCGAGCCATAGGGGATATTTTACTTCCCTAATGAATCCTGCATCTAGCAGTGCTTGTACCTGTTCTTCTATTGCTTGCATGCGCTCGGGTCCGAGCTTCCGGCGTCTCTGTTGGACGGGTCTGGATCCCGGGTATACTGATAGCTTATGGCACATCAGGTCGGGACTTATGCCTGGCATGTCGGAGGCCTTCCAGGCGAAGAGGTCGGGGTTCTCCCTTAAGAGGGTTATGAGTTCCTCCTTTAGGCCTGCTTCGAGGTTTGCTCCAATGTTTGTTACTTTTTCAGGTGTGTTCCCGATTTGGATCCTTTCGGTTTCTCCCTCTGGTTGTGGCCGAAGGTCTTCTTGGGTTTGAACTCGCCCGAGTTCTATTGTGTTGACCTCTTTCCCTTTTAGGCTTAGACTTTCGTTGTAGCATCGCCGTGCTAATTTTTGGTCGCCTTTTAGGGTGGCGATTCCCTTTGCGGTAGGGAACTTCATACAGAGGTGTGGGGTTGAGACCACAGCTGCCAGTCTGTTTAGGGTTGGTCGCCCAATGAGGGCATTGTATGCTGAGGTAACGTCGACTATAATGTAGTCGATGCTTAACGTTTTAGATTGCTCGCCTCTTCCGAAGGTAGTGTGTAGCGGGATGTATCCTAAGGGGTGGATCGGGGTGTCCCCTAGCCCAAATAGGTCGGAGGGATAGGCCTTTAGCTCTTTTTCTTCAAGTCCGAGCTTGTCGAAGGCCGCTTTGAACAGGATATCTGCTGAGCTTCCTTGGTCAATCAGGGTTCGATGCAAGTTGGCGTTTGCTAGGATAATGGTGATCACCATAGGATCGTCGTGGCCGGGTATTATCCCCTGAGCATCTTCTTGGGTAAATGAGATGGTTGGCAGCTCGGGCGGGGGATTGTCTTCTCGGACATGATAGATCTCTTTGAGGTGTCTTTTTCGCGAGGATCTGGATGTTCCTCCGCCTGCAAAACCTCCGTTTATCATGTGTATGTGCCTTTCCGGGGTTCGCAGGGTCTGTTCGGCCCGATCCTCGTTATCTCCCCTCCTTCTTTTTTGGTCTCTTCTCCTTTTTCCGCTATGTATCTGTCGAGTTTTCCTTCTCTGTCTAGCTTTTCTATAACATTCTTCAGGTCGTGGCAGTCATTAGTAGAATGACTGTAGAGTTTGTGGTATTCACAGTATTCGGACCGTTCTCTCCCCGCTCTCTTGTGTTTTAAAGGTCGGGGCGGTGGGATTTTTTCGGTGTGGTATACTTCTCTGTAGACGTCTACCAGGGAAACTCGGAGGGGAGTGTAGCTATGGTACTTCCGTGGTTTGTCCGAGTTGGACTCTTCTTTCTTTTTCTGTTCCCGATCTCGGTCTCAGAGTGGGTAGGTTGATTCCTTCCTAGAAGAGTCTCTTAGCTGGGAGGTTTCCTCCATGTTGATATATTTTTCTGCCCGCTCTTGCACCTCGTATAAGGAGGTCGGGTATCGTTTGGATAGGGATTGGCTAAATGGTCCTTCTTTCAGGCCGTTTGCTAGTCCCATGATGGCCGCTTCAGTGGGCAAGTGTTGTATGTCCAGGCAGGCTTTGTTGAATCGCTCCATGTATTCTCGGAGAGTTTCTTGGTTACCCTATTTGATCCCGAGTAGACTGGGGGCATGTTTTGCCTTGTCCTTTTGAATAGAGAACCTTGTTAGGAATTTTTTGGTTAGGTCCTCGAAGCTGGAGATTGATCCTGGTGGCAGGTTGTCGAACCACTTCATGGCCGACTTGGTGAGAGTGGTGGGGAAGGCTTTGCACCGAATCGCGTCGGAGGCGTCGACCAGGTACATTCTGCTTCGGAAGTTGCTGAGGTGGTGACTTGGATCGGTGGTGCCGTCGTAGAGATCCATATCGGGTGGTTTGAAGTTTCGCGGCACCTTCTCCTTCATGATCTCTTGCGTGAAGGGATCATGGTTGCCTTCGGGGGTGGTGTCGTGTTCTGTCCGATCTTTCAGGTTGGCCTCTATTTTCCGCAGTTTTTCTTCTAATTCCCTGCGCTTGCGAGCCTCCCTTCTCAGATCTTGTTCGGTTTCTTTTTGCTTTTTTATGTCCTCTTCGAGTTGTTTCAGTCGGTTTTGTTGTGCCCGGACTGCTTCTAAAATTTCCGAGCTCTTTTCTCTTTCGGGATTTTGTGGATCTTTGTTTGGGAGTGATGTACTTGGGCGATTCTGTTTGTTTCCTCCTGGAGTGCGTGGTGATAGAGGGCTGTCCGGTCGTTCTCCGGTGTCAATTTCCTCCTCTTGTTCTGAAGCAGCGTGGTCATTGTTGAGAGGATCGTCCGTCATGGTAAAGGGATGACTTCCAGGTCCCCGGCAACGGCGCCAATGTTCCGAGGGTTACCTGAAACGTGTAGCTCGGTCGTCTGGCAAGACCCGAGGTAGGGGTTCCGTGACCCGAGCTTGGTGTGCTGAGCGGCGGGGGGTTGTACCTGCAATGACACTCCGATGCTTAAGTTAGCATGGGTCCAAGCAGATATTGAGTAGAATTAGAGTATGAGTTATACCTGGGTGCTCCAGTGTATTTATAATGATGAGATGTGGCCTCCTGTGGATAAGATAAGTTAGTTATCTTATCTTTATCTTTAGGTGAGGTCATCTTATCTTCAAGGGAACCGCCTTTATCTTTCTGGGCTTTAGCCGCCTTTAGATTGGGCTATGTTCCTTCGTTTTGGGCCTGCTTTGGGCTCCTTTGGCTTTATTGTCCGATGTCCGACCTCAGGCGTGGGCCTTTGGGACGAGGTCGGACCTTCTGCGAACTTCCCGAGTTTGGAGAGCTCGGTCAGGGTATGAACACCTTCTAATTCAAACATTTCTCTTTTATTCAAGCATAAAGGAAATAAAACAAAATTCAAAGCTAAGTGATGGATGATAAGCATTATGTAGATCAGCATACTTAACAAACAATTCCACTTGCAACTAGATAAACACTTTAGCAAGATATATAAGGGTTCCCAGATTCAAAATAATTTACAGCAGCAAGGATTAAGTTTAGATGCAGCCTTTGAAGTTGTAGCCCTTTGATTCTTCCTTCTGTTGTGTTTTCTTTGAGTTAAGATGCACAATATTTTCAATGGTTGACTAATGTCCTGCATAATTCTCAAAGGTTGCTTGCTTCACAAGCCTTTGTGCAATTGGTTAGTCTAAAAATGATTATGGCTTTTTGAACTTACTTTGGTGTGTGAACACCAAACTTAGTTCATTGCCACTCTTTTTCATGCATCAACTTAACCATATGTGAAACCTTGTGTCCTTGCTAAAGGTTATGGAATTAAAACTAGAAAGTAGTTAAGTAGTTGAATAAATTGTCTGATTGCTTGGAGCTAGCATTATGCAGAAAGTGAGAGTGTTCTTTTAAATGAATTTTTGGTGGACACCAAACTTAGAATCCTTCATTCTCCCTTGAATTATTTTGGTGTGCAACACCAAATTTAGCTCCTTGCAATGTATACCAATTATTCAACATTTTTATTGAAAGAGCTATGAAAAGAAAACTACCTCAGGTTGGGTTGCCTCCCAACAAGCGCTTCTTTATTGTCACTAGCTTGACATCCTTCATTTTTGCTTTAAGAAGGCTGTAGGCTCTGAATCTCTTTTTCTTTGTCCCATTGTCCTCCTAGGTGCAGTTTTGCTCTGTGGCCATTTGCTGTGAATCGACTCTTTGTTGCTTCGTCTAGCAATTCAATACTCCCATAAGGAAAGACCTTAGTTACCAAATATGGACCAGTCCACTTAGATTTAAGCTTGCCAGGGAATATCTTGAGTCGTGAGTTGTACAAGAGTACTTGTTGCCCAGGTTTGAATTCTTTCTTCAAGATCTTTCTGTCATGCCACCTCTTGGCTTTTTCCTTGTATATCTTGGTATTTTCATAGGCTTCTAGCCTAAATTCATCCAGCTCATTTAGCTGCAACAACCTTTTCTCCCCTGCTGCTTCAGAGTCAAGGTTTAGGAGTTTAGTGGCCCAAAAGGCTTTGTGTTCAAGCTCTACAGGGAGGTGACAAGATTTGCCATATAATAGCTGAAAGGGGGACTTCCCAATGGGAATTTTGAAAGCTGTCCTATATGCCCAGAGTGCATCTTCCAACTTCCTGGCCCAATCCTTCCTTGTGCTTCCTACTGTCTTCTCTAGGATCTTCTTCAATTCTCTGTTTGCTAATTCAGCTTGCCCATTAGTTTGAGGGTGATATGGTGTGGCTACTTTATGAATAACTTCATATTTGTGAAGGAGTTTCTCCATTTGTTTATTACAAAAATGACCACCACCATCACTAATAAGACCCTTGGGTACTCCATATCTAGTAAAAATGTGCTTCTTGAGGAACTGAAGGACAATTTGCGCATCACAGGTAGTTGTGGCTATGGCTTCCACCCACTTTGAGACATACTCTACTGCTACCAAGATATATCTGAAAGAATAGGAAGGGGGAAAGGGTCCCATGAAGTCAATGCCCCATAGATCAAATAATTCTAATTCCAAAATGAAATTCTGTGGCATCTCATTCCTTCTTGTCAATCCTCCTGCTCTCTGGCATTCATTACATTGGTGAACAAACTCTCTAGCATCTTTGAAGATAGTTGGCCAATAGAAGCCACTCTGCAGTATCTTTGCACCTGTTCTTTCTGGACCAAAGTGTTCACCATAAGCTGAGCCATGGTAATGACACAATATATCCTTTATTTCACTCTCAGGTAATCCTCTTGCTCAGGAGGGTGTTGCATTGACTTGAAATATTTATGACCATTTGCTCATTGTGTACTCTGAAGATCATCTCCCCCTTTTCCACATCGATAATAGCTCTTGCAGTTGCTAGGAACGGTCTTCCTAGGATGATTGAATTATTTCCTTCTTCTTCAGTGTCCAAGATCACAAAATCCGCAGGGAAGATAAACTCCCAAACTTTTACTAATAGATTCTCCACAATCCCATTAGGTGTCTTGATTGATCTATCAGCCATGACTAGTGACATCCTAGTGGGTTTAAGTTCTTCTATCGCAAGCTTCCTCATCATGGACAGGGGCATTAAGTTGATACTAGCTCCAAGATCACAAAAAGCCTTGTCTAATGTTATTTTGCCTATGGTGCAAGCGACTACAAAACTCCCAGGATCTTTAAGCTTTGGTGGGATCCCCTTTTGAAGCACAGCGCTACATTCCTCAGTGAGCAACACAGTCTCCTTCTCTAGCCAGCTTCTTTTCTTGTTGATAAGCTCTTTTAAGAACTTGGCATACAGAGGCATTTGCTCCAATGCCTCAGCCAAGGGTATGTTGATCTCTAGCTTCTTGAAAGTCTCGAGGAATTTGTGGAAATGTTGATCCTTTGCTTCTTTGTGGAATCTCTGTGGATAAGGTAGTGGAGGTGTAAGACTCTTCTCCACTTGCTACTGTCTTGGATTTGGTTTTTCCATGATCTGCTTTCCCTTCTTTAAATTCTGTGGTTGGTTGTTCTCTTCTGTGAGCTTTTCTGGGACATTCTTGCTTGTTATGTCCTTGTTGTTAGCTCCATCTTTCTCTGTTGGCTCTTTGTCATTCTCCATAAGTTTCTTGATTGGCCCTTGGTTGCCATCCACCAATGTCTTTCCACTCCTTAGTTGCACAGCTTTGCACTCTTCTTTTGGATTAGGAATGGTGTCACTTGGTAGTGAGCTTGAAGGTCTTTCAATAGAAATCTGCTTGGAGATTTATCCAATTTGCCTTTCTAGGCTCTTCATGGAAGCTTCTTGGTTCTTTGTTGTTAACTCTTGGTTCTTCATCATCTTCTCCATGAGCATCTCCAGATTAGTAATCCTTTGAGAGTCTTGTGAGATTGGTTGGTTTTGGGTTGTCGATGGATGATGGTAAGTGTTTTGGTTAGTTGGTTGGGTATTGGATGGATAATGGTTGGAATTGGGGTAATTGTTTTGGGATTTTCTGTAAGGAATTTGGTTAGTTGGCTGCTGGTTGTGATTTTGGTTGTTTCTTGAAGTGTTTTGAGCTGAGTTCCTTTGCCATGGTTATTGGTTTTGGTTGTGGTTATCTCCTCACCTAAGGTTTGGGTGGTTCTTCTAAGATGGATTGTAGGTGTCACCATATACCTCATTTGATCCAGAATTTTAGTTATGCATATAGTGCACTTGCTCTTGTTGCTGTTCTTCTTGGTTCTCTTTATTCTGCCCCCAAGGAGTTTATGGTTGGCTTGTGGCACTCACTGATGCAACCTGAAGGCTATCAATTCCCTTGGCCATTTGCTCAAATTGTTGCTGAATCTGCTGCTGCATCACTTTGTGCTGAGCCAAAATTGTATCCACTCCTTCCAATTCTAACACTCCCTTCCTCTGTGATGGTTGGCGTTGCCTTTGGTGAGCAAAGAAATATTGGTTGTTGGCCACCATATCAATGAGGTTTTGAGCTTCCTCTGCAGTTTTCATCAATTGCAATGATCCTCCAGCTGAGTGATCAAGTGCCTCTTGAGCCTTCAGAGTAAGTCCTTCATAGAAGTTCTGCAGCTTGTCCCACTCAGTGAACATCTCTGGTGGGCATTTCCTCAGCAGAGCCTTATATCTTTCCCATGCTTCATATAGATTTTCAGCATCCAATTGAGTGAATGTCTGCACCTCAGTCTTCAATCTTATGATCCTTTGAGGAGGATAAAATTTGGAAAGAAACTTGCTCACCAAATCATCCCAAGTGTTGATGCTCTCCTTTGAAAATGTTTCTAGCCATTGAGTGGCTTTGTCCCTGAGAGAGAATGGGAATAATAGCAACTTGTATATGTCAGGGTGCACTCCATTGCTTTTAACTGTGTCACAGATCCTCAAGAAAGTGGATACATGTTGGTTTGGGTCCTCCAATGGCCCTCCTCCAAAAGAGCAGTTGTTTTGGACCAATGTGATGAGTTGTGGCTTCAGTTCAAAGTTGTTTGCATTGACATTAGGGGTAAGAATGCTACTCTTACAATGTGTAGCATTTGCAAATGTATAGGAGGCCAGTACTCTCCTCTGTTGTGGGTTATTGTTGGCCCCTCCTTCTGGCTGATTGAGATTTGATGGATCTCCTTCTATCTCTTGGAATTCCTCCTCAGATTCTTCCTCTCCAACAATGTTCTTCCCATTTTCAGCTCTTCTTAATCTTCGAAGAGTTCTTTGGTCAGTTTCAGAGAAAATAGGAGAAGTTCTCCCTGTACCTGACATAAAACACACCACAAGAAACACACAGAACCAGAAAACCAGTGAAGCTTCAATCTATTGCTAGAATGAAGTTTTTGTTAGCTTAGGCAAATAGTCAAACAGTTAATATGTTAATTAAAAACAAAAGAAAAAATGCTTAATCTAGATCTCCACTTCACTTAATCATTTTCAATCTATTTCAATCCCGGCAACGGTGCCAAAAACTTGATGTGTGGAAAACGATCCAACACAAAACTCACCGGCAAGTGTACCGGGTCGCATCAAGTATTAAAAATCACAGGAGTGAGGTCGATCCCACAGGGATTGAAGGATTGAGCAATTTTAGTTTAGTGGTTGATTTAGTCAAGCGAATCAAGTATTGGTTGAGTGATTTTGTATCCAACAGTAAGTAAATAGCAGGAAAAGTAAAGGGAGAGGGATGAATTGCAAAAATTAAAGAGAATTGAAAGTAAAGGTGCTGAATCTTAAAGAACAAGAAATTAAATGACTGAAACTTAAAGTGCAAGAAATGTAAATTACAGTAACCTAAAGTGCAAGAAATATAAATTGCTTGAATGGAAAAGGAATTTGAGGACTGGGAATTCAGAATTTAAGCAAGGGAAATTAAATTGTAGCAATCAACAAAGCAAAAGATGAATTGAAAGTAACTAGAATTCAAACAGAAAATGAAAATGTAATTGCAGCAGTGGTTCAGCAGAAGAACCAAAAAGAGAATTAGATCTCAGGGCTCCAAAGACTAGATAGCAGAGTCTAGATCTCAATTGCCTTCCTAGATCCAAGTTCACAAAGCAATTAAAGAGAAATTAAAGATTGCAGCAGTAAAGGAAATTGAATTCAACTTAATTATGCAGTAGGAAAATCAAAGAGATCTTAAATGGAGATTGAGATAGAAGTTCCTCAATTCTTCACACTCAAGACTCAAACAAAACCCAGTAAAAGAAACAAAAGACCAGAGGTAGAAGAAATGAATTCTCTCCTCCAATTGCAGAAAACAGAAAATGGAAAGTGAGCTCTCAAGATGAAAATTAAAAAATGAAAGTAAGCTCCCTCTCCAAAAGGAACTCCCTATTCTAATCCTAACTAACACCTATTTATACACTTTCTATTTTGAATCTAAGAATTTGAGTGGGCTTTTTGATTTGGTGAAGAAATGAATTAAGTTGGATTTTTGATTCAATTTTTAGCCCATGAGAAATTAGCTTCCAGGAGGCTGCCCTGCCCTTGTGGATGGCAGAGCAGGAAAGTTGTGTGAGGAAGCATGTTGCGTGCCAAGTGTGGGATAGGCATTCAGGATGCTGCCCTGCCCTTGTGGAGGGCAGGGCAATGTTGCCATGGTGCGCTTTGCCTTGCTGCCTGTGCGTCCATGTTGCGCGCCAAGTGCTCATGCCCGTGCCAATTTGTGCGCTGGCTGTGCACCAAGAAATGCTACCCTGCCCTTGTGGAGGGCATGGCAATGTTGCCATTGGGTGAGGTCCCAAGTTCGAAACTTGCTGGATGGCTTTTGTTGCATTTCTTCCTTAGGTTTCTTGGCACCAAAGTAGCGCCTAGTTCTTTGCTTCCTCAAGGTGCTATGTTCGATCCTTGGAGGTTGAAAACAAACCAATTTTTGCTTGTTTTCCTTGTATTTGAGCGCTACTTCTTTCCTTCTTGTTCTTGGGTTCGAAACCCATGGGTGGCACTTGGAGACAATTTCCTTTGATTTATTTTTCATGAGAGCCCGATATTGCTCTTGAAGAGGGCAGGGCAGAATTTTTCCTTCCTTTGTTCCTTAGCATAGAGTTGTGCTCCGCTCTTATGGAGGGCAGAGCAGTGATGTTTTGGAAGCTTGGTTCATTATGCTGCTCTCCTGGAGGGCAGTGTGCTCTTGTGGAGAGCAGTGTGGCTTCCTTCATCAATGTTACGCCACACTTTTCCTTCTTTTACCACACCTTTTTCTTCCTTTGGCCACACTTCTTAAGCCACGTTTTTCTTCTTTTCTTCCTTTCTTCACCTACAAGAAACCAAAACAACCAATCAAAGTATCTCCAAATTCACAAGGTTTATAAATCAATTAAAAATCAATTAAATTTAGCTTAAACCTCATGATTTAGCATCAATTAAGTGGTGGTTGTTTGATTCAAATAAAACATGCAATTTCACTCTAAATTGCTTACTTATGGTGCAAGAAAGTGCATAAAAACTAGTGAAACAAGTGAAATTAGCTTGAGAAATGGGTATATGATGACTTGTCATCAACTGCTATCTGGGAGCAACTGAAGGAAAAATCAGAACTAAAAGAGACTTCACCAGTCAAGTGCTTGTGGTGTTTTCGTGTCAAGTAAAGCTTGAGACAAAGCATTTAAATTCACGGCTAGGCTCAAGGTGCAAAGCACCAAAGAAAAGAGAATGAAAGAAAATTTGCTGTGTTCGAGGATTAACCCAAGGAAAAAAGGCCAGAGAATTCATAATATTATCCGGATTCTAATTCTAAATGACAGTGACATTCCTCTGATTCAAAGGATAATGAGATGCCAAAACTATTCAGAATTATAGTGTATAAACTCCACTTTTAGAAGAGACAGGGGCTTACTTGAGTACTCACTTCTCATGCAAATTCATATCCTAAGTTTGCAATAGTTTTGGTTGCTTGTGGACAAGCAACAATTCGAGTTTGGTGTTGTAATGCATGAGCATCTTTTCTATCTTTTTCTAGTGAATTTG
Source organism: Arachis stenosperma (assembly GCF_014773155.1). Lineage (NCBI taxonomy): Eukaryota > Viridiplantae > Streptophyta > Magnoliopsida > Fabales > Fabaceae > Arachis > Arachis stenosperma. The sequence goes on along the minus strand of NC_080380.1, from coordinate 30,500,619 downwards.
CAATCAAATTGTTAAGTTTAATCAAAATTTAAATATCTTTTAGCCACTATGAATGCTACTTTGAGTTGTGTGCAATTCTGTTTATTTCAGGTAGCATTCGGATGGATTTGATGGAGTTTCTGTAGAAGAAGAGGAAAAAAGTAGATGATGCTGTCAACCCTGACCTCCTTGCACTCAAACCAAAGTAACGTGAGCTAGAGAGGTCCAATTGATGTGATTCTAGCGACATTGAAAAACTTTCAGAGCTTTCCAATGATATATTATTTTGTTCATTTGCTTGTTTTTGGTGATTTTACGTGTTTGTTTTTTCTTCAAAGTTTTTATTTTTACTGCTTGTGCTGGGTGATGGGGTTTTCTGTATGTTCATCTTTGTGATTTATCTAGGTCTGTGTTGCCTCCAAAGGGAGCCGTTGTGTCGCGACGCTAATGCTGCGAGATTGGGGCACCCTTTTATTGGTTTGAGTGTTGCCGTTGGGATTTTCCGATTTCCTTTCTCTTTGGCCGAGTTGCTTGTAGTGATGCTTTTTGTCTTTTATTTGTTTGTAGGTGTAGCATATATGTCTCGTAAGAACTTTGTTGAAATGTCTACAATAGTTCTTCCTGGTATAGCTGATTGGTTAGACTCTATAGTTTTGTATTATGTGACAGTAGTGGATCGGGAATACTGTGAGAAGTTTAGGAGGTTCCATAGGGTTTATAGGGATAGGAAGGATGAAAAGGATTATGAGCTAGTCGCTCCCGATCCCGAGGAGAGAGTCTGCTTTCCTCCTCTAAGTTGGACTGAGCCTCCGTTCTTCTATGTTTATGATTGCTTCTTTACCAAGTTGGGTGTTACCCTCCCTTTTACCGAGTTTGAAACCGAGATCCTTTGAAATTGTAATCTTGCTCCTACTCAGCTTCATCCTAACTCCTGGACCTTTATGAAGATTTTTCACTTTTGTGTCAGGAGTTAAGTGTTCGTCCTTCTCTTAACTTATTTTTATATTTGTTTGTTTTGACAAAGCCTGGGTCGACCAAGAAGAAGGCTTCTTGGATCTCTTTCCGAGCTAACCAGGGTGGGAAGGTGTTTGCTATCTTTGACTAGTCTTTCCATGATTTTAAAAACTTTTACTTCAAGATTCGAGCTGTAGATAAGGTCCATCCTTTCTTTTTGGATGAGAATGATGAGCCTTTCTTTCCCCTTTGGTGGCAACAGAACCCGGTAGTAGCTTAGTATACACTAAAGAGTTTAGACGAGGTGGAGCAAGCATTTGTGGGTGTGTTGGAGGAGCACTGGGGTTGAGCTCCTCACTTGGATACGAAGAAGTTTTTAGGGGATCCCAGCCATCTCCGATCTGAGTTAGGCAGTGCCCAACCTCTTGCTCTTTTGGTTTCTCTTATTAGTTGTATCTTTTGATGACTCTCATGTTCCTTGTTTTCAGAGATGGCTTCGAGCTCTGACTCTATGAAGTTTCTGTGTAAGACTAAGAAGACTATGGCTGCCCTGAATCTCCAGAGGAAGGTGATTGGTGAGGGTTCTTCTCAGCTTCCTCCCAAGAAGTCGGGTGCGGGCCCTTAGGGTCCGAGAAAAGTGATTCTTACTCCCGACGTCTGCGTGGTTCTTCCCGACCCACCTTTGGCAAGCTCGGGTGCTACTTCTTCCCCTTCTTCTCTCGGGCTAGCTCCTAAGAAGCAGAAGACCTCTGTCGCAACTGTTGTCAATGATAAGGAGTTCGATGGTTTAGCTTGGAGTGAGGAACACATTGTTCCCCACACCTTCACCTCTACTGATGATGTTTCCATCCTTAACCATTTCCAATATATGTCTTGAAATTGCATCCATATGGCTGACCTGAATGCCATCTTGGCGAGGGAATTTAAGAACTCTCCGATCAATGCCACCAGTGCCTTCCTGGGGAGTGCAAAGGCCGAGTTTGAGAGGGTTGATGGCTTAAGGGCCGAACTAGAGGTGAAGAATGTTGGGCTGGAGCTATCTCTGGAGTAGGAGAAATCCTGAGCCACTAAGGCTGAGGCAGCGTCTATGCTGGCAGAGGAGATGAGGAAGAGGGCTGAGGAAAGTTATACCCGTACTTATGGCGAGGTCTTGGAGCTTAAGAAGAAGCTTCAATCGGCTTATGATGACTATGCCGAGTTGCAAGGCCATGTGGTCAATGGCATGACTGGGATGTATGAGAATTTGGGAGATTAAGTTCATGTCTTGGCTCCCGATCTTGAACTCACCCTTTTTAGCATGGACAATGTGGTGGTTGATGGCAAGATCGTTCCTGCTCTAGATGAGGACGAGGTCCCGGTGCTCGACCCCAAGACTAAGGCTTTCCCGACCCCTTCTGCAGAGGTTGCCCAGTTCGAGGCCGGCCCTGATGTGGAGTTCTTAAATGAGAAAATAAACTTGATGAATGAGATTTTGCACCGGTTTGGAAGTAAAGACCAAACCGGCAAATTAAATCCCAAACATCAAAGTTTAATATTTCTTATTTAAATCGAGAGTCATTCAACCTCGGGTCGTCTTTCCTAGGAGTGCAATTAAGTGTCATTATTGGTTATAAGGGAATAAGGGGGGTTGATTGAAAGAGGCAAGAAATTAGAGTGCAAGAAGGTAACTTAACATGCAATTAGTCAACTAGGCATAATTAGTCAACCCTAAATTGAGGATAAGTCAATTAGGGATAATTAATCTCAATCCTTAAGTCCTAAGTCAACACTAAGGGGTCATTTAGAGTCAAGAAAAACCAAATTAATTAACAATCCTCACACAATGTGGAATGGACATCCACCACTCAAGTTCACCCAACCCACACAATTTCTCAACAAAGAGTGAGAAAAACTATGCAAAAACCCAACCAAGCATTTTATCAAACACTTGGTGGGCATGAAAAGAAAGCATGGTAAATGACAAGAAATAATAAAAGCTACAACTACCAATTGCAAAATAAAGATAGCAACTCCATAAAGCAATAAATGACATGAAACATCAAATTGTATTAAATGTAAATTAAAATAACAAAGAGTGCAAATACATAAAAGTAGCAAAAATAGAGAAAATACCAAGATAAACTAAAGAAATTAAGATAATAAAACAAAGAAAAATAGAAGAAACTAGATGAAAGCAATGATTAAAAACAGAAATTACAAGGAAAATTAACTAAGAACCCTAATTTCTAGAGAGAAGGGGGAGCTTCTCTCTCTAGAAAAGAACCTACATTATGTTAAATTAAACCCTAATTTCTCCCCCACTTTCACATGGAGTGAGGCCCTCTTAGATATAGGAAGATTCAGCTTCACAAAGTCCCAAAATTAGGCCCTGGAGGCCCAGAAATCACCCCCACCGATTTGCATTAAGTGGGTCACGCGCTGGGACTTGTGCGTATAGACAGGTGTGTGTGTACACACACATGCTGATTTTCTTCTTATGCGTACGCACAGGTGGTCGTGCGTACGCACACATGGCTTTGTGGTTCTTGTGCGTACGCACAACAGGTTGTGCGCACGCACACTCCAATGTGTGCTTCTCCTTTGATTTCTTCATGTTTTCTCCCAATTCCATGCTTTCTTTCCACTATCATCAAGCCATTCCAACCTATTACACCTGAAATCACTCATCAAACTATCAAGGTATCGAATGGAATAAAAGTGGGATAAAAGTGATAAAAATAAGCCCAAAATAGCATGTTTTCACATTTAGGCTCAATTAAGGGAGAGAACACAAAAGTATGCTATTTGGGTAAATAAATGTGGGTTTAAGTGATGAAATTCTCTCAAATAAAACCAAAATATATCAGAAAATATGGACTCATCAGGGTTATAGAGGCAGTTTCAATTATGATTATCCCTCCCCCTCCTCAAGATGTAGCCACAGGGGAGAGAAGCTTGACCCTTTGTGACCTCTACCTTTTATGACCTTTTTCTATGAACAGTTTAAGTTATATTTCATTGTGGCCCGACTTGTGGGTCTTGATGAACATTTTTTGTAATAATATGTAGTTAAGACACTTTTTAGTTGCTTTGGGCAACTTTCTAGTTAGTGTTTTAACTTTTTGGAACTTTTGTCGTCTTAGTTGCTTGACTTTTTGAGTGACGTTCATGGTGAACTTTTTACTTTTGGTCACTTGGTTAAGCCTTCGAATTTGATTTCCTTTTGCCTTTTAATTGTTTTTGACAACTTTTTAGGCGGCGTCTTTGAGGTTTCGCCTAGGTTCACGCAGGCACTTTGGCGGCTTTCTGGGTAATGTTCGGTTTCCTGAACTTTTTACCTTTGGTTGCCGGCCTTGACCTTTTGGGGGCATGTTTTTGCGCTTTAGTCGTGTTGGACGACTTCTTGGTAGCGCCTTAAGGATTTACGTAGGTTTGGGTAGGCCCTTTGGCGATTAGTGATTCTCGGCTTTGTTCCGACCTTTTCGTGGTCAGGAGTCGAGGTTGGGTTGGCTTTTCCTTTTAGTTTTCCTTTAGTAATTCGACTTCGTTCTGTCAAACTTTTAAGTTATTTTTGCAACCCCATTTTTGATCCGATATGTTAGCATATCGCTTTGTACGGGTTGCTTTAATAACTTCTCACATTAATTCGGACCTCGTCGCTTTATCTTGTCGACCTTCTCTGGTCGGACAATGATTTTTGCATTTTTTCGAGCATAAATCAATGCGCCTGGGTAGGAAAATTTTGAGGAATAGTCAATTTTTATTAAAACCAAATTCAAGAGATGGAAGTTTCTATACATGCTTGGTTACCTTGTGATTCGGGTGCCTTTTAGCCATTGACCTGGTGCCTAATTAAAAAACTCTTTGGCTGGGAAAAAGAGTGCACCTTGGTTCAAGGCTTTCTAGCTATAGTTCCTTCTTAGGTTGCAGGCGTGCCAGGACCTCAGGAGCTCCCGCTCTTCTAGGTCGGACACCTTATAGTAACCTTTCCCTAGTACTTCTACTACCCGGTATGGACCTTTCCAGTTAGCGGCCAGCTTCCCCTCTCCTGACTTCTGTGTCCCCATGTCGTTTCGGATGAGGATGAGATCGTTGGTGGTGAAACTTCTTTGGATTACCTTTTTGTTGTGCCTTAGAGCTATTCGACGGTTCCTCCCTAATCCGAGATCTTTCTCGAACTTCTGGAAGCAGGTCGAGCTTCTCCCTTTGTGCTTGGGGGTTTATTTCCTCGTTGTAGAACATGACCCAAGGGGATCCTTCATCTATTTTGATAGGAATCATTGCCTCCATTCTGTAGGCTAGTCGAAAAGGCAATTCACTTGTGGCGGAATGGGGCGTTATCCGATATGCCCATAGGACTTAGGGAAGCTCTTCAACCCAAGCTCCCTTTGCATCCTGTAGTCGGCATTTCAGCCCGGCCAATATGACCTTATTTGCCGCCTCGTCTGTCCGTTGGCCTGTGGGTGTTCCACGGAGGTGAACTGGTGCCTGATTTTCAAGTCGGCCACTAGGTTTTTGAAACCCGTATTGATGAATTGAGTTCCATTATCCATGGTGATGGAGTAGGAAACCCCAAACATTGTGACAATGTTTCTGTATAGGAACTTTTGACTTTCCTGGGCAGTGACGGTGGCTAAAGGTTCTACTTCAATCCACTTTGTGAAATAGTCTACTCCCACTATAAGAAATTTGACTTAGCCTGATCTTTGGGGGATCGCCCGAGGAGGTCGAGTCCCCATTTCGCGAACGGCCAATGTGAGGTGACGCTGATAAGCTCTTCAGGTGTGACTATGTGGAAATTGGCGTGCTTTTGGCATGGAGGGCATGTTTTTACGAACTCGGCCACTTTCTTTTGCAAGGTCGGCCAGTAGAAGCCAACTCAGATCACTTTTTTGGATAGTGCCCGAGCTTCCAGGTGATTACCACACATGCCACTATGAACATCCTCCAGGACTTCCTTTGTGTAAGAGGTTGGGTCGCATTTTAGGAGGGGTGTTGAGATCCTTCTGTATAGGACGTCCTGAACTAGAATGTAGTGTTGCACCTCCCTTATGAGCCTTTTAGCGTCTTTCCTTTCCATGGGGAGGGTTTCGAACTTGAGGTAGTTGATTATAGGGGTCATCCACCATTGTTCTCGGTCCGATATATTAAACATCTTCTCTTCTTTTGAGATTCATGGGCATTGTAAGGTTTCTTGGATGAGGATTCTATTATTGCCCCCTGGCTTGGTGCTGGCTAGCTTTGAGAGGGCGTCAACTCGGACATTTTGTTCTTGGGGTATGTGTCGGACCTCATATTCACTGAAGCTTTCGAGCTGCTCCTTGGTTCTGTCCAAATATTTCTTCATGGTAGGGTCTTTTGCTTGGTAGCTTCCATCTATCTGTGAGGTAACTACCTGCGAGTCACTCCAGATGGTGAGTCACGTGCCCCGACCTTTTTAGCCAGCTTTAAGCCAGCCAGCAGGGCTTTGTATTATTCTTGGTTGTTTGAAGCGGGGAACTCGAACTTTAGGGATAGTTCTATTTGAGTTCCTTAATCACTTTCCAGGATGATGCCTGCCCCGCTCCCGACTTTGTTTGACAAGCCGTCCACATATATGTTCCATGAGACGGGTGCTCCCGGGGTGTCGGTGTATTCGGCGACGAAGTCGGCCAGGTACTTGGATTTTATGGCAGTCCGGGCTTCATACATAAGGTCGAATTCAGACAGCTCGACTGCCCACTACAGGATTCTTTCCGCCAGGTCTGTCTTCTGTAGGATGTGCTTCATGGGTTGATTAGTGGCATAGGCTTGAAAGTAGGGTCGAAGTCTTTGAGACGTGAGTATGAGGGTGTAGGCAAACTTTTCTATCTTTTGGTAGTTCAATTCGACCGCTTGCAGGGATTTACTTATGAAGTAAAGAGGCTGCTGTCCCTCTTCGTCTTCTCGAACTAGGGCTGAGGCTATTGCTTAACTTCCAACTGCTAAGTATAACACTAGTTCTTCTCGTTGCATGAGTCGGGTCAAGATGGGTGGTTGCCCCAAGAATGATTTGAAATCTTGGAAGGCCTTCTCGCATTTTGGAGTCCATTCGAACTTCTTCCCTTTCTTTAGTATTGAGTAGAAGGGGAGGGACCTTAGGGCGGATCCGGCCAAAAATCTAGACAAGGCCGCCAGCCTTCCGTTTAGTTGTTGTACCTCCTTTACACAGGTCGGGCTTTTCATGTTGAGTATTACTTGACATTTCTCAGGATTTACTTTGATGCCCCTTTGGGTTAGCATAAACACTAAGAATTTACTGGCTTTTACCGCGAAGGTGCACTTTGTGAGGTTTAGCCTCATCTCGTGCTTCCTTATGGTGTTAAATACCTCGGCTAGGTCGAACAACAATGTTTCCTACCTTTAAGTTTTGACCAACATGTCGTCCACGTAGACTTCCATTAGTTGTCCGATATGGTCAGTGAATACCTTATTCATCAACCTCTGATATGTGACTCCTGTGTTCTTCAGCTCGAATGGCATTACTACATAGCAGTAGTTCGCCTTCGGGGTTAGGAATGAGGTTTTTTCTTGATCGGGTTTGTGCATTGGTATCTGATTGTATCCTGATTAGGCGTCCATGAAGGAGAGGTATTTGTAACCTGAGGATGCATCGACTAAAGTGTCGATGCTTGGGAGAGGATAGGGGTCCTTTGGGCAGGCTTTGTTGAGGTCGGTGTAGTCGACGAACATTCTTCACTTTTCGTTTGGCTTTTATACGAGTATGATGTTGACTAGCCAAAGTGGGTATCTGACATTTCTTATGAATCTTGCCTTTAGCAAGGCTTGTACTTGCTCCTCCACGACTTACGACCTTTTCGGACTGAGCTTTCTACGCTTTTGCTGTACTGGTCGGGATCTGGGGTATAAGCCAGTTTGTGGCACATCAGGCCGGGATCTATGCCGGCCATGTCAGCGGCCTTCCAGGCGAAGAGGTCAGAGTTTTTCCTTAGGAGTTTAATGAGTTGTTCTTTTAAGTCTCCCTTTAGGTTTGCTCTTATGCTTGTTGTCTTTTTGGGAGTGTCTCTGATTTAGACTTCCTCAGTTTCGCCTTTAGGCTGAGGACGTAATTCCTCGTGAACTCAGGCTCTTCCGAGTTCGATGGTGTTAACCTCCTTCCCTCCGGGGCCACCTTTCAGGATTAAACTTTTATTGTAGCATCGTCTTGCGAGCTTCTGATCCCCTTTTATGGTGGCTATGCCTTCTGTGGCCAGGAATTTCACACATAAGTGTAGAGTAGAGACTACCGCGGTAAGTCAATTTAAAGTTGTTCGCCCTATGAGGGCGTTATACGATGAGTACACGTCGACTACAATGTAGTCGATGCTTAGTGTTCTTGACCGGATTCCCTTCTTGAAGGTGGTGTGTAGTGAAATGTACCCTAGGGGCTGGAGCGGGGTGTCTCCTAATCTGAATAAGCTATTAAGATATGCTTTTAACTCTTTTTTCTCGAGCCCGAGCTTGTCGAAAGCAGGCTTAAATAGGATGTCGGCCGAACTCTCCTGGTCAACCAGAGTTCGATGGAGGTTGGTGTTTGCCAATATGATGGTGATTACCATTGGGTCGTCATATCCTAGGGCTATACCTATGGTGTCTTCCTTGATAAAAGAGATCGTAGGGAGGTCGGATGGCTGACTCTCCTCCCCGACGTGGTATATCTCCTTAAGATGCTTTTTGTGGGACGACTTTGAGATCCCATCTCTTGTGAATCCTCCATTGATCATGTGGATATGCCTCTCCCGAGTGTGAGAAGGGCGTTTTGTCCAGCCTCCCTTTTCATCCCTTCTTCTTTTTCTTGGGTCGTCTGTTCTGTCACTAGATATTGGTCCAATCATCCTTCCAACTTTTCTATGACATTTTTCAAGTCGTAGCATTCATTGGTAGGGTGTCTGTAGAGTTTGTGGTATTCGCAGTACTCCGTCTAACTTCCTCCATTTTTGTGTTTGATCAGATGGGGTGGTGGGATTTTCTCCGTGTGACATATTTCCTTGTAGACATCTACTAGGGATATCTGGAGGGGGTGTAGTTGTGGTACTTTCTAGGTTTTTCTGTGCTTGGTTCTTCCTTATTTTTTGATTCTCTGTCTCTATCTCGGGAGGGGTAGGGGAAATTAGTTTTGGAGGTCTCCCCTAATCGGGAGTTCTCTTCCATGTTAATGTACTTCTTTGCTCACTCCTGCACCTCGTTCAAGGAGGTGGGGTGTTTTTTAGATATGGACTGACTGAAGGGTCCTTCTCTTAGGCCATTGATCAGTCCCATAATGGCTGCTTCAGTAGGGAGGTTTTGAATTTCTAGGCATGCTTTATTAAATCTTTCCATGTATTCTCGATGACTTTTCCAGTCTCTTTGCTTGATTCCTAGTAGATTTGTGGCATGCTTGGTTTTGTCCTTTTGAATGGAGAACTTGGCCAGGAATTTCTTGGCGAGGTCGTCAAAGCTGGTAATTGACCTTGGGAGTGGGCTGTCGAACCACCTTATAGTTGTCTTGGTGAAGGTAGTTGGGAAAGCTTTGCAACGGGTTGCGTCAAAGGCCTCGGTGAGGTGCATCCGGCTCCTAAAGTTGCTAAGGTGGTGGATTGGGTCGGACGACCCGTCATATAGATCCATGTTGAAAGGCTTGAAATTCTTGTGGACCTTTGCTTTCATGATTTCTTCTGTGAATGGGTCTTGCTCTTTGGAGGGGCTAGTCTTGTGGTCTGTTCGTGTGGTGCGGGCTGGTGCGGAATTTATAACCCACAAACTAACCGGCAAGTGCACTGGGTCGTACCAAGTAGTACCTCAAGTGAATGAGGGTCGATCCCACGAGGATTGATGGACTAAACAACAATGATTGAATGATTTACTTAATTAAACAAACAGAAAAGAGTGTTTGGATCTCAATTGCATTAAACAGTAAATTCAGAGAATCAGAAAGCAAGCAGTAAATGGGTTGTGAAATATATGAGTAAAACAGTTAAGGTTCCAAAGATGTTTATTTTCTGGATTAACTTTTCTTATCAACTACTTTAATCATGCAAGATTTAATTCATGGCAAATTATATGTGACTAAACTCTAATTCCTTAGACCTTTTTAGTCTCCTCCAACCTTCATCAACCGCCAATTCCTTGGTCACTTGATTCCGATTAGAGGGTTAAGTTCAAAACTAGTTTATGTGCCACAAAAATCCTAATTATCCGAATATAAGAGGATTATATGTCATGTATTCCGTTAAGTCCAGATAATTAGAAATTTAGGAGAAATTTTTTTCAAGTTGTTGTTCAAGTAAATTGCTTTTTCAAGGTTTACAAGAACTCAAATAGAATAAGGATCATACTTCCGTTCCACCCAGATTCATAAGATGAAGAACGAAAACAAATTCTTGAAATTGAAATCAATACATGAATTAAAATAGAAGAGTAATAGTATCAATCCATACAATAAACAAAGCTCCTAACCTTAATAGTGGTGGTTTAGTTGCTCATGGCTCAGAAAGAAAACAAGGATTCTGAAAAACTGTAAAGTGCAGAATTAGGTCAGAGAGAAGAGAAGAGAGCCCAAAGGGCTGATTCTTTTCCCCTTTTATATCTAATCCTAAATAATGTAAAATATATTTTCTAAAACTAAATAATATCTTTTTCTATTTTTATATAAAATAAAGTTTAATAAAAAATTAATAAAGATCTTCACATGCTACTCCTTGAACGAATGGGACCACTTTGATTTATTGGGTTAGCGCCTAACTTGGGAGACCTGGTGCACGAAATTGTGATCATCAATGGCGCCATCAACATGGTACGCTCAATTGCAATCTCAACTCTTTATCACAACTTCGCACAACTAACCAGCAAGTGCACTGGGTCGTCCAAGTAATAAACCTTACGCGAGTAAGGGTCGATCCCACGGAGATTATTGGTATGAAGCAAGCTATGGTCATCTTGTAAATATCAGTCAGGCGGATTCAAATGGTTATGGAGGATTAATGATTAAAAGATAAATAAAACATAAAATAAAGATAGAGATACTTATGTAATTCATTGGTGAGAATTTCAGATAAGCGTATGGAGATGCTTTGTCCCTTCCGTCTCTCTGCTTTCCTACTATCTTCATCCAATCCTTCTTACTCCTTTCCATGGCAAGCTGTATGTTGGGCATCACCGTTGTCAATGGCTACAGTCCCTTCCTCTCAGTGAAAATGTTCAACGCACTCTGTCACAGCATGGCTATTCATCTGTCGGTTCTCGATCATGTCGGAATAGAATCCAGTGATTCTTTTGCGTCTGTCACTAATGCCCCACAATCGCGAGTTTGAAGCTCGTCACAGTCATTCAATCCCTGAATCCTACTCAGAATACCACAGACAAGGTTTAGACCTTCCGAATTCTCAAGAATGGCCGCCAATAGATTCTAGCTTATACCACGAAGATTCTGATTAAGGAATCCAAGAGATATCCACTCAATCTAAGGTAGAACGGAGGTAGTTGTTAGGCACACGTTCATAGGTGAGAATGATGATGAGTGTCACGGATCATTACATTCATCAAGTTGAGGAACAAGTGATATCTTAGAACAAGAATAAGCTGAATTGAATAGAAAAACAATAGTAATTGCATTAATACTCGAGGTACAGCAGAGCTCCACACCTTAATCGATGGTGTGTAGAAACTCTACCGTTGAAAATACATAAGAACAAGGTCTAGGCATGGCCAAATGGCCAGCCTCCCAAAGAGGGTTCAATCATAAAAACATGATCGAAAGATGATCCGAAGATTGAAAGATTCTCCAAATACAATAGCAAAAGGTCCTATTTATAGAGAACTAGTAGCCTAGGGTTTACAGAAATGAGTAAATGACGTAAAAATCCACTTCCGGGCCCACTTGGTGTGTGCTTGGGCTGAGCATTGAAGCTTCCATGTGTAGAGACTTTTCTTGGAGTTAAACGCCAGCTTTTGTGCCAGTTTGGGCGTTTAACTCCCACTTTTGTGCCAGTTCCGGTGTTTAACGCCGGGAATTCTAAAGCTGACACGCCTGTTTGGGCCATCAAATCTCGGGCAAAGTATGGACTATTATATATTGCTGGAAAGCCCTAGATGTCTACTTTCCAACGAAATTGAGAGTGCGCCAATTGGGCTTCTGTAGCTCCAGAAAATTTACTTTGAATGCAGGGAGGTCAGAATCCAACAGCATCTGCAGCCCCTTTTCAGCCTCTGAATCAGATTTTTGCTCAGGTCCCTCAATTTCAGCCAGAAAATACTTGAAATCATAGAAAAACACACAAACTCATAGTAAAGTCCAAAAAAGTGAATTTTAAATTAAAACTAATAAAAATATAATAAAAACTAACTAAAACATACTAAAAGCATACTAAAAACAATGCCAAAAAGCGTATAAATTATCCGCTCATCACAACACCAAACTTAAATTGTTGCTTGTCCCCAAACAACTGAAAATCAATAGGATAAAAAGAAGAGAATATACAATGAATTCCAAAAACATCTATGAGGATCAGTATTAATTAGATGAGCGGGGCTTTTAGCTTTTTGCCTCTGAACAATTTTGGCATCTCACTTTATCCTTTGAAGTTCAGAATGATTGGCTTCTATAGGAACTCAGAATCCGGATAGTGTTATTGATTCTCCTAGTTAAGTATGATGATTCTTGAACACAGCTACTTTATGAGTCTGGGCCATGGCCCAAAGCACTCTGTTTTCCAGTATTACCACCGGATACATCCATGCCACAGACACATAACTGGGTGAACCTTTTCAGATTGTGACTCAGCTTTGCTAGAGTCCCCAATTAGAGGTGTCCAGGGTTCTTAAGCACACTCTTTCTGCTTTGGATCATGACTTTAACTGCTCAGTCTCAAGTTTTCACTTGACACCTTCACGCCACAAGCACATGGTTAGGGACAGCTTGGTTTAACCGCTTAGGCCAGGATGTTATTCCTGTAGGCCCTCCTATCCACTGATGCTCAAAGCCTTGGATCCTTTTTATTATCCTTGCCTTTTGGTTTAAAGGGCTATTGGCTTTTTCTGCTTGCTCTCTTTTTTTTTGAATTCACTACTTTTTCTTGCTTTAAGAATCATTTTTATGATTTTTCAGATCCTCAGTAACATGTCTCCTTTTTCATCATTCTTTCAAGAGCCAACAATTTTAACATTCATGAACAACAAATTCAAAAGACATATGCACTGTTCAAGCATACATTCAGAAATCAAAAGTATTACCACCACATCAAAATAATTAATCTGTTATAAAATTCAAAATTCATGCAATTCTTCTTTTTTTCAATTAAGAAAATTTTTCATTTAAGAAAGGTGATGGATTCATAGGACATTCATAACTTTAAGGTATAGACACTAAGATACTAATGATCATAAGACACAAACAGAAATAAAACATAAAGCATAATTTTCGAAAAAACAGAAAAATAAAGAACAAGGAGATTAAAGAACGGGTCCACCTTAGTGATGGCGGCTTGTTCTTCCTCTTGAAGATCTTAAGGAGTGCTTGATCTCCTCAATGTCTCTTCCTTGCCTTTTGGTGGACGAAATTGTGATCACATGTTATTTGTTTATAAAGGATGTTTACTCTTAGGGCACTGTTTATTTTCTTCACAACTCCGTTCAACTAACCAGCAAGTGTACTGGGTCGTCCAAGTAATAACCTTACGTGAGTAAGGGTCGAATCCACAGAGATTGTTGGTATGAAGCAAGCTATGGTCACCTTGTAAATCTCAGTTAGGGAGATTAAAGAGTAATTGTGATTATCATTAAATAAAAAGGGAATAATAAAAGGGATAGAATACTTATGTAGATTCATTGGTAAGAATTTCAGATAAGCGGAATGGAGATGCTGTAGAGCTCCCGGACGCCTGCTCTCCCACTGCTTCTATTCAATCCTTCTTACTCCTTTCCATGGCAAGCTTTGTATAGGGGTTCACCATCAACTGTGGCTACTTTCATCCTCTCGGGGAAATATCCTATGCGGCTGTCACTCGCACAGCTAACCAGTCTGGAGGCATCACCCATGGTTGATAGCTACATCCCATCCTCGCAGTGAAAGCTAATGCTCACGCACTCTGTCACAGTACGGCCAATCACCGGTTGGTTCCCTCCCCTACTGGAATAGAATCCATTGATTCTTTTGTGTTGTCACTATGCCCAGCAGGTTACAGGTTTGAAGCACGTCACAGTCATTCATTACCAGAATCCTACTCGGAACACCACAGACAAGGTTAGACTTTCCGGATTCCCAGGATCCTACTCGGAACACCACAGACAAGGTTGGACTTTCCGGATCCTCATAAATGCCGCCATCTATCTAGCTTATACCACGAAGATTCTGTTGGGGAATCTAAGAGATACACATTCAAGCCTTGTTGCATGTAGAACGGAAGTGGTTGTCAATCACGCGCATTCATAAGTGAGAATGATAATGAGGGTTATCTAACTCATCACATTCATCATGTTCTTGGGTACGAATGAATATCTTGGAATAAGAATAAGAGAGATTTGAATAAAAGAAAATAGAACTTCATTAATCTTTGAGGTACAGCAGAGCTCCACACCCTTAATCTATGGTGTGCAGAAACTCCACCGTTGAAAATACATAAGTGAAAGAGGTCCAGGCATGGCCGAATGGCCAGCCCCCCTAAACGTGATCAATAGTCTCTTAGGATGAAGAATAAAACAAAACTGAGACCAAAGATGTCTAATACATTAGTAATTCATCCTATTTATAATAAACTAGCTCCTAGGGTTTACATAAGTAAGTAATTGATGCATAAATCCACTTCCGGGGCCCACTTGGTGTGTGCTTGGGCTGAGCTTGATCTATCCACGAGCTGAGGCTTCTCTTGGAGTTGAACTTTGAGTTATGACGTGTTTTGGGCGTTCAACTCCGGATCATGACGTTTTTCTGGCGTTTAACTTCAGAAAGGAGCGTGTACTTGGCGTTCAACGCCAATTTGCGTCGTCATTCTTCGAATAAAGTATAAACTATTATATATTGCTGGAAAGCCCTGGATGTCTACTTTCCAACGCCGTTGAGAGCGCGCCAATTGGAGTTCTGTAGCTCCAGAAAATCCATTTCGAGTGCAGGGAGGTCAGATTCCAACAGCATCAGCAGTCCTTTTGTCAGCCTTTTTCAGAGTTTTGCTCAAATCCCTCAATTTCAGTCAGAATTTACCTGAAATCATAGAAAAACACACAAACTCATAGTAAAGTCCAGAAATGTGAATTTAACATAAAAACTAAGGAAAACATCCCTAAAAGTAGCTTAAACTTACTAAAAACTATATGAAAACAATGCCAAAAAGCGTATAAATTATCCGCTCATCACAACACCAAACTTAAATTGTTGCTTGTCCCCAAGCAACTGAAAGTCAATTAGGATAAAAAGAAGAGAATATACTATAAAGTCCAAAATATCACTGAATATTAATTTAATTACATGAGCGGGACTTGTAGCTTTTTGCTTCTGAACAGTTTTGGCATCTCACTTTTTCCTTTGAAGTTTATGAATGATTGGCTTCTCTAGGAACTTAGAATTTCGGATAGTGTTATTGACTTTCCTAGTTAAGCATGTTGATTCTTGAACACAGCTACTTATGAGTCTTGGCCGTGGCCCTAAGCACTTTGTTTTCCAGTATTACCACCGGATACATAAATGCCACAGACACATAACTGGGTGAACCTTTTCAGATTGTGACTTAGCTTTGCTAGAGTCCCCAGTTAGTGGTGTCCAGAGCTCTTAAGCACACTCTTTTGCCTTAGATCACGACTTTAACCATTCAGTCTCAAGTTCTTTACTTGGGCCTTCATGACACAAGCACATGGTTAGGGACAACTTGATTTAGCCGCTTAGGCCTGGATTTAATTTCCTTGGGCCCTCCTATCCATTGATGCTCAAAGCCTTGGATCCTTTTTACCCTTGCCTTTTGGTTTTAAGGGCTATTGGCTTTTTCTACTGCTCCTTCTTTTTCTATATACTCTTTTTAGATCCTTTTTTTTTACTGCTTTTTCTTGCTTCAAGAATCAATTTCATGATGTTTTTCAGATCATCAATAACATTTCTCTTTGTTCATCATTCTTTCAAGAGCCAACAATTTTAACACTCATAAACAACAATATCCAAAGACATATGCACTGTTCAATCATTCATTCAGAAAACAAAAATTATTGTCACCACATCAATATAATTAAACTAAATTCAATAATAATTTCGAAAATTATGTACTTCTTGTTCTTTTGAATTAAAACATTTTTCTTTTAAGAGAGGTGAAGGATTAATGGATTTTTTTCATAGCTTTAAGGCATGGTTACATACTAATGATCATGAAGTAGAGACACAAAAACATAGATAAACACAATAATTAAAAACCGAAAACAGAAAAAAATAAAGAACAAGGAATGAATCCACCTTAGTGGCGTCTTCTTCTTGAAGGACCAATGTTGTTCTTCAACTCTTCTATGTCCCTTCCTTGCCTTTGTTGCTCCTCCCTCATTGCTCTTTGATCTTCTCTTATTTCTTGGAGAATGATGGAGTGCTCATGATGTTCCACCCTTAGTTGCTTCCAATATTTGTGTGGAGGATAACTTATCCCCTGAGGTATCTCAGGGATCTCTTGATTTGCAGCCACATGTTCTACCACTGAGCTATGACGGCTTATATTTTTTTTTCCATCTCCCATGACTCAGAGGTGGAAGCTTTTTGTCTTCCCTTTGAGGTTTCTCTGGCTTTAGGTGCCATTAATGGTAATGGAAAAGCAAAAAAAAGCTTATGCTTTTACCGCACCAAACTTAAAATATTGCTCGCCCTCGAGCAAGATAAGAAAGAAGAGAAGAAGAAGAAGAAGAAGAAAATAGAGGAGAGTGAGGGGAGATGGATTCGGCTATATGGGTGGGATTGGGTGGGAAGGAGAAGTTGAATTTTGAAGGTGAGTGAGGTTTATGGGAAAGGGTGAGTGGTGAATGAAAAATAGAGGGAATGGCCATGAATGAAAAGAGAGAGGGCGAGGTAGGTGGGGATCCTGTGAGTTTCACAGATTCTGAGGTGATCCTGTGGGGTCCACAGATCCTGAGGTGTCAAGGAATTCCATCCCTGCACCAAATAGGCATGTAAAATGCCTTGGCACACCATTCTGGCGTTTAAACGCCCATTGGTGCACATTCTGGGCGTTCAACGCCCATGTAATGCATGTTTCTGGCGTTGAACGCCAGTTTCATGCTTGTTCCTGGCGTTCAGCGCCAGTTTGTCCTCTCTGTGCACATTCTGGCGTTTAACGCCAGGTTGTTGCTTGTTTTGGGCGTTCAGCGCCAGAATGGTGCTCTGTTCTGGCGTTGAACGCCGGCCAGATGCACCTTCTGGGCGTTGAACGCCAGCCCGTGCGTCCTCCAGGGTGAAAAATTTTTTTCTTCTGTTTTTGACTCTGTTTTTAATTTTTTTGATTTTTTCGTGACTCCTCATGATCATGTACCTAATTAAACACAAAAATAACAAAGAAACAAAATAAAATAAAATTAGATAAATAAAATTGGGTTGCCTCCCAACAAGCGCTTCTTTAATGTCAATAGCTTGACAGTGGCTCTCATGGAGCCACATGGTGATCAGGTCAATTTAAGTGTGGTATTCCCAACACCAAACTTAGAGTTTGGATATGGGGTTTGAACACCAAACTTAGAGTTTGGTTGTGGCCTCACAACACCAAACTTAGAGTTTGACTGTAGAGGCTCTTCTTCTTGACTCTGAACTGAGAGA
The DNA here is from genome assembly GCF_014773155.1 of Arachis stenosperma. Lineage (NCBI taxonomy): Eukaryota > Viridiplantae > Streptophyta > Magnoliopsida > Fabales > Fabaceae > Arachis > Arachis stenosperma. Next base: position 30,482,948 of record NC_080380.1, on the reverse strand, counting down.
AGCTCTTCATGCTTACTCTCTTTTGTCACAGAGGGATGGCCATGTGCCTTAAACACAAGGTAGTCCCCATTCAATTGAAGGACTAACTCACCTCTGTTGACATCTATCACAGCTTCTGCTGTGGCTAGGAAAGATCTTCCTAGGATGATGCATTCATCATCTTCATTCCTAGTGTCTAGGATTATGAAGTCAGTAGGGATGTAAAGGCCTTCAACCTTTACTAGCACGTTCTCTACTATTCCATAAGCTTGTCTTATGGACTTATCTGCCAATTGTAAAGAAAATAAGGCAGGTTGTACCTCAATGATCCCCAGCTTCTCCATTACAGAGAGTGGCATAAGGTTTATCCCTGACCCCAGATCACATAGAGCTTTTTCAAAGCTCATGGTGCCTATGGTACAAGGTATTGAGAACTTGCCAGGATCTTGCTTCTTTTGAGGTAGAGTTTTCTGAATCCAAGTATCTAGTTCACTAATGAGCAAGGGAGGTTCACTTTCCCAAGTCTCATTACCAAACAGCTTGGCATTCAGTTTCATGATAGCTCCTAAATATAGAGCAGCTTGCTCTCCAGTTACATCTTCATCCTCTTCAGAGGATGAATAGTCCTCAGAGCTCATGAATGGCAGAAGGAGGTTCAATGGAATCTCTATGATCTCTGTATGAGCCTCAGATTCCTTTGGATCCTTAATAGGAAACTCCTTCATGCTTGAGGGACGTCCCAGGAGGTCTTCCTCACTAAGATTTTCGTCCTCCTCCTCCCTAGTGCATTCGGCCACTTTGATTAAATCAATGGCCTTGCACTCTCCTTTTGGATTTTCTTCTGTATTACTTGGGAGAGTACTGGGAGGAGTTTCAATAACTTTCTTACTCAGCTGGCCCACTTGTGCCTCCAAATTTCTAATGGAGGATCTGGTTTCATTCATGAAACTGAAAGTGGCCTTTGACAGATCAGAGACTATATTGGCTAAATTAGAAGTATTTTGTTCAGAATTCTCTGTCTGTTGCTGAGAAGATGATGGATATGGCTTACTATTATTCAGCCTAGTACGTCCACCATTGTTAAAACCTTGTTGAGGTTTTTGTTGATCCTTCCATGAGAAATTTGGATGATTTCTCCATGATGAGTTATAGGTGTTTCCATAAGGTTCACCTAAGTAATTAACCTCTGCCATGGCAGGGTTCTCAGGATCATAAGCTTCTTCAGAAGCTGCCTCTCTAGTACTGTTGGATGCATGTTGCAACCCATTCAGATTTTGAGAGATCATGTTGACCTGTTGAGTCAACATCTTGTTCTGAGCCAATATGGCATTCAGAGCATCAATTTCAAGAACTCCTTTCTTCTGAGGTACCCCATTGTTCACGGAATTCCTCTCAGAAGTATACATGAACTGGTTGTTTGCAACCATGTCAATGAGTTCTTGAGCCTCTGCAGGCGTTTTCTTCAGGTGAATAGATCCACCTGCAGAATGATCCAATGACATTTTCGAAAATTCAGAGAGACCATAATAGAATATATCTAATATGGTCCATTCTGAAAACATGTCAGATGGACATCTTTTGGTCAGCTGCTTGTATCTTTCCCAAGCTTCATAGAGGGATTCACCATCTTTTTGTTTGAAGGTTTGAACATCCACTCTCAGCTTGCTCAGCTTTTGAGGAGGAAAGAATTTATCCAAGAATGCAGTGACAAGCTTATCCCATGAGTCCAGGCTATCCTTGGGTTGTGAATCCAACCATACCCTAGCTCTGTCTCTTACAGCAAAAGGGAAAAGCATGAGCCTGTAGACTTCAGGATCAACTCCATTCGTCTTTACAGTCTCACAGATCTGCAAGAACTCAGTTAAAAACTGATAAGGATCTTCAGATGGAAGTCCATAAAACTTGCAGTTTTGTTGCATTAAAGCAACTAGTTGAGGCTTAAGCTCAAAGTTATTGGCTCCAATGGCAGGAATGGAGATGCTTCTTCCATCAAACTTGGACGTTGGTTTTGTGAAGTCACCAAGCATTCTATTATTATTATTATTATTTTCCTCTGCCATCTCTTTCTCTTGTTCGAAAATTTCAAGAAGGTTTCTTCTGGATTGTTGTAATTTAGCTTCTTTTAATTTTCTCTTCAGAGTCCTTTCAGGTTCTGGATCAATTTCAACAAGAGTGCCTTTATCCCTGTTCCTGCTCATATGAAAGAGAAGAAAACAAGAAAAGAAAGAGGAATCCTCTATGTCACAGTATAGAGATTCCTTTGTGTTAGTAGAAAAAGAAAGGGGGTAGAAGAATGAAGAATGGATTCGGATTTATGGATGAAGAGAGGTGAAGAGAGGTGTTAGTAATTAAATAATTAAATAGAAGAAGAAAAGAGAAGAGAAAATTCGAAAATAATTTTGAAAAGGAGTTAGTGATTTTCGAAAATTAGAGATAAAATGTGATTAAAATTAAAACATGAAACAATTAATTAATTAAAAAGAATTTTTGAAAAAGAGAGAGATATTTTCGAAAATAGAATAGGGAAAAGTAGTTAAGTGGTTTTGAAAAAGATAAGAAACAAACAAGAAGTTAGTTAGTTGATTGAAAAAGATTTGAAATCAAAATTGAAAAAAATAAGAAGATAGTAAGTTAGATAAGATATTTTGAAATCAAATTTTGAAAAAGATAAAATTTTTGAAAAAGATAAGATAAAAGATAAAAAGATATATTTGAAAAAGATATTTTGAAAAAGATTTAATTTTTAAAATTACTTAACTAACAAGAAACTACAAGATAAGATTCTAGAATTTAAAGATTGAACCTTTCTTAACAAGAAAGTAACAAACTTCAAATTTTTGAACCAATCACATTAATTGTTAGCTAATTTTTGAAAATTTGATATAAAGATAAGAAAAAGATTTTGAAAATATTTTGAAAAATAATTTTTGACATTTTCGAAATTAATAAAAAAAATGAAAAAGATATGATTTTTGAAAAAGATTTTGAAAAGATAAGATTTTTTTAAAAATGAAATTTTGACTTGACTTGTAAGAAACAACTAATTTTGAAAATTTTTGACCAAGTCAATCCCAAAATTTCGAAATTTTGGAGGGAAATAAGGAAAAGATATTTTTTTGATTTTTGAATTTTTAGTTATGAGAGAGAAAAACAACAAAAATGCTCAATGCATGAAATTTTTAGATCAAAACAATGAATGCATGCAAGAATGCTATGAATGTCAAGATGAACACCAAGAACACTTTGAAGATCATGATGAACATCAAGAACATATTTTTGAAAAATTTTTGATGCAAAGAAAACATGCAAGACACCAAACTTAGAAATTTTTAATGCATGAAAAATATGAATGCAAAAATGCACATGAAAAACAAGAAAAGACACAAAACAAGAAAACATCAAGATCATACAAGAGGACTTATCAAGAACAACTTGAAGATCATGAAGAACACTATGAATGCATGGGATTTTCGAAAAAATGCAAGAAAAATTTTTAAATCATGCAATTGACACCAAACTTAAAAATTGACTCAATACTCAAACAAGAAACACAAAATATTTTTTATTTTTATGATTTTCTAATTTTTTTTGTAATTTTATTAATTTTTTTGGAAAATAAGGTTTGTAAAAACGAAAAAGAAAAGAGAAATTTTGAAAAAGATTTTTGAAAATAAAATTACCTAATCTGAGCAACAAGATGAACCGTCAGTTGTCCATACTCGAACAATCCCCGGCAACGGCGCCAAAAACTTGGTGGACGAAATTGTGATCACATGTTATTTGTTTATAAAGGATGTTTACTCTTAGGGCACTGTTTATTTTCTTCACAACTCCGTTCAACTAACCAGCAAGTGTACTGGGTCGTCCAAGTAATAACCTTACGTGAGTAAGGGTCGAATCCACAGAGATTGTTGGTATGAAGCAAGCTATGGTCACCTTGTAAATCTCAGTTAGGGAGATTAAAGAGTAATTGTGATTATCATTAAATAAAAAGGGAATAATAAAAGGGATAGAATACTTATGTAGATTCATTGGTAAGAATTTCAGATAAGCGGAATGGAGATGCTGTAGAGCTCCCAGACGCCTGCTCTCCCACTGCTTCTATTCAATCCTTCTTACTCCTTTCCATGGCAAGCTTTGTATAGGGGTTCACCATCAACTGTGGCTACTTTCATCCTCTCAGGGAAATATCCTATGCGGCTGTCACTCGCACAGCTAACCAGTCTGGAGGCATCACCCATGGTTGATAGCTACATCCCATCCTCGCAGAGAAAGCTAATGCTCACGCACTCTGTCACAGTACGGCCAATCACCGGTTGGTTCCCTCCCCTACTGGAATAGAATCTATTGATTCTTTTGCGTTGTCACTACGCCCAGCAGGTTACAGGTTTGAAGCACGTCACAGTCATTCATTACCGGAATCCTACTCGGAACACCACAGACAAGGTTAGACTTTCCGGATTCCCAGGATCCTACTCGGAACACCACAGACAAGGTTGGACTTTCCGGATCCTCATAAATGCCGCCATCTATCTAGCTTATACCACGAAGATTCTGTTGGGGAATCTAAGAGATACACATTCAAGCCTTGTTGCATGTAGAACGGAAGTGGTTGTCAATCACGCGCATTCATAAGTGAGAATGATAATGAGGGTTATCTAACTCATCACATTCATCATGTTCTTGGGTACGAATGAATATCTTGGAATAAGAATAAGAGAGATTTGAATAAAAGAAAATAGAACTTCATTAATCTTTGAGGTACAGCAGAGCTCCACACCCTTAATCTATGGTGTGCAGAAACTCCACCGTTGAAAATACATAAGTGAAAGAGGTCCAGGCATGGCCGAATGGCCAGCCCCCCTAAACGTGATCAATAGTCTCTTAGGATGAAGAATAAAACAAAACTGAGACCAAAGATGTCTAATACATTAGTAATTCATCCTATTTATAATAAACTAGCTCCTAGGGTTTACATAAGTAAGTAATTGATGCATAAATCCACTTCCGGGGCCCACTTGGTGTGTGCTTGGGCTGAGCTTGATCTATCCACGAGCTGAGGCTTCTCTTGGAGTTGAACTTTGAGTTATGACGTGTTTTGGGCGTTCAACTCCGGATCATGACGTTTTTCTGGCGTTTAACTTCAGAAAGGAGCGTGTACTTGGCGTTCAACGCCAATTTGCGTCGTCATTCTTCGAATAAAGTATGGACTATTATATATTGCTGGAAAGCCCTGGATGTCTACTTTCCAACGCCGTTGAGAGCGCGCCAATTGGAGTTCTGTAGCTCCAGAAAATCCATTTCGAGTGCAGGGAGGTCAGATTCCAACAGCATCAGCAGTCCTTTTGTCAGCCTTTTTCAGAGTTTTGCTCAAATCCCTCAATTTCAGTCAGAATTTACCTGAAATCACAGAAAAACACACAAACTCATAGTAAAGTCCAGAAATGTGAATTTAACATAAAAACTAAGGAAAACATCCCTAAAAGTAGCTTAAACTTACTAAAAACTATATGAAAACAATGCCAAAAAGCGTATAAATTATCCGCTCATCACCTTTGTTGCTCCTCTCTCATGATTCTTTGATCTTCTTTAATTTCATGGAGGATGATGGAATGTTCTTGGTGCTCCATCCTTAGTTGTTCCATGTTGGAACTCAATTCTCCTAGGGAGGTGTTGATTTGCTCCCAATAGTTTTATGGAGGAAAGTGCATTCCTTGAGGCATCTCAGGGATTTCATGATGAGGAATTTCTTCATGTCCATGAGTGGGATCTCTTGTTTGCTCCATCCTCTTCTTAGTGATGGGCTTGTCCTCATCAATGAGGATGTCTCCCTCTATGTTAATTCCAACTGAATTACAGAGGTGACAAATGAGATGAGGGAAGGCTAACCTCTCCAATCATGATGCTATGAATCATGATATCCCGGTCTATAGTAGCTTTGGACCGGTTGCTAGTGGGAATGATTGAGCTTTGGATAAACTCCAACCATCCCCTAGCCACGGGCTTGAGGTCATGCCTTCTCATTTGAACTGGCTTCCCTCTTGAATCTCTCTTCCATTGAGCGCCCTCTTCACAAATGTCTATGAGGACTTGGTCCAACCTTTGATCAAAGTTGACCCTTCTGGTGTAGGGGTGTTCATCTCCTTGCATCATGGGCAAGTTGAATGCCAACCTTACATTTTCCGGACTAAAATCTAAGCATTTCCCCCGAACCATTGTAAGCCAATTCTTTGGGTCCGGGTTCACACTTTGATCATGGTTCTTGGTGATCCATGCATTGGCATAGAACTCTTAAACCATTAAGATTCCGACTTGTTAAATGGGGTTGGTAAGAACTTCCCAACCTCTTCTTTGGATCTCATGTCGGATCTCCAGATATTCACTCTTTTTGAGTTTGAAAGGGACCTCGAGGATCACCTTCTTCATGGCCACAACTTCATAGAAGTGGTCTTGATGCACCCTTGAGATGAATCTCTCCATCTCTCATGACTCGGAGGTGGAAGCTTTTGCCTTTCCTTTCCTCTTTCTAGAGGTTTCTCCGGCCTTAGGTGCCATAAATGGTTATGGAAAAATAAAAAGCAGCACTTTTACCACACCAAACTTATAAGGTTTGCTCATCCTCGAGCAAAAGAGGAAAGAAAAGAGTAGAAGAAGAAGAAATAGAAGAGATGGAGGGGGCTTTTGTGGTTCGGCTGAGGGGAAGAAGTAGTGTTTAGGTTGTGTGAAAATGAAGGAGTGAAGAAGGGTTTATATAGGGGTGGAGAGAAGGGTAGGGTTCGGCCATTATGGGTGGGTTTGGGAGGGAAAGTGGTTTGAATTTGGATGGTGGGGTTTGTGGGGTTTTATAAAGGATGGATGTGAGTGGTGAAGAGAATGGTGGGATTTGATAGGTGAGGGGTTTTTTTTGGGGAAGAGGTATTGAGGTGATTGGTGAATGGGTGAAGAAGAGAGAGAGTGGTGGGGTAGGTGGGGATCTTGTGGGGTCCATAGATCCTGAGGTGTCAAGGATAGCTCATCCCTGCACCAAGTGACGTGCAAAACGCCCTTTCTGCCAATCCTGGCATTAAACGCCAGTTTCTTGCCCATTCCTGGCGTTAAATGCCAATCTAGTGCCCCTTTCTGGCGTTAAACGCCCAGAATGGTGCCAGACTGGGCGTTAAACGCCCATTTGCTGCCCTTACTGGCGTTTAAATGCCAGCAAGTTTTTCCTCTAGGGTGTTCTATTTTTCATTTTGTTTTTCATTCTATTTTTGCTTTTTCAATTGTTTTGGTGACTTCACATGATCATCAACCTATAGAAAACATAAAATAACAATGGAAAATAGATAAATATAACATTGGGTTGCCTCCCAACAAGCGCTTCTTTAATGTCAGTAGCTTGACAGTGGGCTCTCATGGAGCCTCACAGATATTCAGAGCAATGTTGGAACCTCCCAACACCAAACTTAGAGTTTGAATGTGGGGGTTCAATACCAAACTTAGAATTTGGTTGTGGCCTCCCAACACCAAACTTAGAGTTTGACTGTGGGGGCTCTGTTTGACTCTGTTTTGAGAGAAGCTCTTCATGCTTCCTCTCCATGGTTACAGGGGGATATCCTTGAGCCTTAAACACAAAGGATTCTTCATTCACTTGAATGATCAATTCTCCTCTGTCAATATCAATCACAGCCTTTGCTGTGGCTAGGAAGGGTCTGCCAAGGATGATGGATTCATCCATGCACTTCCCAGTCTCTAGGACTATGAAATCAGCAGGGATGTAATGGTCTTCAATCTTTACCAGAACATTCTCTACAAGTCCATAAGCTTGTTTTCTTGAATTGTCTGCCATCTCTAGTGAGATTCTTGCAGCTTGTACCTCAAAGATCCCTAGCTTCTCCATTACAGAGAGAGGCATGAGGTTTATGCTTGACCCTAGGTCACACAAAGCCTTCTCGAAGGTCATGGTGCCTAATGTACAAGGTATTGAGAACTTCCCAGGGTCTTGTCTCTTTTGAGGTAATCTCTGCCTAGTCAAGTCAACCAGTTCTTTGGTGAGCAAAGGGGGTTCATCCTCCCAAGTCTCATTACCAAATAACTTGTCATTTAGCTTCATGATTGCTCCAAGGTACTTAGCAACTTGCTCTTCAGTGACATCTTCGTCCTCTTCAGAGGAAGAATACTCATCAGAGCTCATGAATGGCAGAAGTAAATCCAATGGAATCTCTATGGTCTCAGTGTGAGCCTCAGATTCCCATGGTTCCTCATTAGGGAACTCATTGGAGGTCAGTAGACGTCCATTGAGGTCTTCCTCAGTGGCGATCACTGCCTCTTCTTCCTCTCCAAATTCGACCATGTTGATAGCCTTACACTCTCCTTTTGGATTCTCTTCTGTATTTCTTGGAAGAGTACTAGGAGGGAGTTCAGTAACTTTCTTACTCAACTGACCCACTTGTGCCTCCAAGTTTCTAATGGCGGACCTTGTTTAAGTCATGAAACTTTGAGAGGTTTTGATTAGATTAGAGACCATGGTTGTTAAGTCAGAGTGGCTCTGCTTAGAATTCTCTGTCTGTTGCTGAGAAGATGATGGAAAAGTCTTGCCATTGCTAAACCAGTTTCTTCCACCATTATTATTGTTGAAACCTTGTTGAGGTCTCTGTTGATCCTTCCATGAGAGATTTGGATGATTTCTCCATGAAGGATTATAGGTGTTTCCATAGGGTTCTCCCATGTAATTCACCTCTTCCATTGATGGGTTCTCAGGATCATAAGCTTCTTCTTCAGATGAAGAGTCCTTAGTACTGCCTGGTACAGCTTGCATTCCAGACAGACTTCGAGAAATCATATTGACTTGCTGAGTCAATATTTTGTTCTGAGCCAATATGGTATTCAGAGTATCAATCTCAAGAACTCCTTTCTTCTGATTCGTCCCATTGTTCACAGGATTCCTTTCAGAAGTGTACATGAATTGGTTATTTGCAACCATTTCAATGAGTTCTTGAGCTTCTGCAGGCATCTTCTTCAGATGAAGAGATCCTCTAGCAGAGCTGTCTAATGACATCTTGGACAGTTCAGACAGACCATCATAGAAGATACCTATGATGCTCCATTCAGAAAGCATGTCAGAAGGACACTTTCTGATCAATTGTTTGTATCTTTCCCAAGCTTCATAGAGGGATTCACCTTCCTTTTGTCTGAAGGTTTGGACTTCCACTCTAAGCTTACTCAATTTTTGAGGTGGAAAGAACTTTGCTAAGAAGGCATTGACTAGCTTTTCCCAAGAGTTCAGGCTTTCCTTAGGTTGTGAGTCCAACCATATCCTAGCTCTGTCTCTTATAGCAAAAGGGAATAGCATAAGTCTGTAGACCTCAGGGTCAACCCCATTGGTCTTGACAGTGTCACAGATTTGCAAGAATTCAGCTAAAAACTGATGAGGATCTTCCAATGGAAGTCCATGGAACTTGCAATTCTGTTGCATTAGAGAAACTAATTGAGGCTTAAGCTCAAAGTTGTTTGCTCCAATGGCAGGGATAGAGATGCTTCTCCCATAGAAGTCGGGAGTAGGTGCAGTAAAGTCACCCAGCACCTTCCTTGCATTGTTGGCATTGTTGTTGTTTTCGGCTGCCATGTCTTTTTCTTGTTTGAAGATTTCTGTTAGGTCCTCTACAGAGAGTAGTGCTTTAGCTTCTCTTAGCTTTCGCTTCAAGGTCCTTTCAGGTTCAGGGTCAGCCTCAACAAGAATGCTTTTGTCTTTGCTCCTGCTCATATGAAAGAGAAGAGAACAAGAAAATATGGAATCCTCTATGTCACAGTATAGAGATTCCTTGAGATGTCAGAGGAAATGAAGAATAGAAGGAGGAGGTAGAATAAGAAGAATTCGAACTTATCAAGAGAGATAGAGTTCGAATTGTTGATAGTGGAGGAGTGTTAGTCCTTAAATAGAAGGATGTGAGAAGAGGGGAAGAATTTTCGAAAATAAATTAAAAGATTTTGAAGAAATTTTGAAAAATTGAAGAATGATTTTCGAAAATTAAAGTTGGGAAAGAAATAAAGAGATTTTTTAAAAAGATTTTAAAATTAGAAATCAAAAAGATTGAAAATTATTTGGAAAAAGATGTGATTAAGAAGATATGATTGAAGAGTTATGGTTTTAAAAAGATATGATTGAAAAGATATGATTGAGAAACAATTTAAAAAGATTTGATTTTTTTAAAATTAATGACTTGGCTAACAAGAAATTTAATGGATATGATTCAAACATTAAACCTTTCTTAACAGAAAAGGCAACATACTTGAAATGTTGAATCAAATCATTAATTGTAGGCAAGTATTTTTGAGAATGGAAAGAAATTGATTTTGAAAATATATGATTGAAAAGATATGGTTTGAAAAAGATTTGATTTTGAAAAATTATGAAAACTTGAAAAAAAAATTTGAATTAAAAACAAAATCTTCCCTCTTGTATCATCCTGGCGTTAAACGCCCAGAATGGTATCCATTCTGGCATTTAACGCCCAAAATGCTACCCTTTTGGGCGTTAAACGCCAGTTTTCCTTCTTCACTGGGCGTTTTGAACGCCCAACTTTTTTTGTGTAATTCCTCTGCTGCATGTTCTGAATCTTCAATTCTCTGTATTATTGACTTGAAAAGACACAAATTAAAAATTTTTTTGAATTTTTAATGATGAGGAATAATCAAAATGCAACTAAGATCAAATAAACAATGCATGCAAGACACCAAACTTAGAAGTTTGTATACTATTGACACTAATAAATTGAGAATGCATATGAGAAACAACAAAACACTCAAGACAAGAGAATTTAAAGATCAGAGCAAGGAAATCATCAAGAACAACTTGAAAATCAATGAAGAACATAATGCATGTAATTTTCAAAAATTAGAAGAATAAAGACATGCAATTGACACCAAACTTAAAATTAGACACTAGACTCAAACAAGAAACATAAAAATATTTTTGATTTTAAGATTTTATAAATTTTTTTGTGCTTTTTCGAAAATTGAGTGGAAAAGAAAAACAAGGGTTCAAAATTCTTAATGAGAATTCCAGGAATCATTGCAATGCTAGTCTAAGACTCCGGTCCAGGAATTAGACATGGCTTTACAGCCAGCCATACTTCAACAAATCATCATGAAACTCTAGAATCCATTCTTAAAAACTCTGAAGAACAAATTAGAAATATTTTTTTTGTATTTTTGAAAAATTTTCGAAAAGTAAAAAGCTTAAACATAAAATAAAATTACCTAATCTAAGCAACAAGATGAACCGTTAGTTGTCCAAACTCGAACAATCCCCGGCAACGGCGCTAAAAACTTGGTGCACGAAATTGTGATCATCAATGGCGCCATCAACATGGTACACTCAATTGCAATCTCAACTCTTTATCACAACTTCGCACAACTAACCAGCAAGTGCACTGGGTCGTCCAAGTAATAAACCTTACGCGAGTAAGGGTCGATCCCACGGAGATTGTTGGTATGAAGCAAGCTATGGTCATCTTGTAAATCTCAGTCAGGCGGATTCAAATGGTTATGGAGGATTAATGATTAAAAGATAAATAAAACATAAAATAAAGATAGAGATACTTATGTAATTCATTGGTGAGAATTTCAGATAAGCGTATGGAAATGCTTTGTCCCTTCTGTCTCTCTGCTTTCCTACTGTCTTCATCCAATCCTTCTTACTCCTTTCCATGGCAAGCTGTATGTTGGGCATCACCATTGTCAATGGCTACAGTCCCGTCCTCTCAGTGAAAATATTCAACGCGCTTTGTCACAGCACGGCTATTCATCTGTCGGTTCTCGATCATGTCGGAATAGAATCCAGTGATTCTTTTGCGTCTGTCACTAACGCCCCACAATCGCAAGTTTGAAGCTCGTCACAGTCATTCAATCCCTAAATCCTACTCAGAATACCACAGACAAGGTTTAGACCTTCCGAATTCTCAAGAATGGCCGCCAATGGATTCTAGCTTATACCACGAAGATTCTGATTAAGGAATCCAAGAGATATCCACTCAATCTAAGGTAGAACGGAGGTGGTTTTCAGGCACACGTTCATAGGTGAGAATGATGATGAGTGTCACGGATCATCATATTCATCAAGTTGAGGAACAAGTGATATCTTAGAACAAGAATAAGCTGAATTGAATAGAAGAACAATAGTAATTGTATTAATACTCGAGGTACAGCAGAGCTCCACACCTTAATCTATGGTGTGTAGAAACTCTACCGTTGAAAATACATAAGAACAAGGTCTAGGCATGGCCGAATGGCCAGCCTCCCAAAGAGGGTTCAATCATAAAAACATGATCAAAAGATGATCCAAAGATTGAAAGATTCTATTTATAGAGGTCCTATTTATAGAGAACTAGTAGCCTAGTGTTTACAAAAATGAGTAAATGACGTAAAAATCCATTTCCGGGCCCACTTGGTGTGTGCTTGGGCTGAGCATTGAAGCTTCTATGTTCCATGTGTAGAGACTTTTCTTGGAGTTAAACGCCAGCTTTTGTGCCAGTTTGGGCGTTTAACTCCCACTTTTGTGCCAGTTCCGGTGTTTAACGCCGGGAATTCTAAAGCTGACTTGGAATTCCTGTTTGGGCCATCAAATCTCGAGCAAAGTATGGACTATTATATATTGCTAGAAAGCCCTGGATGTCTACTTTCCAAAGAAATTGAGAGCGAGCCAATTGGGCTTCTGTAGCTCTAGAAAATCTACTTCGAGTGCAGGGAGGTCAGAATCCAACAGCATCTGCAGCCCTTTTCAGCCTCTGAATCAGATTTTTGCTCAGGTCCCTCAATTTCAGCCAGAAAATACCTGAAATCACAGAAAAACATACAAACTCATAGTAAAGTCCAGAAAAGTGAATTTTAAATAAAACCTAATAAAAATATAATAAAAACTAACTAAAACATACTAAAAGCATACTAAAAACAATGCCAAAAAGCGTATAAATTATCCGCTCATCAAGACCCAAGTTAGGCGCCACTTTTATAGCATGGCTTGGATGCTGGGATGATCACTAGTGCCTAACTTCAGAATCCTAAAGTTAGGCGCCACCCTGGTAGCAGCGATTGGAGGCTTTGTTCTTCTTCCGGCACCTAACTTGGAAAAAGCCAAGTTAGGCGCCAATATGGCTGAGTGTGTTGGAGAAGAAGTGTGCACTATCATACATCATTAGAAAGCTCTGAAAGTTAGCTTTCTAATGCCACTAGAATCACGTCAATTGGACCTTTGTAACTCAAGTTATTTCAGTTGGAGTGCAAGGAGGTCAGAGTTGACAACATCATTCACTTTCTTCTCTTTTTCTATAGAAACTCCATCAAATCCATCCGAATGCTACTTGATATAAACAGAATTGTACACAACTCAAAGTACCATCCATAGTGCCTAAAAGATATTTAAATCTTGATTAAACTCAATGATTCAATTACAAATTCACTAGGAAAGGATAGAAAAGATGCTCGCGCTTGAGCTGCTTTAGACGATCTTGCTGCTCGTGCACCACGTTCAGTATGTCTATAGTATGGGGGTGTTTTTTTTTTTTCAGAATGTCTTGCGTCTGAGTGGGTTTTCTTTGGTTCTATCGTGGCCTGGTGGGGGTAGTGCAGTGTTGTGGTCTTCTTTCCGTGCTCCATCCCTTGATTCGGATGCGATGTGGCCATCCTCTGGTTAGTTGTCCGCCATGGTGTGGGATGACTTCCAGGGTCCCCGACAGCGGCACCAATGTTCCGAGGGTTATCTGAAATTTTGAGTTCGGACCGGACGTGAGATCTGGGTCTTCTTCGGGTGTCAATCTCTGATCTACTGGTGTAGAGGTGCCGTCTATCTGAGCTCCTCGTGGGGGTTGGGTGGTGGTACCTGCAAGAGACTCCAATGCTTAAGTTAACAAGGGCTTTAGGCAAGTTTTTTGTAGGATTAGAGTATGAGTTATACCTGGAGGCTCCAGTGTATTTATTGTAGAGATTGATGACCTCCTTTGGAGGGGAGGATCTTTATCTTATCTTATATCCATTGGTAGGATCTTATCTTTTTGGTAACCACCTTCTAGTGGGCGGTGGCCTTGCTGTATTGGGCCTCTTTGGGCCTTTTGATGGTCGTCCGCCCTTATTAGAAGATATCGGCAGAGGCGAGAGGGCTCTCCTTGAGGTCGGCCCTTTTACCTTTTGCCGACCCGGGCCTAGTGCTTGGGTCAGGGTATGAACAGTAACAGTGCCAAATATATAAGATATAAGGCTGACGAACGGACTTTTATGCGGTCTAGAAATTCACAAATTAGTTATTGTTGAAAGTATAGCGTCTAAACCAACAAAGAATCCTTTCGCACAAAAACTTGGTTGTGACAAGTAACAAACCCCTAATAAAATTGATAACCGAAGTATTTAAACCTCGGGTCGTCTCTCAAGGAATTGTAGGGAAGTATGCTTAAAATTGGTTATATGGAAAAGTATATTTTTAGGGTTTTTTTTTTGAGAAAAGAAGCAAAAATAGTAAATAGCAAAAAGAATAAACTAATAACTAGAAAAGCTCTTGGCAAGGTATGAGAACTGAATGTCCTATTGATGAGCGGATAATTTGTACGCTTTTTGGCATTGTTTTTAGTATGTTTTTAGTAGTTTTAGTTGAGTTCTTAGTATATTTTTATTAGTTTTTAGTTAAAATTCACTTTTCTGGACTTTACTATGAGTTTGTGTGTTTTTCTGTGATTTCAGGTATTTTCTGGTTGAAATTGAGGGACCTGAGCAAAAATCTGATTCAGAGACTGAAAAGGACTGCAGATGCTGTTGGATTCTGACCTCCCTGCACTCGAAGCGGTTTTTCTGGAGCTACAGAAGCCCAATTGGCGCGCTCTCAACGGTGTTGGAAAGTAGACATCCTGGACTTTCCAGAAATATATGATAGTCCATACTTTTCCCAAGATTTGATGGCCCAAACCGGCGTTCAAAGTCACCCTCAGAATTCCCAGCGTTAAACGCCGGAACTGGCACCAAAATGGGAGTTAAACGCCCAAACTGGCATAAAAGCTGGCGTTTAACTCCAAGAAGAGTCTCTGCACGAAAATGCTTCATTGCTCAGCCCAAGCACACACCAAGTGGGCCCGGAAGTGGATTTTTATGTCATTTACTCATCTTTGTACACCTTAGGCTACTAGTTTTTTATAAGTAGGACCTTTTACTATTGTATTTACATCTTCTGATCTTTGGAACCTTTTTCTTTAGATCTTTTGATCACTTTGGGAGGCTGGCCATTCGGCCATGCCTAGACCTTGTTCTTATGTATTTTCAACGGTGGAGTTTCTACACACCATAGATTAAGGTGTGGAGCTCTGCTGTACCTCGAGTATTAATGCAATTACTATTGTTCTTCTATTCAATTCCGCTTGTTCTTTGTCCAAGATATTCATTCGCACTCAAGAACTTGATGAATGTGATGATTATGTGACACTCATCATTATTCTCACTTATGAACAAAGTGACTGACAACCACTTCTGTTCTACAAGCAAACAAGGCTCTAGTGTTTATCTCTTGGATTCCTGATACACGATGCATGGTTGATCGCCTGACAACCGAGTGCTCGCCTGACAACCGAGCCAGCCATTCCGTGAGATCAGAGTCTTCGTGGTATAGGCAAGAACTGATGGCGGCATTCAAGAGAATCCGGAAGGTCTAACCTTGTCTGTGGTATTCTGAGTAGGATTCAATGATTGAATGACTGTGACGTGCTTCAAACTCCTAGCAGGCGGGGCGTTAGTGACAGACGCAAAAGAATCACTGGATTCTATTCCGGCCTGACCGAGAACCGACAGATGGATAGCCGTGCCGTAACAGGGTGCGTTGAACATTTCCACTGAGAGGATGGGAGGTAGCCACTGACAACGGTGAAACCCTTGCATAAGCTTGCCATGGAAAGGAGTAAGAAGGATTGGATGAAGACAATAGGAAAGCAGAGAGACGGAAGGGAAAGCATCTTCATACGCTTATCTGAAGCTCCCACCAATGATATACATAAGTATCTCTATCTTTATCTTTATGCTTTATTCGTATATCACCATGCCTATTTGAGTCTGCCTGACTAAGATTTACAAGGTGACCATAGCTTGCTTCATACCAACAATCTCCGTGGGATCGACCCTTACTCGTGTATGGTTTATTACTTGGACGACCCAGTGCACTTGCTGGTTAGTTGTGCGAAGTTGTAGTGATCACAATTTCGTGCACCAAGTTTTTGGCGCCGTTGCCGGGGATTGTTTCGTGTATGGACAACTGACGGTTCATCTTGTTGCTTAGATTAGGTATTTTTCTTCAGAGTTCTTAAGAATGAATTCTAGTGTTTCATAATGATCTGCTGAAATCTGGCTGGCTGAGAAGCCATGTCTAATCTTATTGGACCGAGGTTTCAACTGATCATCACAAGAGCTTGTTGATTTCTATCAATCTTGCTATTGGAGCAATGATCTGCTAAGGCTTGACTGGCCATTGGCCATGTCTAGTGTTTTGGACCGAAGCTTTCTTTGAAAGCTTGGCTGGCTGTGAAGCCATGTCTAATTCCTGGACCGGAGTCTTAGACTGGCATTGCAATGATTCCTGGAATCCAAAATGAGAATTCTGAAACCTTTATTTTCTATTTTCATATAATTTTCGAAAAAGCACAAAAAATTACAAAACCATAAAAACCAAAAAAAAGATTTTATGTTTCTTGTTTGAGTCTAGTGTCTAATTTTAAGTTTGGTGTCTTGCCTGCATTGATTATTTGATCTTGGTTCTATTTTCAAGTCAAAAAGTACAGGGAACTGAAGATTCAGAACATGCAGCAGAGGAATTACACAGAAAAAGCTGGGCGTTCAAAACGCCCACTGAAGAAGGACAGACTGGCGTTTAAACGCCAGCCAGGGTACCTGGTTGGGCGTTTAACGCCCAAAAAGGTAGTGCATTGGGCGTTAAACGCCAGAATGTGCACCATTCTGGGCGTTTAACGCCAGGATGGCACAAGGGGGAGGATTTTGTTTTCAAATCGATTTTTTTTTCAAGTTTTCAAAGTTTTTCAAAATCAAATCTTTTTCAAATCGTATCTCTTCAATCAAATGTTTTCAAAATCAATTTCTTTCCTTTTTCAAAGATACTTGCTAACAATTAATGATTTGATTGAACATTTCAAGTATGTTGCCTTTTCTGTTGAGAAAGGTTTAATGTTTGAATCATATCTTTTCTTGTTAGGCAAGTCATTAATTTTCAAAATCAAATCTTTTTAAAAGTGTTTTCAAATCATATCTTTTCAATCATATCTTTTTAAAACCATAACTTTTTAATCATATATTTTTTTTATCACATCATTTTCAAATTAGTTTTTAATCCTATCTTTTTGATTTCTAATTTCAAAATCTTTTTCAAAAATCACTTGATTTCTTTTCCACTTTTAGTTTTCGAAGATTATCAATCAATTTTTCAAAATGTTTTTAAAATTTTTTTAATTAATTTTCGAAAATTCTCTTCCCCTCTTCTCACATCCTTCTATTTATGGAGTATTACTCCTCCTCAATGCACAATTCGAACTCTACCCCACTAAGTTCGAATTCTCTACCTCTTTCTTCTAATTTTCTTTTCCTCTGACACCTCAAGGAATCTTGATGAGCGGATAATTTATACGCTTTTTGGCATTGTTTTTATATAGTTTTTAGTAAGTTTGAGCTACTTTTAGGGATGTTTTCATTAGTTTTTATGTTAAATTCACATTTCTGGACTTTACTATGAGTTTGTGTGTTTTTCTGTGATTTCAGGTAAATTCTGACTGAAGTTGAGGGATTCGAGCAAAACTCTGAAAAAGGCTGACAAAAGGACTGCTGATGCTGTTGGATTCTGACCTCCCTGCACTCGAAATGGATTTTCTGGAGCTACAGAACTCCAAATGGCGCGCTCTCAACGGCGTTGGAAAGTAGACATCCAGGGCTTTCCAGCAATATATAATAGTCCATACTTTATTCGAAGAATGACGACGCAAACTGGCGTTGAACGCCAAGTACACGCTCCTTTCTGGAGTTAAACGCCAGAAAAACGTCATAATCCGGAGTTGAACGCCCAAAGCACATCATAACTCGAAATTCAACTCCAAGAGGAGCCTCTGCTCGTGGATAAATCAAGCTCAGCCCAAGCACACACCAAGTGGGCCCCGGAAGTGGATTTATGCATCAATTACTTACTCATGTAAACCCTAGGAGCTAGTTTATTATAAATAGGATGATTTACTAATGTATCAATCATCCTTTGATCTCAGTTTTGTTTTATTCTTCATCTTAGGAGATCATTGATCACGTTTAGAGGGCTGGCCATTCGGCCATGCCTGAACCTTCTTTTACTTATGTATTTTCAACGGTGGAGTTTCTGCACACCATAGATTAAGGGTGTGGAGCTCTGCTGTACCTCAAAGATTAATGAAGTTCTATTTTCTTTTATTCAATTCTCTATCTTATTCTTATTCCAAGATATTCATTCGTACTCAAGAACATGATGAATGTGATGAGCTAATAACTCTCATCATCATTCTCACTTATGAACGCGCGTGATTGACAACCACTTCCGTTCTACGTGTAACAAGGCTTGAATGTATATCTCTTAGATTCCCCAACAGAATCTTCGTGGTATAAGCTAGATAGATGGCGGCATTCATCTAGATCCGGAAAGTCCAACCTTGTCTGTGGTGTTCCGAGTAGGATCCTGGGAGTCCGGAAAGTCTCACCTTGTCTGTGGTATTCCGAGTAGGATTCCGTTCATGAATGACTGTGACGTGCTTCAAACTTTAACCTGCTGGGCGTTAGTGACAAACGCAAAAGAGGGATTCTATTCCAGTAGGAGCGGGAACCAACCGGTGATTGGCCGTACTGTGACAGAGTGCGTGCATTAGCTTTCACTGCGAGGATGGGATGTAGCTATCAACCATGGGTGATGCCTCCAGACTGGTTAGCTGTGCGAGTGACAGCCGTACAGGTTATTTCCCCGAGAGGAATGAAAGTAGCCACAGCTGATAGTGAACCCCTATACAAAGCTTGCCATGGAGAGGAGTAAGAAGGATTGGATAGAAGGAATAGGAGAGCAGGCGTCCGAGAGCTCTACAGCACCTCCATTCCGCTTATCTGAAATTCCTACCAATAAATCTGCATAAGTATTTCTATCCCTTTTATTATTCCTTTCTATTTAATGATAATCACAATTACTCTTTAATCTCCCTAACTGAGATTTGCAAGGTGACCATAGCTTGCTTCATACCAACAATCTCTGTGGATTCGACCCTTACTCATGTAAGGTTATTACTTGGACGACCCAGTACACTTGCTGGTTAGTTGAACGGAGTTGTGAAGAAAATAAACAGTGCCCTAAGAGTAAACATCCTTTATAAACAAATAACAAGTGATCACAATTTCGTCCACCAAGTTTTTGGCGCCGTTGCCGGGGATTGTTCGAGTATGGACAACTGACGGTTCATCTTGTTGCTCAGATTAGGTAATTTTCTTTTCAAAATCTTTTTTTCAAAAATTTTTATTTATTTTTCGTTTTTCAAAACTTTATTTTCGAAAATAATTAATAAAAATACAAAAAAAAAAATTAGAAAATCATAAAAATAAAAAATATTTTGTGTTTCTTGTTTGAATCTTGAGTCAATTTTTAAGTTTGGTGTCAATTGCATGCTTTTAAAATTTTTCTTGCATTTTTCGAAAATCCCATGCATTCATAGTGTTCTTCATGATCTTCAAGTTGTTCTTGACAAGTCTTCTTGTTTGATCTTGATGATTTCTTGTTTTGTGTCTTTTCTTGTTTTTCATGTGCATTTTTGCATTCATATTTTTCATACATTAAAAATTTCTAAGTTTGGTGTCTTGCATGTTTTCTTTGCATCAAAATTTTTCAAAAATATGTTCTTGATGTTCATCATGATCTTCAAAGTGTTCTTGGTGTTCATCTTGACATTCATAGCATTCTTGCATGCATCTTGTGTCTTGATCCAAAATTTCCATGTTTTGGGTCATTTTTGTGTTTTTCCTTAAAAATTCAAAAATAAAAAATATCTTTTCCTTATTTCCCTCCACAATTTCGAAATTTTGGGTTGACTTGGTCAAAAGATTTTTAAAATTAGTTGTTTCTTACAAGTCAAGTCAAAATTTCAATTTTAAAAATCTTATCTTTTCAAAATCTTTTTCAAAATTATATCTTTTTCAAAATTTTTTATTTATTTTCGAAAATTTCAAAAATATTTTTCAAATATTTTCAAATTCTTTTTCTTATCTTTATATGTAATTTTCGAAAATTCACTAATAATTAATGTGATTGGTTCAAAAATTGAAGTTTGTTACTTTCTTGTTAAGAAAGGTTCAATCTTTAAGTTCTAGAATCTTATCTTGTAGTTTCTTGTTAGTGAAGTAAATAATTTCAAAATTTTTTGAATTAAATCTTTTTATCTTTTATCTTATCTTTTCAAAAAAAAAATTTTATCTTTTTCAAAAATTTTATCTTTTTCAAAATTTGATTTTAAAATATCTTATCCAACTTACTATCTTCTTATCTTTTAAATTTTGATTTCAAATCTTTTTCAATCAACTAACTAACTTTTTGTTTGTTTCTTATCTTTTTCAAAACCACTTAACTACTTTTCCCTCTTCTATTTCGAAAATATCTCTCTCTTTTTCAAAAATTCTTTTTAATTAATTAATTGTTTTAAATTTTAATTTTAATTTTATTTTATCTCTAATTTTCGAAAATCACTAACTCCTTTTCAAAATTGTTTTCGAATTCTCTCTTCTCTTTTCTTCCTCTATTTAATTATTTAATTACTAACACTTCTCTTCACCCCTCTTCATCAAAAATCCGAATCCATTCCTCTTCTTCTACCCCTTCTTTTTCTACTAACATAATGGAATCTCTATACTGTGACATAGAGGATTCCTTCTTTCTTTTTTTGTGTTCCCTTTTCTTTCATATGAGCAGGAACAGGGACAAAGGCACTCTTGTTGAAGTTGATCCAGAACCTGAAAAGACTCTGAAGAGAAAATTAAAAGAAGCTAAATTACAACAATCCAGAAGCAACCTTTTAGAAAATTTCGAACAAGAGGAAGAGATGGCCGAAAATAATAATGATAATGCAAGGAGAATGCTTGGTGACTTCACAAAGCCAACATCCAAGTTTGATGGAAGAAGCATCTCCATTCCTGCCATTGGAGCCAATAACTTTGAGCTTAAGCCTCAACTAGTTGCATTAATGCAACAAAACTGCAAGTTTATGGACTTCCATCTGAAGATCCTTACCAGTTTTTAACTGAGTTCTTGCAGATCTGTGACACTGTAAAGACAAATGGAGTTAATCCAGAAGTCTACAGACTCTTGCTTTTCCCTTTTGCTGTAAGAGACAGAGCTAGAGTATGGTTGGATTCTCAACCCAAGGATAGCCTGGACTCATGGGATAAGCTTGTCACTGCATTCTTAGATAAGTTCTTTCCTCCTCAAAAGCTGAGCAAGCTGAGAGTGGATGTTCAAACCTTCAAACAAAAAGATGGTGAATCCCTCTATGAAGCTTGGGAAAGATACAAGCAGCTGACAAAGAGATGTCCATCTGACATGTTTTCTGAATGGACCATATTAGATATATTCTATTATGGTCTCTCTGAATTTTCGAAAATGTCATTGGACCATTCTGCAGGTGGATCTATTCACCTGAAGAAAACGCCTGAAGAGGCTCAAGAACTCATTGACATGGTTGCAAACAACCAGTTCATGTATACTTCTGAGAGGAATTCCGTGAACAATGGGGTACCTCAGAAGAAAGGAGTTCTTGAAATTGATGCTCTGAATGCCATATTGGCTCAGAACAAAGTGTTGACTCAACAGGTCAACATGATCTCTCAGAATCTGAATGGATTGCAACATGCATCCAACAGTAATAGAGAGGCAGCTTCTGAAGAAGCTTATGATCCTGAAAACCCTGCCATGGCAGAGGTTAATTACTTAGGTGAACCTTATGGAAACACCTATAACCCAACATGGAGAAATCATCCAAATTTCTCATGGAAGGATCAACAAAAACCTCAACAAGGTTTTAACAATGGTGGACGTGCAAGGCTGAATAATAGTAAGCCATATCCATCATCTTCTCAGCAACAGACAGAGAACTCTGAACAAAATAATTCTAATTTAGCCAATATAGTCTCTGATCTGTCAAAGGCCACTTTCAGTTTCATGAATGAAACCAGATCTTCCATCAGAAATCTGGAAGCACAAGTGGGCCAGCTGAGTAAGAAAGTTATTGAAACCCCTCCCAGTACTCTCCCAAGCAATACTGAAGAAAATCCAAAAGGAGAGTGCAAGGCCATTGATTTAATCAAAGAGGCCGAATGCACTAGGGAGGAGGAGGACGAAAATCCTAGTGAGAAAGTCCTCCTGGGACGTTCTTCAAGCATGAAGGAGTTTCCTATTAAGGATCCAGAGGAATCTGAGGCTCATCTAGAGACCATAGAGATCCCATTAAATCTCCTTCTGCCATTCATGAGCTCTGAAGAATATTCATCCTCTGAAGAGGATGAAGACGTGATTGGAGAGCAAGCTGCTCTATATTTAGGTGCTATCATGAAGCTGAATGCCAAACTATTTGGTAATAAGACTTGGGAAAGTAAACCTCCCTTACTCATTAGTGAACTAGACACTTGGATTCAGCAAACTCTACCTCAAAAGAAACAAGATCCTAGCAAGTTCTTAATACCTTGTACCATTGGCACCATGAGCTTTGAAAAAGCTCTATGTGATCTGGGGTCAGGAATAAATCTTATGCCACTCTCTGTGATGGAGAAGCTGGGAATCATTGAGGTACAACCTGCCTTGTTCTCATTACAACTGGCAGACAAGTCAGTAAGACAAGCTTATGGATTAGTAGAGGACGTGCTAGTAAAGGTTGAAGGCCTTTACATCCCTACTGATTTCATAATCCTAGATACTAGGAAGGAAGATGATGAATGCATCATCCTAGGAAGACCTTTCCTAGCTACAGCAGGAGCTGTGATAGATGTCAACAGAGGTGAGTTAGTCCTTCAATTGAATGGGGACTACCTTGTGTTTCAAGCACATGGCCATCCCTCTGTGACAGAAGAGAGTAAGCATGAAGAGCTTCTCTCAGTTCAGAGTCAAGAAGAGCCTCCACAGTCAAACTCTAAGTTTGGTGTTGTGAGGCCACAACCAAACTCTAAGTTTGGTGTTCAAACCCCATATCCAAACTCTAAGTTTGGTGTTGGGAACACTACACACTAAATTGACCTGATCACCATGTGGCTCCATGAGAGCCACTGTCAAGCTATTGACATTAAAGAAGCGCTTGTTGGGAGGCAACCCAATTTTATTTATCTAATTCTATTTTATTTTGTTTCTTTGTTATTTTTGTTTTTTATTAGGTACATGATCATGAGGAGTCACGAAAAAATCAAAAAAATTAAAAACAGAGTCAAAAACAGAAGAAAAAAAATTTTTCACCCTGGAGGCGCACGGGCTGGCGTTCAGCGCCCAGAAGGAGCATCTTTCTGGCGTTCAACGCCAGAACAGAGCACCATTCTGGCGCTGAACGCCCAATACAAGCAACAACCTGGCGTTTAACGCCAGGATGCGCACACAAGAGGACGATCTGGCGCTGAACGCCAGAAACAAGCATGAAACTGGCGTTCAACGCCAGGAACATGCATAACATGGGCGTTTAACGCCCAGAACTAGCATCAATGGGCGTTTGAACGCCAGAATGATGCATGAAGGCATGTTACATGCCTATAGGGTGAAGGAATGGTATTTCTTTGCACCTCAGGATCTGTGGACCCCACAGGATCTCCACTACAGGATCTGTGGACCCCACAGGATCCCCACCTACCTTTTCTTTTAATCCTAATCACATTCTCTTAATCCAAATCTCATTCTCAATGTCACCCTTCCCAACACCCTTCACCAATCACCTCAATTCCTCTTCCCAATTACCCCATTCACCATTCACATCAAATTCCTCTTCCCCATAAACCCCACCTACCTCCACTACATTCAAATTCAATTTACCACCCTTTCCCACCCAAATCGGCCGAACCTATACCCTCCCCCCTCCCTATAAATACCCTTCTTTTCTTTTACATTTTCACACAACACAAACCCCACATTCTCCTACATAGCCGCACCCTCTCTTCTCCCTCTCTACCATTTTCTTCTTCTTCTTCTACTCTTCTTTCCTTTTTGCTTGGGGACAAGCAAATTTTTAAGTTTGGTGTGGTCAAAGCATAATCTTTTTTATTTTTTTTTCACCATCAATGGCACCCAAGGCCGGAGTTTCCTCAAGAAAAGGAAAAGGGAAGGCAAAAGCTTCCACTTCCGAGTCATGGGAGAAGGAGAGATTCATCTCCAAGAGCCATCAAGACCACTTCTATGATGTTGTGGCAAAGAAGAAAGTGATCCATGAGGTCCCTTTCAAACTCAAGAAGAATGAGTATCCGGAAATCCGACTTGAAATTCAAAGAAGAGGTTGGGAAGTCATAGCCAACCCCATACAACAAGTTGGAATTTTAATGGTTCAAGAGTTCTATGCCAATGCATGGATCACTAGAAACCATAACCAAGGTATGAACCCAAGTCCGAAAAACTATATCACCATGGTTAGGGGGAAATACTTGGATTTTAGTCCGGAGAATGTGAGGTTGGCGTTTCATTTGCCTATGATGCAAGGTGATGAACACCCCTACACTAGAAGGGTCAACTTTGATCAAAGGTTGGACCAAGTCCTTAGGGACATTTGTGTGGAAGGCGCCCAATGGAGAGTTGACTCCAAAGGCAAGCCAGTCCAACTAAGAAGACTGGACCTCAAGCCTGTAGCTAGAGGATGGTTGGAGTTCATTCAAAGATCCATCATCCCCACAAGCAACCGATCTGAAGTTACTGTGGATCGGGCCATCATGGTTCATAGCATCATGATTGGTGAAGAAGTAGAGGTTCATGAAGTCATAGCCAATGAACTCTACAAAATAGCTGACAAACCTTCATACATGGCACGGCTAGCATTCCCTCACCTCATATGCCATCTATGTTATTCAGCCGGAGTTATCATAGATGGAGATGCCTCCATAGAAGAAGACAAGCCCATCACCAAGAAAAGG
Source organism: Arachis stenosperma (assembly GCF_014773155.1). Taxonomy (NCBI): domain Eukaryota; kingdom Viridiplantae; phylum Streptophyta; class Magnoliopsida; order Fabales; family Fabaceae; genus Arachis; species Arachis stenosperma. The sequence continues at coordinate 30,457,829 of NC_080380.1, read as the reverse complement.
ATGGAGCAAACAAGGGAAGTTCCTCACGGCCCTCAAGGAGAACAAGAGGAGGTTCACCATCAACAAATGCCTCATGGAATGCACTTTCCTCCCAACAACTATTGGGAGCAACTTAGCACCTCCTTGGAAGATTTGAGCCATAATGTGGAACAACTAAGGGTGGAACACCATGAGCACGCCCTCACTCTTCAAGAAATAAGAGAAGATCAAAGAGCAATGAGGGAGGAGCAACAAAGGCAAGGAAGGGACATAGAAGAGTTGAAGAACATCATTGGTCCTTCAAGAAGAAGACGCCACTAGAGGTGGATTCATTCCTTGTTCTTTATTTCTTTCTGTTTCGGTTTTTAATTATTATGTTTATCTATGTTTTGTGTCTTTATTTCATGATCATTAGTATGTAACCATGCCTTAAAGCTATAAATAAATTCCATTAGTCCTTCACCTCTCTTAAAAGAAAAATGTTTTAATTCAAAAGAACAAGAAGTACATAATTTTCGAAATTATTATTGAATTTAGTTTAATTATTTTGATGTGGTGACAATGCTTTTGTTTTCTGAATGAATGAATGAACAGTGCATATGTCTTTGGATCTTGTTGTTTATGAGTGTTAAAATTGTTGGTTCTTGAAAGAATGATGAACAAAGAGAAATGTTATTGAGGATCTGAAAAATCATGAAATTGATTCTTGAAGCAAGAAAAAGCAGTGAAAAAGAAAGCTTGCGAAAAAAAAAAAGAAAAAAATGGCGAAAAAAAAAAAAAGAGAAGGAGCAGTAGAAAAAGCCAATAGCCCTTAAAACCAAAAGGCAAGGGTAAAAAGGATCCAAGGCTTTGAGCATCAATGGATAGGAGGGCCCAAGGAAATTTAATCCGGGCCTAAGCGGCTAAATCAAGCTGTCCCTAACCATGTGCTTGTGTCATGAAGGTCCAAGTGAAAAGCTTGAGACTGAGTGGTTAAAGTCGTGATCCAAGGCAAAAGAGTGTGCTTAAGAGCTCTGGACACCACTAACTGGGGACTCTAGCAAAGCTGAGTCACAATCTGAAAAGGTTCACCCAGTTATGTGTCTGTGGCATTTGTGTATCCGGTGGTAATACTGGAAGACAAAGTGCTTAGGGCCACGGCCAAGACTCAAAAGTAGCTGTGTTCAAGAATCAACATGCTTAACTAGGAAAGTCAATAACACTATCTGAAATTCGAAGTTCCTAAAGATGCCAATCACTCTGAACTTCAAAGGAAAAAGTGAAATGCCAAAACTGTTCAGAAGCAAAAAGCTACAAGTCCCGCTCATGTAATTAAATTAATATTCATTGATATTTTGGAATTTATAGTATATTCTCTTCTTTTTATCCTATTTGATTTTCAGTTGCTTGGGGACAAGCAACAATTTAAGTTTGGTGTTGTGATGAGCGGATAATTTATACGCTTTTTGGCATTGTTTTTATATAGTTTTTAGTAAGTTTGAGCTACTTTTAGGGATGTTTTCATTAGTTTTTATGTTAAATTCACATTTCTGGACTTTACTATGAGTTTGTGTGTTTTTCTGTGATTTCAGGTAAATTCTGACTGAAGTTGAGGGATTCGAGCAAAACTCTGAAAAAGGCTGACAAAAGGACTGCTGATGCTGTTGGATTCTGACCTCCCTGCACTCGAAATGGATTTTCTGGAGCTACAGAACTCCAAATGGCGCGCTCTCAACGGCGTTGGAAAGTAGACATCCAGGGCTTTCCAGCAATATATAATAGTCCATACTTTATTCGAAGAATGACGACGCAACTGGCGTTGAACGCCAAGTACACGCTCCTTTCTGGAGTTAAACGCCAGAAAAACGTCATAATCCGGAGTTGAACGCCCAAAGCACATCATAACTCGAAATTCAACTCCAAGAGGAGCCTCTGCTCGTGGATAAATCAAGCTCAGCCCAAGCACACACCAAGTGGGCCCCGGAAGTGGATTTATGCATCAATTACTTACTCATGTAAACCCTAGGAGCTAGTTTATTATAAATAGGATGATTTACTAATGTATCAATCATCCTTTGATCTCAGTTTTGTTTTATTCTTCATCTTAGGAGATCATTGATCACGTTTAGAGGGCTGGCCATTCGGCCATGCCTGAACCTTCTTTTACTTATGTATTTTCAACGGTGGAGTTTCTGCACACCATAGATTAAGGGTGTGGAGCTCTGCTGTACCTCAAAGATTAATGAAGTTCTATTTTCTTTTATTCAATTCTCTATCTTATTCTTATTCCAAGATATTCATTCGTACTCAAGAACATGATGAATGTGATGAGCTAATAACTCTCATCATCATTCTCACTTATGAACGCGCGTGATTGACAACCACTTCCGTTCTGCGTGTAACAAGGCTTGAATGTATATCTCTTAGATTCCCCAACAGAATCTTCGTGGTATAAGCTAGATAGATGGCGGCATTCATCTAGATCCGGAAAGTCCAACCTTGTCTGTGGTGTTCCGAGTAGGATCCTGGGAGTCCGGAAAGTCTCACCTTGTCTGTGGTATTCCGAGTAGGATTCCGTTCATGAATGACTGTGACGTGCTTCAAACTTTAACCTGCTGGGCGTTAGTGACAAACGCAAAAGAGGGATTCTATTCCAGTAGGAGCGGGAACCAACCGGTGATTGGCCGTACTGTGACAGAGTGCGTGCATTAGCTTTCACTGCGAGGATGGGATGTAGCTATCAACCATGGGTGATGCCTCCAGACTGGTTAGCTGTGCGAGTGACAGCCGTACAGGTTATTTCCCCGAGAGGAATGAAAGTAGCCACAGCTGATAGTGAACCCCTATACAAAGCTTGCCATGGAGAGGAGTAAGAAGGATTGGATAGAAGGAATAGGAGAGCAGGCGTCCGAGAGCTCTACAGCACCTCCATTCCGCTTATCTGAAATTCCTACCAATAAATCTGCATAAGTATTTCTATCCCTTTTATTATTCCTTTCTATTTAATGATAATCACAATTACTCTTTAATCTCCCTAACTGAGATTTGCAAGGTGACCATAGCTTGCTTCATACCAACAATCTCTGTGGATTCGACCCTTACTCACGTAAGGTTATTACTTGGACGACCCAGTACACTTGCTGGTTAGTTGAACGGAGTTGTGAAGAAAATAAACAGTGCCCTAAGAGTAAACATCCTTTATAAACAAATAACAAGTGATCACAATTTCGTCCACCAAATCTCTATACTGTGACATAGAGGATTCCACATTTTCTTGTTCTCTTCTCTTTCATATGAGCAGGAGCAGAGACAAAGGCATTCTTGTTGAAGCTGACCCTGAACCTGAAAGGACCTTGAAGCGAAAGCTAAGAGAAACTAAAGCACAACTCTCTGTAGAGGACCTAACAGAAATCTTCAAAGAAGAAGAACCCATGACAGCCGAAAACAACAACAATGCAAACAATGCAAGGAAGGTGCTGGGTGACTTTACTGCACATACTCCCGACTTCTATGGGAGAAGCATCTCTATCCCTGCCATTGGAGCAAACAACTTTGAGCTTAAGCCTCAATTAGTTTCTCTAATGCAACAGAATTACAAGTTCCATGGACTTCCATTGGAAGATCCTCATCAGTTCTTAGCTGAATTCTTGCAAATCTGTGACACTGTCAAGACTAATGGGGTAGACCCTGAGGTCTACAGACTTATGCTATTCCCTTTTGCTGTAAGAGACAGAGCTAGGATATGGTTGGACTCACAACCTAAAGAAAGCCTGGACTCATGGGAAAAGCTAGTCAATGCCTTCTTGGCAAAGTTCTTTCCACCTCAAAAATTGAGTAAGCTTAGAGTGGAAGTCCAAACCTTCAGACAGAAGGATGGAGAATCCCTCTATAAAGCTTGGGAAAGATACAAACAATTGATCAGAAAATGTCCTTCTGACATGCTTTCTGAATGGAGCATCATAGGAATTTTCTATGATGGTCTCTCTGAACTATCCAAGATGTCTTTGGATAGCTCTGCTGGAGGATCTCTTCATCTGAAGAAGACGCCTACAGAAGCTCAAGAGCTAATTGAAATGGTTGCAAATAACCAATTCATGTACACTTCTGAAAGGAATCCTGTGAACAATGGGACAAGTCAGAAGAAAGGAGTTCTTGAGATTGATACTCTGAATGCCATATTGGCTCAGAATAAAATATTGACTCAGCAAGTCAATTTGATTTCTCAAAGTCTGTCTGGAATGCAAAATGCACCAAGCAGTACTAAGGATGCTTCATCTGAAGAAGAAGCTTATGATCCTGAGAACCCTTCAATGGAAGAGGTGAATTACCTAGGAGAACCCTATGGAAACACCTATAATTCTTCATGGAGAAATCACCCAAATTTCTCATGGAAGAATCAAGAGAGACCTCAACAAGGTTTTAACAACAATAATGGTGGAAGAAACAGGTTTAGCAATGGCAAGCCTTTTCCATCATCTTCTCAGCAACAGACAGAGAATTCTAAGCAGAACCCCTCTGACTTAGCAACCATGGTCTCTGATCTAATCAAAACCACTCAAAGTTTCATGACTGAAACAAGGTCCTCCATCAGGAATTTGGAGGCACAAGTGGGACAGCTGAGCAAGAAAGTTACTGAACTCCCTCCAAGTACTCTTCCAAGCAACACAGAAGAAAATCCAAAAGGAGAGTGCAAGGCCATCAACATGGCCGAATTTGGAGAGGAAGGAGAGGAAGTGAACGCCACTGAGGAAGACCTCAATGGGCGTGCACTGACCTCCACTGAGTTCCCCAATGAGGAACCATGGGAATCTGAGGCTCAAAATGAGACAATAGAGATTCCATTGGACTTACTTCTGCCCTTCATGAGCTCTGATGAGTATTCTTCCTCTGAAGAGGATGAGTATGTCACTGAAGAGCAAGTTGCCAAATACCTTGGAGCAATCATGAAGCTAAATGACAAGTTATTTAGAAATGAGACTTGGGAGGATGAACCCCCTTTGCTCACCAAAGAACTGGATGACTTGTCTAGGCAGAAATTACCTCAAAAGAGACAAGATCCTGGAAAGTTTTCCATACCTTGTACCATAGGCACCATGACCTTCAAGAAGGCTCTATGTGACTTAGGGTCAAGTGTAAACCTCATGCCTCTCTCTGTAATGGAGAAGCTAGGGATCTTTGAGGTGCAAGCTGCATGAATCTCACTAGAGATGGCAGACAATTCAAGAAAACAAGCTTATGGACTTGTAGAGGATGTTTTGGTGAAGATTGAAGACCATTACATCCCTGCTGATTTCATAGTCCTAGAGACTGGGAAGTGCATGGATGAATCCATCATCCTTGGCAGACCCTTCCTAGCCACAGCAAAGGCTGTGATTGATGTTGATGGAGGTGAACTGATCATTCAAGTGAATGAAGAATCCTTTGTGTTTAAGGCCCAAGGATATCCCTCTGTCACCATGGAGAGGAAGCATGAAGAGCTTCTCTCAAATCAGAGTCAAACAGAGCCCCCACAGTCAAACTCTAAGTTTGGTGTTGGGAGGCCACAACCAAACTCTAAGTTTGGTGTTGAACCCCCACATTCAAACTCTAAGTTTGGTGTTGGGAGGTTCCAACATTACTCTGAGAAAATGTGAGGCTCCATGAGAGCCCTCTGTCAAGCTACTGACATTAAAGAAGCGCTTGTTGGGAGGCAACCCAATGTTATATTTTATCTATTTTCTTTTGTTATTTTATTTTATTTTGTAGGTTGATGATCATGAGAAGTCACAAAATCAATTGAAAAAGCAAAAATAGAATGAAAAACAGGAAGAAAAACAGCACACCCTGGAGGAAGAACTTACTGGCGTTTAAACGCCAGTAAGGTTAGCAGTTGGGCGTTTAACGCCCAGTCTGGCACCATTCTGGGCGTTTAACGCCAGAAAGGGGCACCAGACTGGCGTTAAACGCCAGAAAAGGGCAAGAACCTGGCGTTAAACGCCAGAAATGGGCACCAGCCCGGCGTTTAACGCCAGAATTGGCTCAAAACGTGATTTTGAATGCCATTTGGTGCAGGGATGACTTTTCCTTGACACCACAGGATCTGTGGACCCCACAGGATCCCCACCAACCCCACCACTCTCTCTCTTCTTCACCCATTCACCAATCACCTCCACACCTCTTCCCCAAAAACCCTTCACCTATCAAATCCCATCTTTCTCTTCACCACTCACATCCATCCTTCATAAAACCCCACCTACCTCACCCTTCAAATTCAAACCACTTTCCCTCCCAAACCCACCCATACATGACCGAACCATGAACCCCCCCTCTCCTATATATACCCTTCTTCACTCCTTCATTTTCACACAACATAAACACCACTCCTCCCCCTCTTTGGCCGAACACAAAGCCACTCCCTTCTTCCTCATTTCTTCTTCTTCTACTCTCTTCTTTCTTCTTTTGCTCGAGGACGAGCAAACCTTTTAAGTTTGGTGTGGTAAAAGCATTGCTTTTTGTTTTTCCATAACCATTTATGGCATCCAAGGCCGGAGAAACCTCTAGAAAGAGGAAAGGGAAGGCAAAAGCTTCCACCTCCGAGTCATGGGAGATGGATAGGTTCATCTCAAGGGTGCATCAAGACCACTTCTATGAAGTTGTGGCCTTGAAGAAGGTGATCCCCGAGGTCCCTTTTTCACTCAAAAAGAGTGAATATCCGGAGATCCGACATGAGATCCGAAGAAGAGGTTGGGAAGTTCTCACCAACCCCATTCAACAAGTCGAAATCTTGATGGTTCAAGAGTTCTATGCCAATGCATGGATCACCAAGAACCATGATCAAAGTGTGAACCCGGATCCAAAGAATTAGCTTACTATGGTTCGGGGGAAATACTTGGATTTTAGTCCGGAAAATGTAAGGTTAGCATTCAACTTGCCCATGATGCAAGGAGATGAACATCCTTACACTAGAAGGGTCAACTTTGATCAAAGGTTGGACCAAGTCCTCACTGACATTTGTGAAGAGGGCGCCCAATGGAAGAGAGATTCAAGAGGGAAGCCGGTTCAATTGAGAAGGCATGACCTCAAGCCCGTGGCTAGGGGTGGTTGGAGTTTATCCAACGCTCAATCATTCCCACTAGCAACCGGTCCGAAGTTACTTTAGACCGGGCCATCATGATCCATAGCATCATGATTGGAGAAGAAGTGGAAGTTTATGAGGTTATAGCCCAAGAACTCTATAAGGTGGCGGATAAGTCGTCTACCTTAGCAAGGTTAGCCTTTCCTCATCTCATTTGTCACCTCTGCTATTCAGTAGGAGTTGACATAGAAGGAGACATCCTCATTGATGAGGACAAGCCCATTACTAAGAAAAGGATGGAGCAAACAAGAGACCCCTCTCATCATGAGATCCCTGAGATACCTCAAGGGATGCACTTTTCTCCACAAGACTATTGGGAGCAACTGAACACCTCCCTAGGAGAATTGAGTTCCAACATGGGACAACTAAGGGTGGAGCACCAAGAACACTCCATTCTCCTCCATGAAATTAGAGAAGATCAAAGAATCATGAGAGAGGAGCAACAAAGACAAGGAAGAGATATTGAGGAGCTCAAGCACTCCATAAGACCTTCAAGAGGAAGAACAAGCCGCCATCATTAAGGTGGACCCGTTCTTTAATCTCCTTGTTCTTTATTTTCTTGTTTTTTTCGAAAATTTATGCTTATGTTTATCCATGTTTGTGTCTTATGATCATTAGTGTCTTAGTGTCTATGCCTTAAAGTTATGAATGTCCTATGAATCCATCACCTTTCTTAAATAAACAATGTTCTTAATTGAAAAAGATAAGAATTGCATGAATTTTGAATTTTATAACAGTTTAATTATTTTGATGTGGCGGCAATACTTTTGTTCTCTGAATGTATGCTTAAACAGTGCATATGTCTTTTGAATTTGTGGTTCATGAATGTTGGCTCTTGAAAGAATGATGAAAAAGGAGACATGTTACTGAGGATCTGAAAAATCATAAAAATGATTCTTGAAGCAAGAAAAAGCAGTGAATACAAAAAAAAAATAGGCAAAAAAAAACGAAAAAGAAAGAAAAAAAAGAAATAAAGTTGTGATCCAAGGCAATAAGAGTGTGCTTAAGAACCCTGGACACCTCTAGTTGGGGACTCTAGCAAAGCTGAGTCACAATCTGAAAAGGTTCACCCAATTATGTGTCTGTGGCAGGTATGTATCCGGTGGTAATACTGGAAGACAGAGTGCTTTGGGCCACGGCCAAGACTCATAAAGTAGCTGTGTTCAAGAATCATCATACTTAACTAGGAGAATCAATGATACTATCTGGATTCTGAGTTCCTAAAGAAGCCAATCATTCTGAGTTTCAAAGGATAAAGTGAGATGCCAAAACTGTTCAGAGGCAAAAAGTTAAAAGCCCCGCTCATCTAATTAATACTGATCTTCATAGATGTTTTTGGAGTTCATTGCATATTCTCTTCTTTTTATCTTATTTGATTTTCAGTTGCTTGAGGACAAGCAACAATTTAAGTTTGGTGTTGTGATGAGCGGATAATTTGTACGCTTTTTGGCATTGTTTTTAGTATGTTTTTAGTAGTTTTAGTTGAGTTCTTAGTATATTTTTATTAGTTTTTAGTTAAAATTCACTTTTCTGGACTTTACTATGAGTTTGTGTGTTTTTCTATGATTTCAGGTATTTTCTGGCTGAAATTGAGGGACCTGAGCAAAAATCTGATTCAGAGACTGAAAAGGACTGCAGATGCTGTTGGATTCTGACCTCCCTGCACTCGAAGCATATTTTCTGGAGCTACAGAAGCCCAATTGGCGCGCTCTCAACGGCGTTGGAAAGTAGACATCCTGGGCTTTCCAGCAATATATGATAGTCCATACTTTGCCCAAGATTTGATGGCTCAAACCGGCGTTCAAAGTCACCCTCAGAATTCCCAGCGTTAAACGCCGGAACTGGCACCAAAATGGGAGTTAAACGCCCAAACTGGCATAAAAGCTGGCGTTTAACTCCAAGAACTCATTTCGACAAAGAAGCTGTCGACTTAGTGCACACTGCGGCAGGAGGGGCTACGAAACGAAACCAATAAGCGTTCCTTTCATCCTCTTTCTCACGACAAGTGGAATCTGGCCTATTCAAGAAGCCAAAGTCTTTTCCGGGAAAGATCAGATAGTCTCTGCACGAAAATGCTTCATTGCTCAGCCCAAGCACACACCAAGTGGGCCCGGAAGTGGATTTTTATGTCATTTACTCATCTTTGTACACCTTAGGCTACTAGTTTTCTATAAGTAGGACCTTTTACTATTGTATTTACATCTTCTGATCTTTGGAACCTTTTTCTTTAGATCTTTTGATCACTTTGGGAGGCTGGCCATTCGGCCATGCCTAGACCTTGTTCTTATGTATTTTCAACGGTGGAGTTTCTACACACCATAGATTAAGGTGTGGAGCTCTGCTGTACCTCGAGTATTAATGCAATTACTATTGTTCTTCTATTCAATTCCGCTTGTTCTTTGTCCAAGATATTCATTCGCACTCAAGAACTTGATGAATGTGATGATTATGTGACACTCATCATTATTCTCACTTATGAACAAAGTGACTGACAACCACTTCTGTTCTACAAGCAAACAAGGCTCTAGTGTTTATCTCTTGGATTCCTGATACACGATGCATGGTTGATCGCCTGACAACCGAGTGCTCGCCTGACAACCGAGCCAGCCATTCCGTGAGATCAGAGTCTTCGTGGTATAGGCAAGACCTGATGGCGGCATTCAAGAGAATCCGGAAGGTCTAACCTTGTCTGTGGTATTCTGAGTAGGATTCAATGATTGAATGACTGTGACGTGCTTCAAACTCCTAGCAGGCGGGGCGTTAGTGACAGACGCAAAAGAATCACTGGATTCTATTCCGGCCTGACCGAGAACCGACAGATGGATAGCCGTGCCGTGACAGGGTGCGTTGAACATTTCCACTGAGAGGATGGGAGGTAGCCACTGACAACGGTGAAACCCTTGCATAAGCTTGCCATGGAAAGGAGTAAGAAGGATTGGATGAAGACAATAGGAAAGCAGAGAGACGGAAGGGAAAGCATCTTCATACGCTTATCTGAAGCTCCCACCAATGATATACATAAGTATCTCTATCTTTATCTTTATGCTTTATTCGTATATCACCATGCCTATTTGAGTCTGCCTGACTAAGATTTACAAGGTGACCATAGCTTGCTTCATACCAACAATCTCCGTGGGATCGACCCTTACTCGCGTAAGGTTTATTACTTGGACGACCCAGTGCACTTGCTGGTTAGTTGTGCGAAGTTGTAGTGATCACAATTTCGTGCACCACCTATCCTAGTTATCTTTATCAATTATGAGGAGAATTATTCATTACTCCCACTTGATCAACCTCTAACTATGAAGGTATGTCAAATGGATAAATCAATTCGATTCCTCAAGTCCTAGTTAACTCTCAAGGAAAGACTAGAGTTATTGGAATTCAAATAAATTAGCAAGTTCAATTATCAATCACAAAGGAGTTTGATAACTTAAGAGTCACCAATTACTCTACCAAAGTCAAGAGATTCAATAACAATAAATGGAGAAACAAACAATAAACATGAAATACCTCAAATTGCATTAATAAGAGAAATCAAAATCTAACAAAAGAATTCATAAATTAAAGTACTAACAATGAGTAATCAATAAGAGTAGAAGAGAAATCCTAAATCCTAAAATCTAGAGAGAGGAGAGAGTCTCTCTCTCTAGAACCTACATCTAAAACCTAAATTGTGAACAATGAATGTATGATGAATGAATCTGATTCCCCCACTCTGCAACTTCTATTCTGTGTTTTCTAGGCCGAAAACTGGGTCAAAATAGTCCAGAAATCGCTGGGGGCGATTTCTGATACCCACAGGTCGCGGCTCTGTCATGCGTACGCATCGCCCATGCGAACGCGTCGCTTGTCTGCAGCACAATGAACGCGTACGCGTGCTTTACGCGTGCGCGTCACCTAACAGCAAGGCAACTATGACAAATTATATATCGTTGCAAATCCCTGGACGTTATCTTTCCAACGCAACTAGAATCGCCTCATTTAGACCTCTGTAGTTGAAGTTATGATCGACTAAGTGCAAAGAGGTCAGGGTTGACAGCTTTGCAGTTCCTTCATCTTCTTGTATTCCTTCCACTTTTGCATGCTTCCTTTCCATCCTCTACGCCATTCCTGCCCTGTAATCTCTGAAAATACTTAACACACATATCAAGGCATCGAATGGTAATAAGAGAGGGTTAACATTAGCTAAATTAAGACCAAAGAAACATGTTTTCAATCATAGCATAAAATCAGGAAGGAAATTGTAAAACATGCAATTTACATGAATAATTGTTAGAATAGTGGATAAAATCCACTCAATGAAGTATAAAATGTACCACAAAATAGTGGTGCATCAAATCTCCCCACACTTAAACATTAGCATGTCCTCATGCAAAGCTCAAGAGAAGATATAAGAGTGAAGAGGAATGGTAGAAAGTATGAGATGCAACATATAAATGCAACTATATGCTAAGATATTTCTGTCTACTTGGTTAAAAGTAAATAAGCTCTTCAAGATAAACATAAATCAAATTTCACTAATTCAAATTATACAATAAAAGACAAGTAAACTTGTAAGAAGATAGCTCATGAAAGCGGGGAACATAGAATGAAGCATTGAACCCTCACAGGAAGTGTATATGCACTCTAATCTCTCAAGTGTCTAGGGTCAATCACTCTACTCTTCTCTAATCATGCTTTCTAAAACTTTGTTCTTCATCTAACCAATCAACAAGTATTTAGTATACCAATGCAAACATCATGAGGTCTTTTCAAGGTTGTAATGGGGCTAAGGTAAGGGTGAGGATATATGTATGGTCAAGTGAGCTAAAATATGAATCTTTGATTAACCTAAGCTCTCACCTAACACACATACACACTCTATGTAACTCTAAAATCATGCCTAGCTGCCCAAAATTCCCACTTTTGCATTACATACTCATGTATCAACTTTTCTTTAATTTTATCACATATGCATTGATCGTTTATTAAACTTAACATTGGGGTAATTTTGTCCCCTTATTCACTTATTTACTTAATTATTTGAATATTTTTGGTTTTTCTCTCTTTTTTTGGAAGTAAACATAACATATTAATGCACATAAGTTTTTAATTTTTCTGGTCTCACATGAGTAGGTACCCAAATTCCAAATATTTTGTCAATGAAATACTGTGTACTTTCATCAACCCAAGTTCCTATGGTTCCCCATACTTAATTATTACACAATCTCTATCTTAAGCTAACCAAAGATTTAATTTGGGATAATTAATTTGTTTTTCTATTTAAGGCTAGTGATGTGGTAAAATATAGAACAAATGGGGATTACTAGGCTTAAAGTGGCAAACAAGGTTGATTAAAAGGGTAGGCTATCTGGGATGAGTGAGCTAATGACAAATGATGGCTTCAATCATATGCAAGCATGTAAATACACTAAACAATGGACATATAGAATGGAACAAAATATAGATTACAATCATAGAGAAGAAAACACACAAGAATAAAATTTTATGGATAAATAATGTAACCATATAATTAAGCTCAAGTCTCACAGGTTGTGTGTTCTTAGCTATAAACTATGTTCCAAATAAAAGCTTCAAACAAGTTTAACACAAATTTTTTAATTTAAATTAGTGAATATTGTAAAAAGGGTCTTGAAAAGAAACTCATTACTTTAACCAAGCAGTGGTAAAATATGCACAAAAATCAAACAAACATGCAATCAAACATGCAAATGCAACCATGAACTACAAAGAAAATTAAACAATGGTGTTGAAAAAAAGGTAACTAACCCACGAAAGTCGGTATCGACCTCCCCACACTTAAAGATTACACCGTCCTCGGTGAATGCAGAGATGTGCAAGTGGATGGGTGTTGTGAGCTACAACTGCTGCTCTTTCTCAAAAGAATGTGCATATGGACTTGTTTGTCTCCCCATTCAAAAGCTTTCCCTTTCCCTTCTCGGTGGCCATCTTGAAAGAAGAGAAAAAGGAAGAAAAGTAACCCAGAAACAAAGATAAGGAAATAAATAGAATATGGGTGGGTTGATGCCAAATAATGAGGATCTCAATTACATGGTAGCTACAACATGCAAGTAAGAAAACAGTAGAAGCAAAGGGCATATGAATAGTGCAAAAATTGTAATAATGGGGGAGAGAGTGTGGGTAATGAAAGACAATATAGGTGTATATCAATGTAAATAGAATACAAGTATCATAAAAATTAGCATTGACTTACAAGTAATATCACCCAACAGTATAAAACAAGTCATGAAGCACCAAAATACTATAAGGAAAGAAGCAACAGTTGAATAAGAACATGTAACACCAATGGTAAAATAGGAAATCCGAGAAAAAGGGATAAGAATATGAATAAAGTTAAAATACAATGAAGGAAAGTATGCAAATGCGATATGTAAAAGAGAAGGAAAGAGAATAAAGATGAGAATGAAGTAAGAAAGACGGAGGAGAGAATAAGAAGGGAGAGAAGATAGAAGGGGAAGGGAATCTGAGAAACGACGCGTAAGCGTCGTCCACGCGTACGCGTGGGTGAGCAGAAATCCAAGCCATGCGTAAGCGTCAGTCACGCGTACGTGTGACCACTTGTTGTGCTAAACACACAATACCAGCACCAAGGCAGCACAACTTTCAGCCAAATCACTCATTGATGCCGATTTTCCATCCACACGTATGCATCGCTGACGCTTACGCATGGGTTGACTAAAATACGGGTGACACGCACGCGTCGCCCATGCGTACGTGTGGGTTGGCTCATGCGCAAAGCACCCTTCCTGCACAGCTCCGCGTAACCTTCTGTAAGGTTTAGCATTGCATGTGACGCGTGCGCATGGTTCACGCGAACGCGTGGAACGCGCTTTCTTCTTTTTTTTTTTTGAAATGCAGAATGCAGGATGTAGATGATTATGCAAGAATTATGAATGAGTACTGTGAAAAACAAAATAAAATAAAACTAGGAATGAAAAGGGACGATTATACGATGGTGGGTTGTCTCCCACCTAGAACTTTTAGTTAAAGTCCTTAAGTTGGACATTCGGGGAGCTCTTTGTCATGGTGGCTTGTGCTTGTACTGATCCTTGAATCCCCACCGATGTTTACGATTCCAATACCCTCCAGGATCCCAAATTAGGTGCATACAGCCGTCAAGCAATCTAAAGTAGGTGACAAGGCCCCAAGAGTGTTGATTGCTAGAATGAATTCCGGGGTCAAAATCTTGCTTTTGCACCCGTCTTTGTGTTGATCACCATTGTTCCAACCGGGTGACAAGCAATCTGAATTCTCACTAAAGCGGCCAAACAACTTCCTAGACCCATGCAATCGAGCTCTACACCAACCTTTGTATTTCAACTTGGAGCATACAACTATATTGAACCTTGCATGGCAGCTCCTACCACTAACCATCTTCTTCTTACTCTTAATGCCACAAAGAGCTCTAAGTTGACCATCCGTCTCCAGTAGCCCATATTCAAGTGGGAAAGTAAAGGTTAAGGATAGGAATTTTACCCACTTGAATGTTGTATTGGATGGTAATGGCCTTAGGAGAGGTGTTTCTAGTGATATTGCAAGTTCCATTCCCTTGTGTTCTCCCTGGATAAATTCCACCTCTTTGCAAGCTTCTTCATATCAACCTCTTCCTCTTGGTAGCCTTCTTCCAATTCAATCTCTTCTTCATTGCTTGCCAAGGGCATGGGAGGTTGTGCTTCTTCTTCTTGAATCTCCATCTCTTGATCAACCTCTTCCAAGTCTTCAACCATGATATGCCTTGGAAGTTGTTGATGAGCGGATAATTTATACGCTTTTTGGCAATGTTTTTAGGTAGTTTTTAGTAAGTTCAAGCTACTTTTAGGGATGTTTTCATTAGTTTTTATGTTAAATTCACATTTCTGGACTTTACTATGTGTTTGTGTGTTTTTCTGTGATTTCAGGAAATTTCTGGCTGAAATTGAGGGACTTGAGCAAAACTCTGATAGGAGGCTGACAAAGGACTGCTGATGCTGTTGGAATCTGACCTCCCTGCACTCAAAATGAATTTTTTGGAGCTACAGAACTCCAAATGGCGCGCTCTTAACAGCGTTAGAAAGTAGACATCCAGAGCTTTCTAAAAATATATAATAGTCCATACTTTATTCGGGAATTGACGACGTAAACTGGCGCTCAACGCCAGTTCCATGTTGTTGTCTGGAGTAAAACGCCAGAAACACGTCACGACCCGGAGTTGAACGCCCAAAACACGTTACAACTTGGCGTTCAACACCAATAAAAGCCTCAGCTCGTGGATAGATCAACCTCAGCCCAAACATACACCAAGTGGGCCCCAGAAGTGGATTTATGCATCAATTGCTTACTCATGTAAACCCTAGTAGCTAGTTTATTATAAATAGAACTTTTTACTAGTGTATTAGACATCTCTGGACGCCTAGTCCTAGTCCTTAGACATCTCTAAGTTTGGTGTTGGGATTATACAACATTGACCTGATCACCTTTGTGGCTCCATGAGAGCCCACTGTCAAGCTAATGACATTAAAAGAGCGCTTGTTGGGAGGCAACCCAATTTTTATTTATCTAATTTTTATTTTATTTTATTTTATTTTATTATTATTTTGTGTTTTATTAGGTACATGATCATGTAGAGTCACGAAAAAAATATAAAAATTAAAAACAGAATCAAAAACAGCAGAAGAAAAATCACACCCTGGAGGGAGGACATACTGGCGTTCAACGCCAGTAAGGAGCATCTGGCTGGCATTCAACGCCATAACAGAGCATGAATCTAGCGCTGAACGCCAGAAACAAGCAACATTCTGGCGTTTGAACGCCAGAAATGTGCCTTGAAGAAAGCTGGCGCTGAACGCCAGTAACAAGCATGGAACTGGCGTTCAACGCCAGAAACATGCTACACATGGGCGTTGAACGCCCAGAGTGTGCATCATCTCGGTGTTTAAACACCAGAATGGTGTGCAAAAGCATTCTACATGCCTAATTGGTGCAGGGATGTAAATTCTCGACACCTCAGGATCTGTGGACCCCACAGGATCCCCACCTAACATATTCCCACCTTACCTCCTAATCCTATAACACTCTTCCCCAAAACACACTTCCCAACAACTTCAATCTCTCTTCCCAATTACCTCCTTCACCACTCACATCCATCCACTCTTCCCCATAAACCCCACCTACCTTCAAAATTCAAAAACACTTTCCCACCCAATCCCACCCTAAATGGCCGAACCTACCCTCTCCCCTTTTCCTATATAAACCCCTCCATTCTACTCCATTTTCCCACAACACAACCCCCTTTCCATACCTTGGCCGAAACCTACACTCCCCCTTCTCCTCCATATTCTTTTCTTCTTATTCTTCTTCTTCTCTTCTTTCTTCTCTTGCTCGAGGGCGAGCAATATTTTAAGTTTGGTGTGGTCAAAGCATAAGCTTTTTTGTTTACCATTACCATCAATGGCACCTAAGGCCGGAGAATCCTCTAGAAAAGGAAAAGGGAAGACAAAAGCTTCCACTTCCGAGTCATGGGAGATGGAAAGATTCATCTCCAAAAGCCATCAAGACCACTTCTATGATGTTGTGGCAAAGAAGAAGGTGATCTCGGAGGTCCCTTTCAAGCTCAAGAAAAATGAGTATCTGGAGATCCGACATGAAATCCGAAGAAGAGGTTGGGAAGTCCTAACCAATCCCATGCAACAAGTCGGAATCTTAATGGTTCAAGAATTCTATGCCAATGCATTGATCACTAAGAACCATGATCAAAGTATGAACCCGAATCCAAAGAATTATCTCACAATGGTTCGGGGGAAATACTTAGATTTTAGTCCGGAAAATGTGAGGTTGGCGTTCCACTTGCCCATGATGCAAGGAGATGAACGCCCCTACACTAGAAGGGTCAACTTTAATCGAAGGTTTGACCAAGTCCTTATGGACATATGTGTGGAAGGAGCTCAATGGAAAAGAGACTCCAAAGGCGAGCCAGTTTAGCTAAGAAGACTGGACCTCAAGCCTGTGGCTAGAGGATGGTTGGAGTTCATCCAACGCTCCATCATTCCCACTAGCAACCGATCTGAAGTTACTGTGGATCGGGCCATCATGATTCATAGCATCATGATTGGAGAGGAAGTAGAAGTTCATGAAGTCATCTCCAATGAAATCTACAAAATAGCCGAAAAGCCCTCCACCATGGCAAGGCTAGCTTTTCCTCACCTTATTTGCCATCTATGTTACTCAGCTGGAGTTATCATAGAAGGAGACATCCCCATTGAAGAGGATAAGCCCATCACCAAGAAGAGGATGGAGCAAGCAAGAGAGACCCTCCAGGGATCTCAAGAGATGCATGAGGAAGCTCATCATCAAGAAATCCCTGAGATGCCTCAAGGGATGCACTTTCCTCCCAACAACTATTAGGAACAACTCAACACTTCCTTAGAAGATTTGAGCTACAATGTGGAACAATTAAGGGTGGAATATCATGAGCATTCCATCATTCTTCATGAAATAAGAGAAGATCAAAGAGCAATGAGGGAGGAGCAACAAAGGCAAGGAAGGGACATAGAAGAGCTTAAGGACATTGTTGGTCCTTCAAGAAGAAGACGCCACTAAGGTGGATTCATTCCTTGTTCTTATTTCTTTCTGCTTTTTGGTTTTTATGTTGTGTTCATCTATGTTTTGTGTCTCTACTTCATGATCATTAGTGTTTAGTAACTATGTCTTAAAGTTATGAATAATTCCATTAATCCTTCACCTCTCTTAAATGAAAAATGTTTTTAATTCAAAAGAACAAGAAGTACATGAATTTTGAATTTATCCTTGAATTTAGTTTAATTATATTGATGTGGTGACAATACTTTTTATTTTCCGAATGAATGCTTAAACAGTGCATATTTTTGATCTTGTTGTTTATGAATGTTAAAACTGTTGGCTCTTGAAAGAATGATGAACAAAGAGAAATGTTATTGATAATCTGAAAAATCATGGAATTGATTCTTGAAGCAAGAAAAAGCAGTGAAAAAGCAAAAAGCTTGCGAAAAAAAAGAAAAAAAATAGCGAAAAAAATAGAAAGAAAAAGAAAAAGTAAGCAGAAAAAGCCAATAGCCCTTAAAACCAAAAAGCAAGGGTAAAAAGGATCCAAGGCATTGAGCATCAATGGATAAGAGGGCTCAAGGAAATAAAATCCAGGCCTAAGCGGCTAAAACCAAGCTGTCCCTAACCATGTGCTTGTGTCATGAAGGTCCAAGTGAAAAGCTTGAGACTAAGTGGTTAAAGTCGTGATCCAAAGCAAAAAGAGTGTGCTTAAGAGCTCTAGACACCTCTAACTGGGGACTCTAGCAAAGCTGAGTCACTATCTAAAAAGGTTCACCCAGTCATGTGTCTGTGGCATTTCTGTATCCGGTGGTAACACTGGAAAACAAAGTGCTTAGGGCCACGGCCAAGACTCATAAGTAGCTGTGTTCAAGAATCAACATACTTAACTAGGAGAATCAATAACACCATCCGAAATTCTAAGTTCCTAGAGAAGCCAATCATTCTGAACTTCAAAGGAAAAAGTGAGATGCCAAAACTGTTCAGAAGCAAAAAGCTACAAGTCCCGCTCATCTAATTAGAATTAATATTCATTGATATTTTGAGATTTATAGTATATTCTCTTCTTTTTATCCTATTTGATTTTCAGTTGCTTGGGGACAAGCAACAATTTAAGTTTGGTGTTGTGATGAGCGGATAATTTATACGCTTTTCGGCATTGTTTTTAGGTAGTTTTTAGTAAGTTCAAGCTACTTTTAGGGATGTTTTCATTAGTTTTATGTTAAATTCACATTTCTGGACTTTACTATGTGTTTGTCTATTTTTCTGTGATTTCAAGTAATTTCTGGCTGAAATTGAGGGACTTGAGCAAAACTTTGATAGGAGGCTGACAAAGGACTGCTGATGCTATTGGAATCTGACCTCCCTGCACTCGAAATGGATTTTCTGGAGCTATAGAACTCCAAATAGCGCGCTCTCAACGGCGTTGGAAGGTAGACATCCAGAGCTTTCCAGCAATATATAATAGTCCATACTTTATTCGGGAATTTACGACGTAAACTGGCGCTCAACGTCAGTTCCATGTTGCTGTCTGGAGTAAAACGCCAGAAACACGTCACGACCCGGAGTTGAACGCCCAAAACACGTTACAACTTGGCGTTCAACTCCAATAAAAGCCTCAGCTCGTGGATAGATCAAGCTCAGCTCAAACATATACCAAGTGAGCCCCGGAAGTGGATTTATGCATCAATTACTTACTCATGTAAACCCTAGTAGCTAGTTTATTATAAATAGAACTTTTTACTAGTGTATTAGACATCCTGGACGCCTAGTCCTTAGACCTTGGGGCTAGCCATTCGGCCATGCCTGAACCTTTCACTTATGTATTTTCAACAGTGGAGTTTCTACACACCATAGATTAAGGGTGTTGAGCTCCGCTGTACCTCAAGTTTCAATGCAATTACTACTATTTTCTATTCAATTCTCTTTATTCCTGTTCTAAGATATTCGTTGTAGTTCAACTTGATGAATATGATGATCCGTGACACTCATCATCATTCTCACCTATGAACGCGCGTGACTAACAACCACTTCCGTTCTACCTTAGACCGGGCGCATATCTCTTGGATTCCTTAAACAGAATCTTCGTGGTATAAGCTAGAATTGATGGCGGCATTCATGGGAATCCGGAAAGTCTAACCTTGTCTGTGGTATTCTGAGTAGGATTCCGGGATTAGATGACTGTGACGAGCTTCAAACTCCTGAAGGCTGGGCGTTAGTGACAGACGCAAAAGAATCAAGGGATTCTATTCCAACCTGATTGAGAACCGACAGATGATTAGCCATGCTGTGACAGAGCATTTAGACCATTTTTACTGAGAGGATGGGATGTAGCCATTGACAACGGTGATGCCCTACATACAGCTTGCCATGGAAAGGAGTAAGAAGGATTGGAGGAAGCAGTAAGAAAGCAGAGATTCAGGAGGAGCACAGCATCTCCATACACCTATCTGAAATTCCCACCATGGAAATACATGATTAACTTTATCTTTATTTTAAGTTTATTATTTATTTTAGAAAATCCGTAATCAATTGGTTTAATCCGCCTGACTGAGATTTACAAGGTGACCATAGCTTGCTTCATACCAATAATCTCTGTGGGATCGACCCTTACTCACGTAAGGTATTACTTGGATGACCCAGTACACTTGCTGGTTAAGTTGAACAGAGTTGTGTCCACACATAGCAAAGAGCCATTATAATTATTCCATACAACAACAAAGAATACAACATTGATGAATCACAATTTCGTCCACCAGTTGTACACCCTCCTCAACATCAATTTCAAGCGCCTTGGAAGGAGGCTCTATGACTTGACCTTCCCATGGAGGTTTCGCATCTCCTAAGTTCTCAACCACTTCTTCTTTAACTATTGCGGCTTCGTCCTGTTGTTTTAGCATAAAATCGTACTCCTCCTTGATGATTTCCTTTCTATGACAACTCCCTTCAACTACTCCTTCATCTTCAAGGGTCTCTCCTACCTCCACATTTTGGGTCTCCTCTTGCTCCCCTGGAAATAAGGCCGCGTGTAACCGATCCATTACGATTGTGTCCCTAAGACGATTCCTTCTCTCTTGTTCCATGTCAATAGCATCATTGGGATCATGTTACTCTTGGATTGATAGATATGGGTATTCTTGCACGGAGGGTGGCAGTGCACTGAAGCTTGAAGGTTGAATATTGGGGGTGGAGGGCTGGTCCATACGGGATATAAGATTTTGGAGTTTAGAGGTGAGACCAATGAGAGAGGTAAGTGTGTTCTCCATGGAGGTTTGGGGTGGATAGGAGGGTTCATTTGTTGGGAGAAAGGGCTCATAACACGGAGGTGGTTCCTCTTGATAAGGATATGGAGATGGTGTATATTAAGGTGGTGATTCTATGTATGGTTCATATGGTGGTTGGTATGTGGTGCACGAAATTGTGATCATCAATGGCGCCATCAACATGGTACGCTCATTGCAATCTCAACTCTTCATCACAACTCCGCACAACTAACCAGCAAGTGCACTGGGTCGTCCAAGTAATAAACCTTACGCGAGTAAGGGTCGATCCCACGGAGATTGTTGGTATGAAGCAAGCTATGGTCACCTTGTAAATCTTAGTCAGGCAGACTCAAATGGGTATAGATGATGAATAAAACATAAAGATAAAGATAGAGGTACTTATGTATATCATTGGTGAGAGCTTCAGATAAGCACATGAAGATGCCTTCCCTTCCGTCTCTCTGCTTTCCTACTGTCTTCATCCAATCCTTCTTACTCCTTTCCATGGCAAGCTTATGCAAGGGTTTCACCGTTGTCAGTGGCTACCTCCCATCCTCTCAGTGGAAATGTTCAACGCACCCTGTCACGGCACGGCTATCCATCTGTCGGTTCTCGATCAGGCC
This sequence comes from Arachis stenosperma, assembly GCF_014773155.1. Taxonomy (NCBI): domain Eukaryota; kingdom Viridiplantae; phylum Streptophyta; class Magnoliopsida; order Fabales; family Fabaceae; genus Arachis; species Arachis stenosperma. Next base: position 30,436,293 of record NC_080380.1, on the reverse strand, counting down.
GGAATAGAATCCATTGATTCTTTTGCGTCTGTCACTAACGCCCCGCCTTCAGGAGTTTGAAGCACGTCACAGTCATTCAATCATTGAATCCTACTCAGAATACCACAGACAAGGTTAGACCTTCCGGATTCTCTTGAATGCCACCATCAGTTCTTGCCTATACCACGAAGACTCTGATCTCACGGAATGGCTGGCTCGTTTGTCAGGCGAGCACTCGGTTGTCAGGCGATCAACCATGCATCGTGTATCAGGAATCCAAGAGATATTCACCCAATCTAAGGTAGAACGGAGGTGGTTGTCAGTCACACGTTCATAGGTGAGAATGATGATGAGTGTCACGGATCATCACATTCATCAAGTTGAAGAACAAGTGATATCTTGGACAAAGAATAAGCGGAATTGAATAGAAGAACAATAGTAATTGCATTAATACTCGAGGTACAGCAGAGCTCCACACCTTAATCTATGGTGTGTAGAAACTCCACCGTTGAAAATACATAAGAACAAGGTCTAGGCATGGCCGAATGGCCAGCCTCTCAAAGTGAGTTCAATCATAAAAACATGATCAAAAGGCTCCCAAATACAATAGTAAAAGGTCCTATATATAGAGAACTAGTAGCCTAGGGTGTACAGAGATGAGTAAATGACATAAAAATCCACTTCCGGGCCCACTTGGTGTGTGCTTGGGCTGAGCAATGAAGCATTTTCGTGTAGAGACTCTTCTTGGAGTTAAACGCCAGCTTTTGTGCCAGTTTGGGCGTTTAACTCCCATTTTGGTGCCAGTTCCGGCGTTTAACGCTGGGAATTCTGAGGGTGACTTTGAACGCCGGTTTGGATCATCAAATCTTGGGAAAAGTATGGACTATCATATATTGCTGGAAAGCCCAGGATGTCTACTTTCCAACGCCGTTGAGAGCGCGCCAATTGGGCTTCTGTAGCTCCAGAAAATCCACTTCGAGTGCAGGGAGGTCAGAATCCAACAGCATCTGCAGTCCTTTTCAGTCTCTGAATCAGATTTTTGCTCAGGTCCCTCAATTTCAGCCAGAAAATACCTGAAATCACAGAAGAACACACAAACTCATAGTAAAGTCTAGAAAAGTGAATTTTAACTAAAAACTAATAAAAATATACTAAAAACTAACTAGATCATACTAAAAACATACTAAAAACAATGCCAAAAAGCGTACAAATTATCCGCTCATCAGTATGGTGGATAAGGGTTAGGGTCATATGAAGGTGAATGGTGAAAATGGGCTTTTGAGTAGGGTTGAGAGCTATGTTGAGGAGGGGGCTCATAGGTATAATGTGGTAGGTGTTGATTGTCACGGAAAGGTCCACCATAACCATTGCCTTGATATGCATCACAGAATGGTTGTTGATAGGCCATTGGAGGTGATTGTTGCCAAGAGGGTTGATCAAATTCTTGTGGCTCCTCCCATCTTTGATTCTCCCATCCCTGATGCATATTCTCAATGTAATCTCCTCTTCTTGCAACACAATTGTAACCAGACTCATAGCCAAAGGGGTGAGAGTTTATAGTAGCTAAAGAAAACAAAAACAAAAACTAGTAAAAATAAGCAACTAATTCCTAAGCTAACAAAAACTAGCAAACAAGCAAAAAGCAAATATTTAAAATAACCAATAATAAGGCACACATTTGTAATTCCCCGGCAACGATGCCATTTTGATGAACAGACTTTTGTGCGGTCTAGAAATTCACAAATTAGTTCTCGTTGAAAGTATAGGGTCTAAACCAACAAAGAATCTTTTCGTACAAAAACTTGGTTGTCACAAGTAACAAACCCCTAATAAAATTGATAACCAAAGTATTTAGACCTTGGGTCATCTCTCAAGGAATTGCAGGGAAGTGTGCTTACAATTGGTTATGGAAAAGTATGTTTTTGGGGTTTTTTTAGATACGAAGTAAGAATAGTAAATGGCAAAAGAAATAAACTAATAACTAGAAAAGCTCTTAGCAAGGTATGAGAACTGGATGTCCTATCCTAGTTATCCTTATCAATTGTGATGAGAATTGTTCATTGCTCTCACTTGATCAACCTCTAACTATGAAGGTATGTCAAGTAGATAAATCAATTTGATTCCATAAGTCCTAGTCAACTCTCAAGGAAAGACTAGAGTTATTGGAATTCAAATAAATTAGCAAGTTCAATTATCAATCAAAAAGAAGTTTGATAACTCAATAGTCACCAATTATTCAACCAAAGCCAAGAGATTCAATAACAACAAATAGAGAAACAAACAATAAACATGAAATACCTCAAATTGCATTAATAAGAGAAATCAAAATCTAACATAAGAATTCATAAATTAAAGTAGTAACAATGAGTAATCAATAAGAGTAGAAGAGTGATGAGTGGATTTTTGACGGTTTAGAATTCACAAATGAATTCTCGTTGCAAGTATAGTTTCTAAACTAATCAATAATCCTTTCATACAAAAAGTTGTTTGTCACTAGTACAAACCCCTAGAATTTATAAACCGAAGTATTGAACCTCGGGTCGTTCTCCCTAGGAATTACAATAAAGTGTCTTGTTATTGGTTATGAGTTATTTTTGGGATTTTGATAAGAAACATAAAAGATAAATGGCGAGAGAGTAAACTAATGGCTAAAAAGGTCTTGGCAAGGGTTGGTGGTCAAGGATCTCTATCCTAATCACTAACCACAATATGAGAATTGGCAAGGATTAATCTCATTAAAGCATCCCCTAACTAGTAGTAAAGGAAATTTAAATGAGATATATCAATCCTAGTCCATAAGTCCTAACTCTCCACTAATTCAATTAGTGAGAACTAGAGTTAATGGATCTCAATCATCAATTACTTGAACATTAGCAACTCAAGAAGTCCTAAGTTACCTTTCCAAGCCAAGAGCATAAAATTCTACTCTAAAATCCAACCAAGCATTACATCAAACACTTGGAAGGCATAAAAGGAAAGCATATGAAATCTACAACAAGAATGAAATCTAACAACAATTATTGTAATGAATCAACAACAACAATCAAAAGGAACACAATTATTATGAATTACTTTGAATTGAATGGAAAGAAAAGAGAAGGAACAAAAGTAGATCTACAACAAAGTATAAGAACAACATAAAGGAAATTACAACAAAAGAATAGAAGAAGAATGAATTTATCAACAAGGAATTGAAGAGTAGAAGTAGAATAATGAATGAATGAGAATCTAGATCTAAGAACTAACCTAATCCTAATCCTAATCCTAATCCTAATTCTAGAGAGAAGTGAGAGCATCTCTCTCTAAAACTACTTCTAACTACTTCTAAAACTAAACTATAACTAATGATGACAAGTATGTTGATTCCTCTTTAATCCTTGGCTTAAATAGCATCAGAAATGAGTTGGATTGGGCCCACAAGGCTTTAGAATTCGCTGGCCACGTATTGCTTTAAGTGGATCATATGGCAGCAACAACGCGTGCGCGTATAGTGCGTGTACGCATCACCATACATATAGCAACTATGGCAAATCTTATATCGTTTCGAAGCCCCAGATGTTAGCTTTCCAACGCAACTGAAACCGCATCATTTGGACCTCTGTAGCTCAAGTTATGATCGATTAAGTGCGAAGAGGTCGGCTTGACAGTTTTTGCGATTCTTTCATTTCTTCATGAGTTCTCCATTTCTACATGCTTTTCCTTCATTGCCTTGATCTAATCTTTGCCTCCTAAATCTAAAATCACTTAACAAACATATCAAGGCATCTACTAGAATCAAGGTGAATTAAATTTAGCTATTTTGAGTCCTAAAAAGCATGTTTTCACTCTTAAGCACAATTAAAGGAGAATATACAAAACCATGCTATTTCATTGAATAAATGTGGGTAAACGGTGATAAAATCCCCAAAAATCAATACAAGATAAATCCTACAAATAGGGTTTATCAACCTTCCCACACTTAAACCAAGCATGTCCTCATGCTTAATCCAAGAGAGAAACAAAGGGTATCAACATTTATTCAATACAAATAACCTAAATGCATCTATCTATATGAATGCAACTAAATGCAAAATGATTCTACCTACTTGGTTAAAAATAAATCAATCCTCCAAGAGCATGTATGCACAAGTAGGGCCAAGATCATATAACGATTCATGAGTCCTACCAATTCAAGTATAAAAAATGAAGTTCAAATAGACTGCAAGAAGAAAGCTCATGAAAGCCGGGAATCAAGGAATTGAGCATCGAACCCTCACCGGAAGTGTTTGCACTCTAGTCGCTCAAGTGTGTCGGGTCGATTCTCTCAATTCTCCCCTAATAATGCTTTCTAAGATTTATTTTTCTTCTAACAATCAACATATATTTCATGCATGCATACAAGTATCATGAGGTCTTTTCTTTAGGTTGTAATGGGGCTAGGGTCAAGGTAAGGATGCATATTTGGTCAAGTGAGCTTGAAATTTGAATCTTTGATAAGCTTAAACTTCCCACCTAACCTATGACATCCTATACAAGTTCTAACCTAACTACCCATTTCTCACTTTTTCACATACTCATGTATCCTTTTTCATTTCACAACACTTATGTATTGATTTTATTGAGCTTCACTTGGGGCATTTTGTCCCCTTTTTATTGTTTTTTTCTTCTTTTCTTTCTTTTTCTATTTTTTTCTTCTCTTTTCTTTTTCACATTTATCATATTTTTTTCTTTTTCTTTTATTTTATTTTTTTTCATTTTTTTTCTTTCTTTCAGGCTACATACAAGAATATCAATGCATAAGGTCTATACATTTAATCAATACATGAGTATGTACCCAATTCCCAATATTTCCAATAAAAATACAAAACTACCCTTTTATTCACCCAATGTCCCAAAGTTCCCACACTTGAATGATACACACACTAGCCTAAGCTAATCAAAGATCCAAATAAGGACATTTATTGTTTTCCGCTTTAAGGCTTGTAATGTGCTAAAATAAGAACAAGTGGGTTAATCGTAGGCTCAAATTTGGCTAACAAAGGAAGATAAAAGGTAGGCTATATGGGTAAGTGAGCTAATGAAATGATGGCCTCAATCATATAAGTGCATGAGTACATAAAATAATGAACATAAAGAATCAAACAAATCAAAGATTACATTCATAGAAAGAGAATAATGCACACAAGAAGGAAGATAAGTGGTTATAAGATGTAACCACATCATTAGGCTCAAATCTCACAAGCTTGTGTTCTTAGCTCAAAAACCATGTTCCAAAATAAATTCATTCAAGCAAGTTCTAATTTTTTTTTTCAAATTGGTAGGGTGCCCTAAAACAGTTTCTTGGAAAAGAAATCATCACCCTAACCAAGTAGTCCTAACAAGAAAGAAGTGGTAAAAATATGTATAAATTCTAACTAACATGCAACCTATCATGCAATGTAATAACTAATCTAACAAAGAAAACTAAGAATTGGTGTTGGACAAGGAAATTGTTACCCACGGAAATCGGTCAGACGACCTCCCCACACTTGAAGATTGCACCGTCCTCGGTGCATGCAAAGAAGAGCAATGTGGACGGGTTGCTACAATTGATGAGTTCCATCAAAAGATTGTGCGGATGACTTGTTTGTTGCTCCATTTAAAGCTATTCATTTCTCCCTTCTTGGTGGCCAACCTAAAAGGGGGGGGGGGGAAGAAGAACGACAATTAGGCCTACAACAAAGATATCAAAACAAGTAGAACGTAGGCCGGGGCTAATGCCAAATAAGAGTAAGGTTCTCACTACATGTTAGCTACGCATGTAAGTGAGAAAACAATATAAGCTAATGGCATATTAACTAATACTTGATGCAAGAGTAAAATCGAAGCATGAAGAGCATATGGCACATCAAGTTCAAATAAGAAGAAATGGGTCCTAAAAGACAATATAAGGTCATATCAATGCACAAAGACATAAGAGTCATACAAGATGAAGCATTGATTTAAAAGTTTCATCACCCAACAATATCAAAAAAGTCAAGAGGCACCAAAATAATACAAGAAATTCTCAACAATTGAATAGAAAAATTCAACACCATTATTAAAATAAGAAACATAAAAAAGAAGAAAATTACAACAAGCCATAAAAACAGAATTAAAAAGCAATGAGTGAAAGTAAGCAAATTCAATAAAAGAAAATGAAAAAAAGAAAAAAAATTTAGTATTTTATTTATTTATTTATTTATTTATTTTTATTTTATTTTTTTTATAAAAAATTTATTTATTTATTTATTTTTCAAGAGAGGAAGAAGAAATGTAGAAAGAAAGAAGAAGAAAAGAAGAAAGAAGAAGAAAGGAGAAAAGGGAAAGGAGAAAAATAGGGTGCAAATCCACGCGTAAGCGTCATGCGTGCTTACGCGTGGGTCTGGTTTGTGCGAAACGCACACTTCCAGCGCAAATCCCGCACAACTCTCGGGTTTTTGAAGGAGTTGCAGAAGTGCAATCGACGCGTAAGCGTCATGCGTGCTTAAGCGTCGATTGGAAATTTTTTTTTTTGCCATTAAGCAGAAAAATTTGCCCAGGTGCTCCTTATAATGCCTACAACTCTTTATTCAATCAACTATCATACAATTCACAAAAAATGCAATTTGATTTTATTCATCTACTACTAAACACAATATGCATGTGACTATACTAACAATATACAAACAAATCTATATGAAATATACCTACAATGGCAAATCAAATCACTTATTAAACAAAACTAAAAGAGAGTGGAAAGAGTTTACCATGGTGGGGTGTCTCCCACCTAGCACTTTTAGTTTAAATCCTTAAGTTGGACATTTTGAGAAGCTTATTGTCATGGCGGCTTGTGCTTGTACTCATCCTTGAATCTCCAAAGATCTTTGCTTCTCAATTGGTTGATAGAATTCCCAACCATCTTCATCAAGCTTGGGTGAGGTTCCACCCAAGATATTCGTTCCCATAGTTGGTCGTCACATAGCGAACCGGGATCCCATATCTTATCTTCACACCCATCCGTGAGTTGAGTTTCATGATTTCTCTGTACGGGTGGTTGGCATAAGTGTGGTCGACACATAGAATTCTCTTTAGTCCACTAATTCTTCCTTCTAGACCCATATAAAGTGATTCTTGTCCCATCATAATCCCTATACCTTAAAGCTTTGACCTTAGTGAGCTTTATACCAAATTTCTAACCACTACACAATTCTCTTTTTCTTTTAAGTCCACAAAGAGCTCTAAGTTTTCCATCCATTTCAATCAAACCATATTCAAGTGAGAAAATAAAGCTTAGAGATAAAGATTTTACCCACTCAAATGTTGTGTTGGATGGTGACTTGGGAAGGAAAACTTCCCCACACTTGGACAATGTAAGGTCTACTTCCTTGTGCTCTTCTTTGTGTATTTCCACCTCTTGACAAATTTCTTCAATTTCAACCTTTTCCTTTTTTCTTAGCTTGGTGTTGTCTTCAAGAGCTTCGGTTTCTTGCCCAATGGGAGGTGATTCAATATTGGATAGAAATTCATTGATGAATAAATCCATCTCTTGATCAACCTCTTCATATTCTTCAATTTCAATATACACCGTGCCAACGTTCTCTCCTTGGTGGATCTCCTTCGATTTATTCTCTTCTTCATTATTTACCAAGGATATGGGTGGTTGTGCACACTCTTCTATTATTCGAATTTCATGCCCAATGGAGGGGTATTGAATTGTAGATAGAAATTCCTCCATGATTGAATCTATTTCTTGAATAGCCTCCTCATAGTCTTCAATTTTGAGATGCTCCGGAGGTTGTTGGAATTCACATGATGGTTCCACATCTCTTAGATCTTGAACCACTTCCTTCTTTGTTTCAATGCCGTAGGCCTCTCCAATTGTTCTCTTACTACTACCGATTCCTTTTTCACCGTATTCTCTGATATCTTCTCTATACTTTGCTCTTCCTTAGGTTTTACACATGTGGCTACGAGGAGAACTTGAGTATTCAAACATTGGTGGGCTAAGGCATGCACCACCTTGGTAAAATTGGTCACAAACTCAAATGTGTCCTGCTTCATGACTTCTTGTCCTTGAAGTAACAAAGTGAGAGGATCGTCTATTGGGGCTTGGGGTGAGTATGAAGGTTCATTGTTTTGGAGAGAGGATTCATGGTAGGAAGGTGGTTCCTCTTGGTAAAATTGTGGAGGTGGTGTGCATTGAGGTGGTTCTTAGTGGTAATCTTGATAGGGTTGTGGTGGTTCTAAAGGTTCTTGCTCATAATGATTACAAGGATATGCTATGGGTGCTTGGTAATAAGGTGGATCATAGGAAGGTGCTTGGTGTGAAGGGGCTTGTGAGTATGGTTGCGGTTCATGTTGAGGATAGGAATCATAGGCATATGGTGTTGGTGATTGATTATCACAAAAAGATTCACCATAGCTATTGAATTGACATGCATTAGGACGAGAATTATACCTATAAGTATCCGGAGGTTGTTGCCAATAGGAGTGATCAATTCCTTGAGGCTTCTCCCATCTTGGAGTGTTCCATCCTTGGTACATGTTACCATTGAAGTCCACATTTCCTACAACACAATTAGGACCAAACTCATAGCCAAAGTGAGAATTCATTAAGGAAAAACTAACAAAAACTAGAAAACAAGCTAAAGATAAGCTATTTACACTATTCACATATGTACAATAACCAATAACATAACACCATTGCAAATCCCCGGCAACGGCGCCATTTTGATGAGTGGATTTTTGACGGTTTAGAATTCACAAATGAATTCTCGTTGCAAGTATAGTTTCTAAACTAATCAATAATCCTTTCATACAAAAAGTTGTTTGTCACTAGTACAAACCCCTAGAATTTATAAACCGAAGTATTGAACCTCGGGTCGTTCTCCCTAGGAATTACAATAAAGTGTCTTGTTATTGGTTATGAGTTATTTTTGGGGTTTTGATAAGAAACATGAAAGATAAATGGCAAGAGAGTAAACTAATAGCTAAAAAGGTCTTGGCAAGGGTTGGTGGTCAAGGATCTCTATCCTAATCACTAACCACAGTATGAGAATTGGCAAGGATTAATCTCATTAAAGAATCCCCTAACTAGTAGTAAAGAAAAGTTAAATGAGATATATCAATCCTAGTCCATAAGTCCTAACTCTCCACTAATTTAATTAGTGAGAACTAGAGTCAATGGATCTCAATCATCAATTACTTGAACATTAGCAACTCAAGAAGTCCTAAGTTACCTTTCCAAGCCAAGAGCATAAAATTTTACTCTAAAATCCAACCAAGCATTTCATCAAACACTTGGAAGGCATAAAAGGAAAGCATATGAAATCTACAACAAGAATGAAATCTAACAACAATTATTGCAAGGAATTAACAACAACAATCAAAAGGAACACAATTATTATGAATTACTTTGAATTGAATGGAAAGAAAAGAGAAAGAACAAAAGTAGATCTACAACAAAGTATAAGAACAACATAAAGAAAATTACAACAAAAGAATAGAAGAAGAATGAATCTATCAACAAGGAATTGAAGAGTAGAAGTAGAAGAATGAATGAATGAGAATCTAGATCTAAGAACTAACCTAATCCTAATCCTAATCCTAATCCTAATTCTAGAGAGAAGTGAGAGCTTCTCTCTCTAAAACTACTTCTAACTACTTCTAAAACTAAACAATAACTAATGATGACAAGTCTGTTGATTCCCCTTTAATCCCTAGCTTAAATAGCATCAGAAATGAGTTGGATTGAGCCCACAAGGCTTTAGAATTTGCTGGCCACGTATTGCTTTAAGTGGATCATATGGCAGCAACAACGCATGCGCGTATAGTGCGCGTACGCATCAGCATACGTGTAGCAACTATAGCAAATCTTATATCGTTTCGAAGCCCCAGATTTTAGCTTTTCAACGCAACTGAAACCGTATCATTTGGACTTCTGTAGCTCAAGTTATGGTCAATTAAGTGCGAAGAGGTCGGCTTGACAGCTTTTGCGATTCTTTTATTTCTTCATGAGTTCTCCATTTCTACATGCTTTTCCTTCATTCCCTTGATCCAATCTTTGCCTCCTAAATCTGAAATCACTTAATAAATATATCAAGGCATCTACTAGAATCAAGGTGAATTAAATTTAGCTATTTTGAGTCCTAAAAAGCATGTTTTTACTCTTAAGCACAATTAAAGGAGAATATACAAAACCATGCTATTTCATTGAATAAATGTGGGTAAATGGTGATAAAATCCCCAAAAATCAATACAAGATAAACCCTACAAATGGGGTTTATCAAAGAGAAATCCTAAATCTTAAAACCTAGAGAGAGGAGAGAGCCTCTCTCTCTAGAACCTACATCTAAAACCTAAATTGTGAATAATGAATGTATGATGAATGAATCTGATTCCCCCACTCTGCAGCTTCTATTCTGTATTTTCTGAACTAAAAACTGGGTCAAAAATATCCCAAAAATTGTCGGGATACATACAAGTCGTCGCTCTGTCACGCGTATGCATTGCCCACGCATACGCGTCGCTTGTCTGCAGCACAATCCGCAAGTACGCGTGCTTCATGCATGCGCATCACCTAACAGCAAGTCAACTATGGCAAATTATATATCGTTGCGCAGCCCCGAACGTTAGCTTTCTAACACAACTAGAACCGCCTCATTTGATTTTTTGTAGCTCAAGTTATGATCAATTGAGTGCGAAGAGGTCAGAGTTGACAGCTTCGCAGTTACTTCAGCTTCTTGTATTCCTTCCACTTTTGCATGTTTTCTTTCCATCCTCTATGCCGTTCCTACCCTGTAATCTCTGAAAACACTTAACACACATATCAAGGCATCGAATGGTAATAAGAGAGCGTTAAAATTAGCTAAATTAAGACCAAAAAAACATGTTTTCAATCATAGCACAAAATCAGGAAGGAAAATGTAAAACATGCTATTTACTTGAATAAGTGTGAGAATAGTGGATAAAATCCACTCAATGAAGTACAAATTGTACCACGAAATAGTGGTGTATCAAAGGCTCTAGGATGCCAAAGGCAATCCTAAAACTTCATATCGATTACAGATATTCAAGCTTAACAAAATATAAAATATAAACCATAAATAGGGTATTCTAACTTAAGGGATTTCTAACTATCACTAAAACACCGCTGTCCCACTGTCTTCACCAACCTATCCTCCTTGTGATCCCATCGCCACCGCCGACCGAGCCTCCCCAATCCCAACATCCATATCCATGGTCTCACAGTAAATCAGTAACAACAAACACAAGTAATGATATTCAAACACAAACAAATTCAATTACAACAATTATAACAGATAGTAGTTAAGCAAGAATAATCATATAGGCAAACCACATATGAAATAAACACAACTAAACAATGTCACATAGATATAAAGGATGCATGTCTGCCCTATAAATAAGCTCACACGCCGGTTATATTGCCAGATTCGACTCGGATAAGCGGGATTAAACTACCATCCTTACCTGTACGTTCCATAAATAAGCGGGATTAAACCATCATCCTTGTCCGGAACACGCAAGTGGGATTAAACCACCGTTCTTGCATCCACAGTAAGCGAGATTAAACCACCATTCTTATTAGGCACCTCGAAGAAGCGGGATTAGACCACCATCCTTGCTCGGGTTGCATTCACAAATCAATCTGCAAGGGGGATTAAACCACTATCCTTGCAAAATACACGATAATATGCAAGCGGGATCACACCACCGTCTTCGCCTCCACAATAAACGGGATTAGATCACCATCCTTACTGGGTACCTCGAACAAGTGGGATACTGCTACAGCTATTGTCCGAGGTCCATAGCGACTTACCAAATCAATACTTATCACATGAGAGGGAGACTGCCACAACCCTCACATCCGAACGTAGGCGGGAGACTGCCATAGCCCCTACGACAGAGAGCAATGCATATCACAATCACATACTCAATCTCAGATATCACTGCTCATAGCACAAGTCCGCTTATACTCGTCTCATTAACCATAATCATTCATTGTTCTCAATTCATCATAATCATTCTTATTTTCTCAAAATCTCCTCAAAGAAGTATTTCACAGCTCACCACTCATTAATTTCATCCACAACCTTCCAAAACCTAAGTCATCGGCTCTGAACTTGTAACAATTACCCTTTTCTATTCACTTATTGTGTTTTTCCTTGATTCAAAGCCTAAATACTAGCTAAGAGGTCTTAAACATTTTACAAATTTGCCAGAAAGGTAAAATAGTTAAAAACAAGGTTTTAGGTGAAAATAGGCCTTGTGCGTATGCACAGGATTGTGTACGTACGCACGCACCAAAGGATATTCCCAGCCTATGCGTAGCATGATGTGCATACACACAACTTGAAACACCATTTCTATTTTGTTTGTACGCACAGAAGTGTGCGTGGGCACACATGACAGATTTCCAAATTTTCTGCAACATCACAAAAATTAGATTTTTGGCCCTAACTTCCATCATCCATAACTTTATCTACAAAATTCCAATTTCACTCATCTTTATACTGTTCTAAAGTTCTCTTAATTATCTTTAATTTAAACTAAAGTTCACTCAAATCCAAGCTCCAAAGGCCAAGTTATATCCTGCCGAAGTTGGTTAAAAATAAGAATTTACCAATTTTGCTAAAACCTCAACAATACCGAATCTCTCAATTCAAAACCTAGTTACTCACAACCCAAATAATACCAAAAAACACAAAAGTCGATACCAATCATTCCTCAACTCAACCATCAATAATATCCTAATTACACCATTCCACACCATCAAAATTATTATTCATCATCATCCAAAATCATCGTAAACACTCATAGTCCTTCTCATTCCACAATAACAACACCATTAATCATCATTACTCATTAACAATATCAACAAACCCTCATCAACAACAATAAATCACAGCACTTACAACTCATTCAACCTTCATCATATATCATATATCGCACATTCCAAAACTCTATATCATTATCACCACTATACAACTTATCTTCAAACATCAAATTCATATACAATTAAACATACACCCAAACCTTCAATTCCTATCTTAGGGCCATTAGCCTAAGTTTCATGAAACATTACATATTACATAAAGGAAACTAAAACCATACCTTGGTCAATTTCCAATATGCACAAATTCACCAAGTTGAGTCATCAAACAAGCTCAACAATGCCTAGCCACCAAAGATCAACTCCAAGTGCACCAATTTCTCAATTCAACTCCAACCAACAAGAATTTCAAAGCTAAACCATATAAATTACAAAAATCAAAACCCAGGGTTCACGAATATAACAAATCATAACGGTATAGAGCTTTCTTATCTTATCCACTGTGAATTAAGACAAAATCCAATAATAACCCGCTATTAGATCACACCTAAACAACCAAAATTACAACATCTACTCAAAAACCAAATGTAAAATTACATATTTTATTAGGGTAGGAACTGGAGCGTGAGTTTTGATTTCTTACCAAATTTGTTTAGCTAGAATTGAAGATCTCATTGAGAGCTTTATGTGGCCACAAACGACTTGTCAATCGGAGCTTCGTAACTCAAGATATGATCAAATGAAGATGAGGGTGAATAGTGAAATCTCAATATCTCTTTCTCTCTTCACTTCACCCCCTTGAAAATTAGGGTGAAAATGAGCTGAATGCTCATTAAAGGGTGTTTATATAAGTTGGGCTTGGACCCAATCCAACCCGTTAGCGTTTTTGGCCCGTTTGGCCCACTTTGAACCAAAACCTTTAAGATTAATGCCCGATTTTAAATTCTAAATATTTTCTTAAGCTTTTCTACTGTTTTTTTTTATTCTTACACAGTATCAGACAGACTTAAGGTGGTACTGCCGGCTAATTTACTGGTACGTGTTTTTACGTAATTTTTCGTAGAAAATTACATTTTCTCACTTAGAAAAATCTACTGAGTCCAAATATCATATTTAAAATTTCAAATTAGCATTTTTAAATTTTGAACCTATTTCGAGCAATTTAATTGTTATTTTATTTTAATTAACTTGTTAATTGAAATTCGGTTCTTACACGAATCGGACCGATTAAAGTACCATGTACATTGCCGTCAAGCTGCAAATAGATGTCAATGGAGTCTCCGTGTTGTGCTCCGACAGAACCTCAGTTACTGGTGAGTTCAAGTTTAATTGAGGCATACTTACTCATTTTTTATTACTATATACTGAGTAGTTTCTGACCATGGATGTTTTATTTCATTAGGGAGGTCTGGAGGGTTGGTGGAGTGCATACTTGTCTAGCACCGACCATGTCCCAAGACCATCGACAGTTGGATAGCAGCCTCTTCTGCAAGGTCATCTTGCCGTTGATTCAATCCAACCCATCCGTTAGCATCCGTCTTGCAAGGTGCAATTCAGCAAAGCTATCACTTCAAACCCTCATACAGAAAGGTCTGGATGACGAGGCACAAGGTAATTGCATAGATATATGGGGATTGGGAGGATTCATACAACAAGGTGCCAAAACTGCTACAGGCACTGCAAAATTTTTGTCTCAGAATTATTTGTGAGCTCAGGGTCGTACCTTACTACGATGGGCACCTTCTGGTCTGTGCCTGTAGCATATTTGACAAAATATTTTAGAATTTTCCATCCTGTATTGAGGCTTTCAAGCATTGCAAGCCGTTTGTTTCCGTTGATGGTACGCACTTGAATGGCAGATACGGTGGGGTGTTGTTTATTGCTGTGGCACAAGATTGCAACAGCAATATCCTCCCCAGCCTTATCGTAAACGAGATAAGCTTGCACGTATCTCATTTACACTATAAATGAGATATACACGTGTCACGCACACATACCTTATCTCGTTTACAGTGTAAATGAGATACGTGCAAGCTTATCTCATTTACAATATAAACGAGATAATGTTGGGAGACGAATTTTGGTAATAATAATTACATAAAAAATTCCTCAGATTTATGGGGTTTTTCATTTACAAATCTGAGGTAAGATTTATGTTTGTGCTGAAAAGTTTTTTAAATGTGCTTTACATGGAAAAAATTTTATTTTTACCTAAAAATCTGAGTTAATAAATCTTGTATTCTAAATTTTGTATCCTAAATAAATTGGACCTTAAATTTTGTATTCTAAATAAATCTGAGTCTCCGATTTCTGAAATTTAATTTAAAAATAAATTATTTTTCATATGTATAAGAAACACACCACTTCTCCATAACTGAACATAACACATCTTGGATCTCCATAATTAAAAAAACAAACATTCTCCACATATAAGTCATTTTTCGACATAAGTCCATACAAGTCTCTTTAACCTAATTCACCTTATGCGCCACTAATCTAACCAATTTTTCAATCAATGCACGAATATATAAGTGCCTTTTTCGAAAGGTTTTCATTTTCTTTTTCGAATTTTGCAAGGTTGCGAGAACCAGACCGGTCAATGAACCGGTCAAGTAACTAGTTTAATGGTTCAATGGTCCAACCGGGATTGAACCGGGATTGAACCGGTTAAGTTAAAATATAACATAAAATTATTAAAAATTCAAAGTGGCATATACTGCGAGATAAAGTGCAGAGCAATTAAAGCATTGTATGAGTTAATATTGGTGGAAGCTTGGTTCTTTCATCTAAGTTTCTCAATCTTCATGTATATATAATACATTAGCAACTTCTAAGCTTGGTTAAACAATATCAGTTCCAGATATAACAGAAGATAATCATCCATTATAGGCTACCTAAATTTGAGGCCCAAAATTTTAGTATGGTGCAGGGAGAAAAAGAAATCAGTATAGTTTTCAATTTGAACAAGAAGAAGCAATTCCATAGCACAGTAAGAAGCTCAGAATACACAAAAGCTGAACAATTAGGTTTCCATTCCTGAATTTTCCATTTTCATAAATTAGGTAATCTTTTTGTTCTTTACTTCTTAACTTCATTCTTTTTTCCTATGAGTAAACTATCTCCTTGGCTGAACTTCATCCAACCCTTATTTTAAAGCCATATAGTAAATCCAATGCAGAATTGTAGCAATGTTTCTCTTTTGAATCAATGACAGCAAAATAACAAGTAAAACAGATTGGATTTATAACTCAATCTTAGTAGAATTAATTCAATATCAATCTCAGCATAATTAATAAACTAAACTTAAAAAAATAAATTTATAACTCAATCTTAGCAGAATTAATTCAACATCAACTGACTAAACTCAAATAAAACTTCAGAAATGAATATCTCAAAACTCAACAGAATCATCAATAATATATCATATGTATATCAAAACAAAATAAAGAAGAAAACAATGTAATACAATTACAACGAATTGAACATTAATGAAGAGGATAAAGGGGAGGTTTTACGTTATCTGGATTGCCAGCGAAGGAGAGGAAAAGACAGCATAGAGCCAATGAGACAGAGAATTTTAAATTGGAAATTTTGGTAATGTGAAACAGAGAAGCAACGACGGTGAGACACGGTGCGGAGCAGAGAGGCAGTGACGACAAGACTGGCAGGGAGACTAGAAGGAACCACAGCCAAAAATGACGAGGAGGTGAGAAGCAGAAACGACGCACGGCAAGGAGGGGAGAAAAAGTGACGACCCACGGCGACGAGCAGAGAAGCGGCGACAACGACCCACGGCGACGAGCAGCGAAGCAGCGACAAAGAGACAGAGCGCGGCAGAGAGAGAAGGGAGAGCTCGACGACGAAACATGACGCGATGGTGGTTGCGGCCCTCAACGCCGTCGCTGCTGTGGATGGCTCGGTGGTGAATGCTTGGTGGGTGAATGCTCTCTGGAAAGTGGAAAGGGGAAAAGAGAAACTGATTAGGGTTACACATTTTGTCATTTTATCCTTTTTCTTTTTCTTTTTTTTTAAATCCAAAATGACGTCGTTTAGCATCTCAGATTGCAAACCAAAAAACAGTAAAAAAATCGGACGGTTCTCCCGGTTCACCGGTTAACCGCCGGTTTGACCAGTTTTTTCACCGATTTTTTGCCAGACAATTTTTGACATTACCCGGACCGGTTAGGTGATCGGTTCCCGGTTATTCCGGTTGAACCGATCGGTCCGATTCAGTTTTCAAAACCATGGAATTTTGTCAGCATTTTCGATCTTCCATCTCTGCATTCTTTGCGTTTTTCTTCCTTCATTTTCTGCGTTCTCTTTCTTCATTTTTTGTGATTTTCTTCGTTCTCTTCGTTTGTTTTTTAAATCAAGCTTTGAAATCAATTTTGAACATTTATCTTGTTGTTGAAAATAATGAATGATTCAAGTTTAGATTGTCAATTCAACTAGAGCAAAGTGGATTGTTGTTTTGAATCCAATGAAGTGGCTGAGGTGTGGTTTGATTTTAGTTAACATTTTCGTTAGTAGTTTATAATTCAGTAGGTGAATAATGTTATTTTTGTTTGTGAAAGTTGTTGTTCATCGTTGATGGTTTGAATTGAATGTAATGTAAAAGTTCTAATAAATTTGCTCCATTTCACGTTTCGGTATATATCAGAATTATTTTGTTGTATTGTGGCAACTTTTCGGTGTATTTATAGATTCATACTTTAAAAATGAACGAGTGTGAATTGTATTATTATTTTGAATCAAATCAAGTAGTGAGCTGTGGTTTGAATCTAGATAATCTGGTTTGTTAGTAGTTTATGATTATGTAGTTGAATCATGTAGTTTCTGTTTGATGATGAGTTCTGAGTCTAATTTTATTATTTTTGATGATGAGCTTCGGTGTATGCTAGCTTTTAATATGGTGTATTGTGGACTATTTTTGGTGTATTTTGCAGTTTCTTTGCGATATTGATGATCAGCTTATTCCAAAGGTTGGAATGATTTTTAACACATTAGAAGATGCAACAAAATTCTACAAAGATTATTCGAAAGTTGTAAGTTTTTCTAATAATTCGGAGCACAAATAAAAAGGAAAATGAAATTAAGAACCAATTGATTACATGTAGTAGAAAGCAGAAATGAAAATCGAACATATCTCCAACTGAGAAGACAAATCCCTTAGTGTGTTAAATTGTCATACAAGAATTTATATACACATATTGGAAGACGTTGGTGTTTGGATCATTTCGAAGGTTGCATTGCATCATTCACACCCCCTGCTGTGCAAATCAAGCAAAGATGCTTAAATAACATAGGTAATTAAGCATGTTCGTACGACATACAATAGAGAATAACAAGGAAGTCGGAATCAAAATACAAAAAATATACCAATCATTTGTCGCAGCATCAGGGGGTCATCGAGTTAAGTTTTATTGAAAAATATGTAAGAAATTACATTATGAGAGAAGTGCGAAATGTTTTGGAACTAGAGAATGCAAAAGAATTTGGGAAATACTTATTAAGAATGAAAGAGAATAATCAGAGGGAAATGATTATACATCAAGGGAGCTCACTTAGATAGTCTTAGACTATAATTTAGGAGTAGGAGTAGTGTAGTTATAATGCGCTCTTAGGGTTTTATTTCATTTTCCATTTCCATTGTAACATTTTATAGTTTCAAGTTTTCATCTTGGGTTGATCAACTCTTTTATAAGTACTCTTTAATTTCTCTTTGATTACATAATATTTACTCTCATTTTTCTTTGGTTCAAATACTTTGTTAATATTTGCAATTTTAATTTCTTGAAGTTTTGATTGATGAATTTAGTGTTTTATGGTTTATATTTGCTTGATTGCATGTTTATTGTTGGTAATGTGAATAGTTTGGTTATAGTTTTCCTTTTTCCTTTGCAATTTTATATATTTTGCTTTTATGTCCACAAGGTGTTTTTGAAAATGCCAATTATGAGTTTTGAGTAGATTTTCACACCTTGGCTCGGGATTTGAGTTCCTAGGATACTAGAGTCATAATGTCCGACATTTAGTGGTAATTCTTCGGTAGTTAGTTGACTCTTGTTTCCATTGACATTAGCTTTTCACTAATTAATTTGGTAAGTTAGCTAGGACTTATAGATTAAGGTCAATTATGCTTGCTTGACTTACTCCTCGATGTTAGGTGTAGACGAAGTGAGATTGACTCATCATAGTTTCCATAGTTGTGGTTATGACGATGATAGGACTCCTTGGATCCTCATTCCCAAGTCAAGGCTCTTTTATGCATACATAACATTTTCACTAAGTTTTGATCTTATATTCCTTTTACTTGCATCAATTCCCTTTTTGATCATATCTTAGTTCTTTTATTTCTGAGTTCTTTTAATCTTTTGTTCTTTGATTTCAAAATCCCTTTTTCTCACAACCGAAAGTGTGACACTTCAATTGCATTCTGAGGGAGAACGACTCAAAGTTTCATTACTCTCGGTTTATATTTTGTATTTGAAATATCAAACTTTGGTTGGGAATTGTTTGTTGGTCTAGGCTATACTTGCAACGAACCTATATTTTGTGAAATTCTTGATCAACAATAAATTCTACTCCTCACATACTGTGTGCAATACAATTCTCAATAAAAGCTCAATTTCAACATGGGTATATGATGAGTGGCCTAGAGTGGGTTAGGAATTTTTCTCAAATTAGAATTGGCGTTGCAAGTAAAGTCCTAACCCAACAATTGACCCACATCAAAGCTTAATTTCAAAATTCAAATATTAACCGGGAGATTTCAATTCCCGGGTCGTCTTCCCTAGGAGTTGCAATTAATGTGATCAATTATTGGCAATTAGGGGAAATGGGAGATTGGATGACAAGAGAAGCAAGTAATGTAAATAGTAAGAAAGTAAATGAACATGCAAAGAATTAAAGTCAACGTAATGAAATTCAGAGGTAATTAATCAAGAGAAAGGGGAATTCAAATGCTAAGAAACTTCTTGGCATGGATTGAGAGCTAAGGTTACCTATCCTAGCCATTGACCACAAACACATGATGATTATGAAGAGTTGATCCTACTTAGTCAACCCTACATCGAGAATAAGTCAAATAGGCATAGTTGATTTCAATCTTCAAGTCCTAGTCAACTCTATTAATGGGAGACTTAGTGTTAGAGGAAACTAAACCAACTAACTACTCTAATATATCAAGCAAGAATGGACATCAATGACTCAAGGGTCACCAAAGTCTCATTTCCAAGCCAAGAGTGAAGAAAAAACTAAGCTAAAACTAAGCCAAGCATTTTTATCAAACACTTGGTGTACATAAAAATAAAATCAAATTAAATTGCAATTAAATTAAATTCTAAAACTACCAAATGCAAGAAATTAATAATAACAACTAAAGAAAGCAAAAATAACATGGAAACATAAATTTGCATTAAATGGAATTAAATTCAACAAGAGTGTTCATAACATAAAAGTGACAAAATAAAGGAAATAACAAGAGAAATGAAGAAGATCAAGACAAAAGAGCATGAAAACATAAAGGAAACTACACTAATACAAGAATTAAAAGCTAAAATTAAAGAAAAATTAACTAAAAAAACCTAAATTTTAGAGAGAAGAGGGAGCTTCTTTCTCTAGAAACTAAGACAAAACATAATAAAACCTAAAACTAAAGTGATCCCCCTTGCCTCCACTTGAATTAGGGTTGAAATAGCTTCAGAAATGAGTTGGATTGGATTTTGGAGGTCCAAAATTCGCAGCCAGCAAATTGCACTAATGAGGTCACGTGCTCTGTGCGTACGCACAGACGTATGCGTACGCACACTTGCTATTTTTGCACTTGTGCGTATGCACATAAGGTTGTGCGCACGCATACTTGCTGATTTGCTCCAAACTCCATTTCTTCATGAATTTTCCACTTTTACATGCTTTTTCCTCACTTGTTCAATCCATATTAGCCTTGTAAACCTGAAATCACTCAACAAACACATCAAGGCATCAAATGGAATTAAAGTAAATAAAATTTAGCAATTAATGGCCTAAAAAGCATGTTTTCACTTTTAAGCACCATTTATGGAGAATTTACAAAACCAAGCTATTTCATTGAATAAATGCAAAAAAAGTTGATAAAATCCATGCAATTAGAGTAAATAAATACCATGAAATATGAATTTATCAGTATACTCATGAGAAGTTCAGGGAAGTCCAAGCATAATTCAAAGGAAAGGTGAATTGCTTCACAAGATCAATGCACTCCGCTCTACGCTATACGGCATATGAAATTGTAGAACAGGTTTCTAACTCAAAATTCAACAAGTTCCAGTTACATATGACAGGGTAACATCTGAAGTTAAATGTCAGTACTTATTATTCGAGTTAAGAGATATATTTTGCCGTTGTTATCTGAGTGCGTTAAGCTTTGAGCGAGTAATAAAGTGTCACCGAGATATATATTGGAACGATGGAGCAAGAACATAAAGAGAAAGCCCACACATATCAAAAGCAGCCACGACGAGCATCTGTTGAAGGCAAGAAGCAAGAGAATTGACGATTTGGTATTTCAGTCACAAAATATCTGTAAATTTATATTAGAATTTGAGGAGCTGACTGTGATTCTGTAACATGCTTACGATAATTATATGGTTGAGATGCAAGAATACAAATCCAAAAGCAAGAAAAAATGTCAGTTATCTTACGAAGATGCTTCCTTGGAAGATATTAATGAGCTTCAAAGCTCTCCATGCGTAAGAATAATAGGACGTCCCTGATAAACCCTAATTTTGTGGTTTATCTTGGGTTGAATTTAGTGGATTTTATCAACTTTTCTCACATTTATTCAATGAAATAGCATGGTTTTGTGAATTTCTCCTAAATTGTGCGTAAGAGTGAAAACATGCTTTTTAGGCCTTAAAATTACTAAATTTAATTCACTTCAATTCCATTCGATGCCTGCATGTGTTTGTTTGAGTGATTTAAGGTTTTGAAGGCAAAGGATAGTTTGAAGAAATGTAAGAAAAGCATGCAAGTTTAGAGTATTCATGAAGAAATGAAGGAATTGCTAAGCTATCAATCCTGACTTCTTCGTACTAAATCGATCATAACTTGAGCTTCAGAGGTCCAAATGAGACGGTTTCAGTTGTGTTGGAAATTTAACATCTGGGGCTTCAAAATGATATGCACTCTGCCATAGTTGACATGCATTTAGGTGACGCGTATGCATGCTCCACGCATACACGTGACAGGATCAGCGTGATTCACTTAAAGGCAACACGTGTCCAATGATTTCTGAAGTATTTTGGGCCCAGTCCAACCTATTTTTAATGCTATTGAACCAGGGATTGAAGGGGGATGAATCAAATAGTCATAGTTTAGTTTTAGCCTTGTTTTAGGTTATATTTCTAGAGAGAGAAGCTCTCTCTTCTCTCTAGAAATTAGGGTTTTAGATTACTTTTTTTCATAGATTTAGGTTTCAATTATTATTTTGATTTAATTTTCTTTACTATTTCTTGTTCTTATATCTTAGTTCTCTTAGTTTTACTTGTTATTTCTTTTATTTGGTTATTTTGTTGTTGATGCACTCTTGTTGATTTGGAGTTTCTATTAATGCAATTTAATGTTTCTTTGTTTGTTGATATTTAATTGAGTTATTATTATTGTTATCTTGCATTTGGTAGTGTTAGATTCTATATTTCTTGCTATTTTAATATTCTTTTATTTTATGCCTTCCAAGTATTTGAGAAAATACTTGGTTAGATTTTAGAATAGATTTTTGTGTTCTTGGCTTGGGTTGAGTGATTGGAGACTCTTAAGTTATCAAATAATTTTGTTGATTGATGATTAAGGATTTCTAGTTAGCTTGAACTCCACTAAAGCTAATCTTTGATTAGGACTTGTGGACTAGAGTTAATTTTGCTCACTTGATTTTCCTTCAATTGTTCGAGGATAACTAAGTGAGAGTAAAAGACAATTACCATCACAATTGAGGATGATAATGAGGATAGAAATTTCAATTCTCACCTCTTGCCAAGACTTTTCTTAGTTGTTAGTTTATTTTTTTGCTATTCACATTCCTTGTTCATCATACAAAAACCCCAAAAATACTTTTCATAACCAATACTATGCACACTTCCCTGCAATTCCTTGAAAGACGACGCGAGGTCTAAATACTCTCGATTTTTATTAGGTTTGACTTAAGTGACAAACAAATCAAACCTTGATTGAGGGTTGTTTGTCGGTTTAGATCTATACTTCGACGAGATTATTTTTGTGAAAATTCTAACCGACGATTCCCTTACATCAAGTTTTTTGCGCCGTTGCCTGGGAATTGCAAATGTGCGCTTGTTATTGATTATTGTATATATGTTGATATTGTAAATAGCTTGATTTTTGGTTTTTTTTTTGTTAGGTTTTCTAGTTTTAGAAGTCTCTTTTCATTATTTCTTATTAGCATTTATTTTTATTTTCTCTTGCTACTATGAATTCTCACCACTTTGGTTATGACTTTGGTTCTAACTATGTTATAGGAAATGGGAATTTCAATGAGAATATGCATCAAGGATGGGACATTCAAAGGTGGGCAGAACCTCAAGCTTATGGACAACCTTCATGGCAACAACCTTCCCCAATGTACTATGAGCAAGAACCATACCATGATGCATACCAATCTAATAGTTATGGTGGACCTCCTTATGGTTATCAACCACAACCACCGTACACCTATGAATCCCCTCCTCTGTATATCCCTCAACTACCATACTCACAAGCCCCATACCATCAAATACCTCCATATGACCTAAGTCCATATCCACCATACCAACCAGCATATGAGCCATCTGAACCAAACTTAGAGCCACCACAATTCCAACATCAATATTCCCAAGAACTACCACCTCCATATACACCACCTCACTATTCTTACCAACATGAATCACCTCCCATGTATGAGAACTTTCAACCACATGATGAATTCTTTCTTCCACGACAACCCTCCATAGAAGAATATCCATATCTATCGATCCAAGAGCAACATGATCCTAATTATTTTAGCCAAGTGGTACAAGAGCCAAGGGATCGTCTCATAGAAGCGATGGATCGGCTTAGAGCAATCTTGGTTCAAAAGGAGCAAGAGAAAGCCCAAAAGAGGCACAAATCTATCATGGCTAACCTTACCAAAATTAAAGCCAACTTGGACTCATGGGATTCAAGCCACAAATAAAGCATTTCCACTAATGAATGTGAAAAATCAATCGAAGAGCGGAGCATGAAGGAGATCTTAGAATCTCAACTTGAGAATAAGGAGATGGAGTGTGTTTTACAACAAGTGGAAGAGATGGAGATTGTTGAAGAATAAGAAGTGGTTGAAGACCTAGGCGAAGTTGAATAAGAGGTGTATTCCAAGCTTGAGGACACTTCCACACCAAGTAATATTGTTGATGATTTTGTGAAAATTGTTGAACCTTCTTCCATTGAGCTTGAAATTAATATTGAGGAGGATAATGTGCAACCTCCTAGGCAAATTATGGATGATAAAATATTGGAAGAAGTTGAGCAAGTAACAAATCCTAGTATTGAAGATAATTCCATACCAACCAATGTGCTAATTGAGATTGTTTAACCTTCCTCATTGTGTTGTGAAATTGAGGACAAGGACGACCATGCACAACTTCTAACACATGACTTGAGCAATGATGAATGTGTAGAAGAAGTTGGTGAACAAGGAATTGAAATTGAGGAAGCTTATTTCCAACAGGTGGAAGTAATCCAAGAAGAGCACAAGAAAGTGAAAACTACAAGACTATTGCAGACATCTCTTCCTAAGCCATCACCATCTATTACATCATTCAAGTGGGTAAATTTCATATCCCTAAGCTTCATTGTCCCATTTGAATATGGTTTGCTTGAAAAGGATGGTCAACTTAAGGCTTTTTGTGGCTTTAAGAGAAAAAAAGAGATGGTTAGTAGTTGGAATTGTCATCCAAGGTTCATTATGGTTGCATGTTTAAGGTCTAATTGTAACACCCTAATATTCAAATCCTTATGCTCGAGTCATAAGTCAATGATATTACGGTGGTACGACTCTCAGGTGGATTTTTAATATATAAATATAGGTAATTTCGAAAGGAGTATTAATCGAGAAGCCTGAAAAGAGTAGAAATAAAATCGCGAAGACGTATCACTCACGTTTCAACAACGAAAAGATAGAACGTGAAGCCGAAAGCGATATACGAACAAGGCATAAAGGAGATTAAGAGATAGATAACAGATAGATATATATAACATAAGTAATAGCCACTAGTCGCGACCCGCGAAGTTTAGGCCGGCTAGGGTACAGTATGAAAGTAGTTGACAACAGTACATCCTAATCTCTCCCAAAGGAAACATAAGAGCCTCTATAGGCAAGTTCCAAAAGAGTTCAACACATAATATAATCCTTTCACAACAAAGGTGGAGAGATTCTAAGCAAAATACAAGTAGAGAAAATAAATATCTTCGCCGTCTCTCAGACGAACTGCAGCTCACTTCTGAGCACCTGAACCTGTATCGGAAAAACAAGAGATATATACGGAATGAGAACCCCGGGCCCATGGGTTCCCAATACGGTAAAAGTGCCAAATAAATACAATGCACTGCAATAAAAACTCACTAAGCATCCTAAACTCCTTTTCACCAAGTATCCAGCCTAGATTCTCACTAATCCATAAATAGGCATCTGTCGTAAGGGGATACTAAATCTAGTTCATGTTACACATGTTTCCCAATTCGCTGATTCTTTCATGAATCAGACTCAGAATCATAAGCAAAACCATTACCAGTTGTTCTGCCTCAGCAACTTTATATCAATACATCATACCCTCGCCTGGAGCTAGTGAAATCACATCACTGCGTCTACCCAGGGGGCTCAAATGATCTCATTCAAAAATCATCATCATTATGCAATCGCATTATCAATTCATCTCATCAAGAACAGCCCCCAACATCCACCAACACCATCATGAGGGATCTCTCAGTTGTACAAACACAAGCAATACAGACAAGTAATACACAAATAAGGTACAAGTAGATCAAGTAGCATGTAATCAGGTAACATAGCATATATGATATAGAAATCCAAAGCAAATAGGCAAACCCAAACAATTCAAACATATGCAAATGATGTATGCCTGCCCTATGGCTGATGATATTATCTGTCGGTTATATAGCCAACCCGACACGTCCTGGTAGCTAACCATGGACAGAAACACCCCTTGCGGAGCAAGTAGGTTTGAGCTACAACCCCCTTGCTACTACCCGCTCAACCCAGAGCCAGTGGAACAACCACTACTGCGGCTACTACCCAGGCGGGTGTTTATCAGCTCAACCTGGAGCCAGTGGAACAACCACTACTCCGGCTACTACCCAGGCGTCACAATCTCTGACCTGGAGCAAGTGGGACGAACCACAACCCTTGCTACTACCCAGGTATCTTAAGCATTAACCCGGAGCAAGCGGGACGAACCACAACCCTTGCTACTGCCCAGGTATCTTAAACATTAACCCGGAGCAAGCGGGACGAACCACAACCCTTGCTACTGCCCAGGTATCTCAAAAGCATTGACCCGGAGCAAGCGGGACGAACCACAACCCTTGCTACTGCCCAGGTATCTTAAGCATATATTCATTCAATCTCAATTCAAATTATCAATCCTCATTGTTATCAAATCTCAAACATTAACCTGGAGCAAGTGGGACGAACCCCAACCCTTACTACTACCCAGGTATCAGAGTTACATTCATTCAAAACTCCATAATTAACTCATTTATCATAAACATCCCTTTCCGTCTCATACCCGGAGCAAGTGGACAACGCCACTGCCTACTACCCGGGGTTACACATCACATTTCAACATTTTCCATTATTATCCATTCAACACATTCATTCATTAATCATATATGCATTTATACTCAGCCATAATCAATAATGGCTTTGCCGTGACCTGGCAATAACTCAGCCATCCGGCTCATGGTTCAATCAAGAACCAGCCATTTATCAATAGATATAGCCCTTCGGCTCATGGCATACACGGTACTCCTACCGTCATCCTCCATATCTCATATAATCATCGTTGATCACCATTGATCATAACTTTTCCCCCTTGCTTCACTCGCAAGTTACCACATCCCCTAGTTCCTTTCTCATTACTAAGCATATCATAATGATTTAATACATAAGGGGTGAGATCGGAGGCTTAGAAGTATGAGATTTGGCTCTTAGAACTCAAAAATCAACTTTGGCATGAAAGCAGGGCCACGCGTACGCGTACTCCACGCGCACGCGTGGATGGCCACAAAACTCATCGGCGCATACGCGCCATTCACGCGGACACGCGGATTAAAAAAATAGACAACGACGCGTACGCGTCAGCCACGCGTACGCGTGGGTACACTTGCGCCCCAAGCACAAGACTGGCACAACTCTGGCACAACTCTCGGGAAAATGACTGGGCAATGGGTGCAGCGCATCGACGCGCACGCGCACACCACGCGCACGCGTGGATGGTGCCTTCTTGAAGAACGATGCGTACGCGCCAAGTGCGCCTACGCGTGGAGGGTCATTCTGCTAAAAATTTTCTAAGTTAAAAGCTGCAGAATTCACAGATTCAACCCCCAATCTTCCGACGGACATAACTTTCTCATTTTAAATCGTTTTTCACCCGTTCTTCGAACGGCATGGACATCCCGGATCCAATTACATTTCTAAACAGATTTGGCACAAAACAGAGATCCGTAGTCCAAGTTATGTCCCGTCAAAGTATGCCCAAAAACCATATTTTCATATAAAACCACAAAGTGCCATTTTCAAAACAAGCCATTTTCAACCCTTTTCAAAATCAACCAAAACATGCCAATTTCAACCCTTTTTGAAACCAGTCAAAATATATCAAAATTAACATCAAGCCTCCTCAACTCATACATTAACACCTTACCACAATTCACAAAACCGCCATATAACCATCTTTACCCATTTCAAACAAATGGCTAAATTACAAACATATCAACATGTCATACATTCTTCCTCATCCCAATTTCCAACAATACTATTTCCAATCAACCATCACTATACATAACCAATATCATACTCACTATCACATGGTTTCACCCCCAAATCAACCTTAATCATTTCTCAAGCATATATCACAACATACAAATCTCTCATGCATTATCATACCATCAAGGCATCAATAATCATACTCACATATATGACCACATAATATATCTCAACCAAAATCAAATATACCTCATCTATACAATTTCACCCAAAATTACCAATTTCCACCCTTCAACTCCTCAAACCTCATTATCCAATAACCAACCCAATCATTCATATATTCATTATATGAAATTCATCCAATCACTTGTGTCATCATACAATGCACACATCAACTTACCTTCCTTACCTTTTACCGGCCTCCGGCCCAAAATTTACGGCCTCCGGCCCAATTTCACAATTTAAATGCATAAACCACAATTAATACTCATTACCCAATACATCAAATTTTCAATACACCAAGCATACAAGGCCACACAATTCTCAATCCAATCATCAATTCACATTACATACCAACTATGCATATTAGCATCAACCATTTACACAATCCAAACTTAATCCTAGGGGCATCTAGCCTAGGAATTCTCATCACACCACACGGTACTTAAATGAAACTTAAACCGTACCTCTTGTAGCCAAATCAATTGAGCCTCTTCTTTGGAAGTCTCCACCAACCTTAGCCCCAAGCCTCACCAAAGCTCCTCAAGCAACACCAATCTCCCAATTGTGCACCAAAACCATCAAATGCACTAACATAACCAATATGACATACATACATTAACCTAGGGCTCATAAAAATGACAAATCACAAGGGTTTGAGCACTTCTTACCTCAGCCCATATGAAGTAGGGATAGAACTCACTTAGAATCCATGTTGGAGTATCCCTAAACACCCAAAATCACAAGATTTCAACACTAACTTTCCAAAAACGTGTAACAGTGGGGAAATTCGAAAACTGGGCAGAGATGAATGGAATACTCACCACAAAACTTAGATAGAATTGTAGAGGATGAGAAGAGCGACGCGTGGCCGCAAACGGCTCGTCAATTGGAGCTCCGTAGCTCAAGTTATGGTGATTTGAAGATCAAAGAGAGTTAGGTTTTCTCTCTTCTCTTCTCTCTCCCAATTTCAGCGCCCAACACCCCTTCTTTAGGGCAAAATGAGCTGAAATGCTCATAACTAATGTTTATATATGTTGGGTCTTGGGCCCACTTAGGCCCAGTTCACTTATTTTTGTCCGTTGGCCCAATTTTGGACCAAAACCTTTAAGATTAGCGCTCTAAATCGCACTTCAAATATTTCTACCTCCCCTAATTATAATTCCTCATTTCTTAATCTTATTTACTCATAATCAATTTTCTCAGCTGCAGTACCAGACAGATCTCAGCCAGTACTTCCGGTCAAAATTCCACTGCGCGATTTTACGCAGAAAACTATGTTTTCTGACTCGGAAAAATTCACTGAATCCAAATATCATATTTAAATCATCAAATTCCAATTGCCAAATCTTCCAACCATATTCGCTCCTATTTAACTTATTATTTAACTAATTTCGGTTAGACCGGGTATTACATTCTACCCCCCTAACAGAAATTTTCGCCCTCGAAAATTCCATCAATCACTACGAGTACGCGAGCATAGTCTGCCTTTATATCAAACGTATAACAGTTCCAAGGTCTTTTTACTCTGCGCGCTTCCATTGCCGCGCTCTGATTTCTCTATTTCTGAGGGTCTCGGTTGTTCGCTCAACGCCGACCAACAGCCTCGTTCCTTACTCTTATCGTCTCATCAACCCACACCCTATTAAATCTCAAATCTTGTCATCAATAATATTGCCATCTTCGTTAATCATAGCCATCATCCCACATCACTATAATCAATCAAAGCTTTCTTCGTTTTCAGAATCCAATGAGTTTGTACTAACAAGCTGACAAACTCTTAAGAATCCGCTTTTCTTTAATAATCTATAAAAGCTTTCGAGACACATCTCTTTTGTTGAAGTTACTCAGATCAAAAATCATTTTCAAAAATATAACCAACACTCCTTCAAATTCTTGGGAGAATTTTCAACAGCACCTCCCTAAAAATTGGAGTTTACCACCCGTCACGGGTTCCCTCAAACCAATCTCAGTACTGCATCAACATTTCAATTTAAAGGTTTCCAAACGATTCCTCTGAAACCGATCATTACAAATCTTGATCTAAATCCAAGGTCACCATGACCAAATATCATAGCACTTATCTCTCGAACACAACAACTTGCATTCAATCATCATCTAAATCCGATTACGCATCAATGATAATTTCCTCATCCGTTTCAGAACCATCAAGGCTCACAGCCATAATTAATTCCAATTATCGAGAATCAGTATCTGTATAAGCTCACTAAACTTTTAAGTACTCAAAGCATAAAGCATTTTTAATCATATCCCACTTTTCCTTATTATTACCATACTATGCCAACGCTTTTAGCAAGCTTCCGTTATGCCACTTTGATTTCTCATCAAGTATTAGCTCCATCACTTATTTCCTCAAGTACCCAACCACAACTTAGCATGACTGGTATTTCAAATCAACGTTTCCAAATCCATCATTTAGGACCATCCCTTATCTATTTAAATCAAAAGGGACTAAAACTCACGGGTTCAATCTGTTTTACCAAAAATCTAGAAATCAACCAACTACAAAACAAACACAACACATCATTCTCAACAGAAAATTATTTACATCACAGGCATTCATCCATTTGTATTAAGGCAATTCCTTACTCGGACCATCCGGTTTGCTTCTCAGTCTAACATTAAGCTCGACATTCCCAGTTTTACTGTACAGGCGGTATTATAAAAGCATGCACTGTCCTTTAAGCTTGATGATAATAATTACCTCAATCTTACTGTCGCAATCGGCCCGTATCTTGACTCCTTCCTTGTTGGCAATGTCTTGATACATGCCCTGGTAACCCGCACTTGTAACATACGCCTAACCCCAATCGGCAAGGCCTATTCGGGTGATGACTTCCACACCTCTGACAGCCCAGAACATCAGAAGAAGTCGATGTTCGCTTTCCCTTACCATTTCTTTGGGACTCCTCACTCGTCGCAAAGTTATTCCGACCTTGGGGAAAGTGTTGCATGTATCCTCTCTCCTTAAACTCTCGACCCCTTGGTGCAAATCTTTGGTTGTGCTCTCTATGACTTCCTTTCCCTGCAACCATCCTCTTCACACACTCTTCAACAATTCTGCTCTTATTCACCAACTCTGAAAAAGTTCGGATCTCCATTGGTCCCACTGAACTCAAGATGTCGCTCCGGAGCCCTCCTTCATACTTAATACATTTCCATTCCTCGAAGTCTCCCGGAGCTCCCTGACACATGCGGGAAAACCTGAATAGATCCTCAAATTTGTCTGTATACTCAGATACGGACATAGCACCTTGCTTCAACTGTAGTAACTCCAATTCCTTGGATGTCCTGGCGGAATTTGGAAATTACTTCTTATAGAATTTCACCTGGAAGGCATCCCAAGTGATAGGATCATTCCCCTGTTGTAGGAGACGTCGAACCCCTTGCCACCAATGCGATGCTTCCTCCGTGAGCAGATAGGTAGCAAATTCAACACACTGCTCTTTAGGCACCAACTGCGCTTGTAGTGCTCGCTCCATGGCTTGAAACCAGGTGTCAGCTTCAATCGGATTAGTGGTTCCCTTGAACTTAGGTG
Source organism: Arachis stenosperma (assembly GCF_014773155.1). Taxonomy (NCBI): domain Eukaryota; kingdom Viridiplantae; phylum Streptophyta; class Magnoliopsida; order Fabales; family Fabaceae; genus Arachis; species Arachis stenosperma. The sequence continues at coordinate 30,404,694 of NC_080380.1, read as the reverse complement.
GGTTAACCTTTAAGAAAGTTTCCAGTGTCATCGGGCCCTGAGCTTCCCTTCCGCCATTTCCATTATTGTTTATCTGTTGCCCAAGGGCCTCCGCAGTGGCCTGCATAGCAGCAGCCATATTCTCCAATGCCGCCATAAGGTTTACCGGGTTATTCGAGTTGATTTCCGGTTCCTGTGTACTAGTACGATCTCTCTCACGTCCCCGACCGGGTCCACGAGGCGCCATCTGGTTCTTATACACACCAAACAATCGATATCAAGTTGATCAGTCTCAATATCGGAAGTATAGTGCTTCAAAGTACCAAAGGTACACTCATGGACTTCATGCTAGATGTATCGGTTAGATACCCTAACTAGCACAGGCACAGACTCAGAGTATGCATTGAAGCATAAGCAGTTCCATCCCTCAGGCTCACGAGGACGAACTGCTCTGATACCATAATGTAACACCCTAATATTCAAATCCTTATGCTCGAGTCATAAGTCAATGATATTACGGTGGTACGACTCTCAGGTGGATTTTTAATATATAAATATAGGTAATTTCGAAAGGAGTATTAATCAAGAAGCCTGAAAAGAGAAGAAATAAAATCGCGAAGACGTATCACTCACGTTTCAACAACGAAAAGATAGAACGTGAAGCCGAAAGCGATATACGAACAAGGCATAAAGGAGATTAAGAGATAGATAACAGATAGATATATATAACATAAGTAATAGCCACTAGTCGTGACCCGCGAAGTTTAGGCCGGGTAGGGTACAGTATGAAAGTAGTTGACAACAGTACATCCTAATCTCTCCCAAAGGAAACATAAGAGCCTCTATAGGCAAGTTCCAAAAGAGTTCAACACATAATATAATCCTTTCACAACAAAAGTGGAGAGATTCTAAGCAAAATACAAGTAGAGAAAATAAATATCTTCGCCGTCTCTCAGACGAACTGCAGCTCACTTCTGAGCACCTGAACCTGTATCGGAAAAACAAGAGATATATACGGAATGAGAACCCCGGGCCCATGGGTTCCCAGTACGGTCAAAGTGCCAAATAAATACAATGCACTGCAATAAAAACTCACTAAGCATCCTAAACTCCTTTTCACCAAGTATCCAGCCTAGATTCTCACTAATCCATAAATAGGCATCTGTCGTAAGGGGATACTAAATCTAGTTCATGTTACACATGTTTCCCAATTCACTGATTCTTTCATGAATCAGACTCAGAATCATAAGCAAAACCATTACCAGTTGTTCTGCCTCAGCAACTTTATATCAATACATCATACTCTCGCCTGGAGCTAGTGAAATCACATCACTGCGTCTACCCAGGGGGCTCAAATGATCTCATTCAAAAATCATCATCATTATGCAATCACATTATCAATTCATCTCATCAAGAACAGCCCCCAACATCCACCAACACCATCATGAGGGATCTCTCAGTTGTACAAATACAAGCAATACAGACAAGTAATACACAAATAAGATACAAGTAGATCAAGTAGCATGTAATCAGGTAACATAGCATATATGATATAGAAATCCAAAGCAAATAGGCAAACCCAAACAATTCAAACATATGCAAATGATGTATGCCTGCCCTATGGCTGATGATATCATCTGTCGGTTATATAGCCAACCCGACACGTCCTGGTAGCTAACCATGGACAGAAACACCCCTTGCGGAGCAAGTAGGTTTGAGCAACAACCCCCTTGCTACTACCCGCTCAGCCCAGAGCCAGTGGAACAATCACTACTGCGGCTACTATCCAGGCGGGTGTTTATCAGCTCAACCTGGAGCCAGTGGAACAACCACTACTGCGGCTACTACCCAGGCGTCACAATCTCTGACCTGGAGCAAGTGGGACGAACCACAACCCTTGCTACTGCCCAGGTATCTTAAGCATTAACCCGGAACAAGCGGGACGAACCACAACCCTTGCTACTGCCCAGGTATCTTAAACATTAACCCGGAGCAAGCGGGACGAACCACAACCCTTGCTACTGCCCAGGTATCTCAAAAGCATTGACCCGGAGCAAGCAGGACGAACCACAACCCTTGCTACTGCCCAGGTATCTTAAGCATATATTCATTCAATCTCAATTCAAATTATCAATCCTCATTGTTATCAAATCTCAAACATTAACCTGGAGCAAGTGGGACGAACCCCAACCCTTACTACTACCCAGGTATCAGAGTTACATTCATTCAAAACTCCATAATTAACTCATTTATCATAAACATCCCTTTCCGTCTCATACCCAGAGCAAGTGGACAACGCCACTGCCTACTACCCGGGGTTACACATCACATTTCAACATTTTCCATTATTATCCATTCAACACATTCATTCATTAATCATATATGCATTTATACTCAGCCATAATCAATAATGGCTTTGCCGTGACCCGGCAATAACTCAGCCATCTGGCTCATGGTTCAATCAAGAACCAGTCATTTATCAATAGATATAGCCCTTCGGCTCATGGCATACACGGTACTCCTACCGTCATCCACCATATCTCATATAATCATCGTTGATCACCATTGATCATAACTTTTCCCCTTGCTTCACTCGCAAGTTACCACATCCCCTAGTTCCTTTCTCATTACTAATCATATCATAATGATTTAATACATAAGGGGTGAGATCGGAGGCTTAGAAGTATGAGATTTGGCTCTTAGAACTCAAAAATCAACTTTGGCATAAAAGCAGGGCCACGCGTACGCGTACTCCACGCGCACGCGTGGATGGCCACAAAACTCATCGGCGCATACGCGCCATTCACGCGGACGCGCGGATTAAAAAAATAGACAACGACGCGTACGCGTCAGCCACGCGTACGCGTGGGTACACTTGCGCCCCAAGCACAAGACTGGCACAACTCTGGCACAACTCTCGGGAAAATGGCTGGGCAATGGGTGCAGCGCATCGACGCGCACGCGCACACCACGCGCACGCGTGGATGGTGCCTTCTTGAAGAACGATGCGTACGCGCCAAGTGCGCCTACGCGTGGAGGGTCATTCTGCTAAAAATTTTCTAAGTTAAAAGCTGCAGAATTCACAGATTCAACCCCCAATCTTCCGACGGACATAACTTTCTCATTTTAAATCATTTTTCACCCGTTCTTCGAACGGCATGGACATCCCGGATCCAATTACATTTCTAAACAGATTTGGCACAAAACAGAGATCCGTAGTCCAAGTTATGTCCCGTCAAAGTATGCCCAAAAACCATGTTTTCATATAAAACCACAAAGTGCCATTTTCAAAACAAGCCATTTTCAACCCTTTTCAAAATCAACCAAAACATGCCAATTTCAACCCTTTTTGAAACCAGTCAAAATATATCAAAATTAACATCAAGCCTCCTCAACTCATACATTAACACCTTACCACAATTCACAAAACCGCCATATAACCATCTTTACCCATTTCAAACAAATGGCTAAATTACAAACATATCAACATGTCATACATTCTTCCTCATCCCAATTTCCAACAATACTATTTCCAATCAACCATCACTATACATAACCAATATCATACTCACTATCACATGGTTTCACCCCCAAATCAACCTTAATCATTTCTCAAGCATATATCACAACATACAAATCTCTCATGCATTATCATACCATCAAGGCATCAATAATCATACTCACATATATGACCACATAATATATCTCAACCAAAATCAAATATATCTCATCTATACAATTTCACCCAAAATTACCAATTTCCACCCTTCAACTCCTCAAACCTCATTATCCAATAACCAACCCAATCATTCATATATTCATTATATGAAATTCATCCAATCACTTGTGTCATCATACAATGCACACATCAACTTACCTTCCTTACCTTTTACCGGCCTCCGGCCCAAAATTTACGGCTTCCGGCCCAATTTCACAATTTAAATGCATAAACCACAATTAATACTCATTACCCAATACATCAAATTTTCAATACACCAAGCATACAAGGCCACACAATTCTCAACCCAATCATCAATTCACATTACATACCAACTATGCATATTAGCATCAACCATTTACACAATCCAAACTTAATCCTAGGGGCATCTAGCCTAGGAATTCTCATCACACCACACGGTACTTAAATGAAACTTAAACCGTACCTCTTGTAGCCAAATCAATTGAGCCTCTTCTTTGGAAGTCTCCACCAACCTTAGCCCCAAGCCTCACCAAAGCTCCTCAAGCAACACCAATCTCCCAATTGTGCACCAAAACCATCAAATGCACTAACATAACCAATATGACATACATACATTAACCTATGGCTCATAAAAATGACAAATCACAAGGGTTTGAGCACTTCTTACCTCAGCCCATATGAAGTAGGGATAGAACTCACTTAGAATCCATGTTGGAGTATCCCTAAACACCCAAAATCACAAGATTTCAACACTAACTTCCCAAAAACATGTAACAGTGGAGAAATTCGAAAACTGGGCAGAGATGAATGGAATACTCACCACAAAACTTAGATAGAATTGTAGAGGATGAGAAGAGCGACACGTGGCCGCAAACGGCTCGTCAATTGGAGCTCCGTAGCTCAAGTTATGGTGATTTGAAGATCAAAGAGAGTTAGGTTTTCTCTCTTCTCTTCTCTCTCCCAATTTCAGCGCCCAACACCCCTTCTTTAGGGCAAAATGAGCTGAAATGCTCATAACTAATGTTTATATATGTTGGGTCTTGGGCCCACTTAGGCCCAGTTCACTTATTTTTGTCCGTTGGCCCAATTTTGGACCAAAACCTTTAAGATTAGCGCTCTAAATCGCACTTCAAATATTTCTACCTCCCCTAATTATAATTCCTCATTTCTTAATCTTATTTACTCATAATCAATTTTCTCAGCTGCAGTACCAGACAGATCTCAGCCAGTACTTCCGGTCAAAATTCCACTGCGCGATTTTACGCAGAAAACTATGTTTTCTGACTCGGAAAAATTCACTGAATCCAAATATCATATTTAAATCATCAAATTCCAATTGCCAAATCTTCCAACCATATTCGCTCCTATTTAACTTATTATTTAACTAATTTCGGTTAGACCGGGTATTACACTAATTGCAAGGGATGGTGTAGTGCTAAATTAGAAGGATCTAGGCAGTTGTTTGGATCTTAATAGTTCACCTTATTTCAAATAGAACTACACCGAATTTTTATATTGCTAACCACAGACAAAAACAAGGAATTTATGGAGAAAATAGAAGCAACTTACAACAAATTTATTAAGTGCCATTCATTCTTTCGAAGGAGATTTTTCGTGAAATGGGTTAAGAACATGAAATTTTTTCTTTTTAATATCCGCCATCCATATCCACCAATGTTTCATATAGCAAACTGGGGTAAATATCTTAAATCTGGCCAGAGAGAATAATTTTTTAGTTGGTATCTAATAAAAGAATTGTTTAAGAAGCTTTATAAACGAAAACTTACAAATGGATGGGATACCAACTTTTTCTTGTCTAAATATGGGATGAAGTCCTTATAGTTTTGAATATCAAAGGGCTTATTAGTTTTTGTTTGAACTTGCCCTGATGATCCTCCAAAGCCAAATTCTGCAGAATTTGTACAACACTGAAAGAAATAATTATAACACATAATACAATATAAAAATACATCAAAATTTGAATCTACTACACCTTACCACAGTATTAGGGAGGAGACAGTATATTTGTTCTTCAAATCTTTTAATTCATTTTTTTATCAGAAGAAGACACATTACAGTGATAACCTAGAAAAACAAAAAACCCAAAGTTATTATTACATATATGGCATAACAACCCATAATAAAATCATTAATGTTATTCTAAGATTACTAGGTTTTCAACATATGTATTGGCTTTCAAAGATCCATAGTGTCCTCTTGTTATTCCCAGCGGATATTGATGGTTAAGGATGAATATTGTGTCCCACTCATTACTGTTTGTATCGTTATAGGTCTTGACATTTGTGGCCTAAAGATAGCTTTTTTCCTTAAGGTTGCACGTTGTTTTGCTCCGCATCACAGGAGTTTCGAACTTGTCAACAAAGCTTACAGGCTGCACCTTTTGGCGTGGGGGACTTTTATCCTTAGGAAAATTTAATACTAGCGCAACCCCAATATTTACGACCTGCTCCACCAGCTCTTCTAATTCTTCAACCAATATCGGGATCTCTTGAGTTTTCCCCTTCTCAACTGCCGGTTGACCTTCCTGAGTAAGTGTATCTTCCTGACTCGATTCAGAAAAGCCAAGGCTGAACAAGGGCGTAGGAATGTCATGCTTTAAAAATGATGATGCCTTGGCAACCATCATTAATCCAGCATTGGCTTGAGAGGGTAGATGACTGCATGGTGACATATAAAATAGTATAAGAATAGACAAAAAATATTGAAAGAGAATTATATTGTGTAGAACTTACACTTTAGAAGGAGCTACTGGCTCTGTTCGTGTGTTTTTAGCAGGGTCATGAGGTTGTGGAGTGCTGCAGGATTACAGAAAAGAATTAAATTAAAAAAAATTGCACCTCAATTCACAAAAAATACACTGGAATAAGAACTAAATACACCTCTATATAAAAAGACATGTAACCCATTAAACCATTCACAAAGACACATCCAAAGACAAACCAAATATATTGAAAGTATTATTCCTTACGCATTAATAGTTTCTTCTGTATATTCCTCGCTGGGAGACTTTGCAGGAGAGGGTTGATTTTGCAAAGGGCTTGATGTTGTTTCTGATGAAGGTGCACATATTTAAAGTGGAAGTCTAATGAAGACAAAAATAAAAAGTTAATACGGAGTAAACATTCAGGTGAAAATGATTAATTTAAAGAATAAAAAATTGAAAGTAAGTTGGAAAACCCACATGTCGAGTGGTTCTGATTGTGAATGAGTCTCTTTCTGAAGAACAATTTTTTTGTTGATGAGTTGGTTCAATTAACTATTCTTCTTCTTCCCTGAACCTGAAATACACCGAAATCATCTTAGCAATACACCTCAATCATTAAATAAAAAACACAGCTTCTATTTTATGAGAACTTACATAGTTAGAGTTTTTTCTTTATTTTTTGTTTTTTTTTTCTTGAATAAAATATTAAAGGGATTTTCTTCTATATATATGGAATCAAAAGTAGAATTTGATAACACAAGAATTAAGGAAATGGCAATAGAAATAGAAATTACATGTTATCACTTGGGTTATTTACACTGCTCTAATCTATTTGTGTTTAAAAGATAGGATCATTTTCACTTGCCAAGTTCACATTTGGCATTCTAAGGACAAAGTAAACATTATTCAGTAAAACTAGAGTAATTAATTACATCAGGATTTATCAAATAAAGGATCTTACCTCTGTGAAAAATCATAGTAAGCTTATGTGGAGTGGAGCCCACCTTCTGGTATATCTGTTCTTTTTTCCTGCATCCTGGGAAATTAAACAATCATCAGGCAACAAAAATACAGTAAAATTATCAAAATACACCGAAAAGAAACCATACCTTTATTTAGGCTTGTCATTTGTCTTCTTCTTTTTTGCTTCCATTAAAATTCTTGTATTTGTTCATTTCTGACAGTATGTGCAAAAGATTATGTTAGCAAATAAAGTTTTGATGAAAAAGAAAAGATAGCGTTACAATGTATCTTACTCGTCATCAGATTCAGTTTCTTTTTCAGAAGATGAATCCTCAATAACGTGCTTTCTTTTTTTGGATTGCATCTTAGAAAGCAAATAATTATCATGCAAACAAACACAATAAAATTGATAAATACCCTCGAAAGCAATGCATACTTTTTTGTAGGACTGTGAACTTTTTTCTTCCATCTTCCTTTTATTATTTGCTTAAATTCTTCACTTCTGAAAATAAATTGAAAATATTCTGTTAATAAATAGAATTTTGATATAAACAGAAAACATAGCATTCCAATGATAATTTTTGAATATTACTCATCATTAGATTCAGTGTGGTTTTTCAAAGATGAATCCTGAACAATGTGCCTCCTCTTTTTGGATTGCATCGTGGACAACAAACAATCACCAGGCAATAAACACAATAAAAATGACAAAATATACCGAAAAATAATACTTATTTTTTTTGCCTTTCATGTTGGTTATTTTCTTATTTTTGGTGCCTTCTCTGAGTCTTGTTTAGAATCAGATTCAGAGTCAGTACCACTATCACTTTTTGAAGAAGTGTCCTTCTTCTTCTGTGTCTTCTTCTTTTTCTCCTTCTTTTCTTCCTTTTTTATTTTCGTCAATTTTTCTTTCAGCTGTGCTCTCTTGATGATGTCCTAAAATAACTAAAACATTAGTTTACATCATATATATAAAATGAATACGCCAAAATTAAAGAAAGGATTCTATTGAGTTACCATACGATGATTAATCTCAGCTTCTATCCTCTGAACCAGTAGCTCCTTAGTCCAATGCTGCAGCCAGGGTGGTCCAGAATTTGTATCCACCGGTTCTTTTTTTTTTTTTGTGGATTTATGAAAGTATACAATCATGAGAGCAGAGAGACAAACATTAACAAATTTTTTCTTTTTCAATATGTGCTCACTTATGCCCTTGATAAGAAAGTTGAGGATATGACCACCCCAATTTCATTCATGTATGTTGTCCACACAAAAAAAATGACAGTATGTGGACGGGAGAAACCTTGTTTATGGTTGTCGGCAACAAGAACGATATTTGAATGTAGAGGATGAATATCTTCTTGAACTTAAGCCAATCTTCGTCCCCATCAACACCGATCTCCATCATGAAGTCTGTCAATTACTTCAATGTTTTTCCTTGGAAGCTTCTATAAACTTCCTTGTCCTTCTCAGTAAGCTCTTGAAATTTAAGTTTGCTTGAAAAGAGTGGCCCTACAAAAAAAAAACAAAAATATTTTAATAACACAAATATAATGTAAAAATACACCGAAATAATTAACAAAATAGATTACAAAGAATACAAGTATAACATTTTATGTAATCGGTCACAAGATGCATTTAAACCAAGGATAGCTCCTATATTTTCCTTGTTGATGTGATATACACCATACCGGGTGTCCAATGTGTTTCTTATCAGATCAAAAGAATATGCTAACTCTTTGAAAAGCTTATGTGACACATTCATGGGAGGGATGCGCATCAAACCACTGAATCCCAATTCCTGGACGATGGCTTTCCTTTCATTGCTCATGTTTTAGAACTTATCATGAACAAGTCTTGTCGAGCATCTCAAATCATGAGTTTTCTATAAACAAACGAGAATCATCTAAATAAACTATATTTATACAAGGAAAAAATTGAGTTGGTCTAAAATATATGTGCTTACATTATATTTTGGTGCAGCAGGGTTCTTGCTTCCCATCTTCTGTAAGGAATAAAAAAAGTTAATATATAATAATAGCACCAATTACACTCGAACTTGAAATACACCGAAATACCAGCCATATACACCTCTATTATTTTTTTTAATTACATGAGATAATATGAGTTCAAAATTCTTTTCAACTCAATCAAACATGCATAAAATGACACCAGAACCACAAGAGCAACATTCTATTTCTAGTTTCAACAAGGATAGGACAACAGCACAAATTACACTCGAATTCACTTGAAATACACGAAATACCAGCCATATACACCTCTAATATTTTTTTTATTACATGAGATAATATGAGTTCAAAATGATATTCAACTCAATCAAACATGCATAAAATGACACCAGAAGCTATTCAAGAACAACAGTACCAATTACATGCGAATTTACTTGAAATACAGTACGTAAAAAACTCATGAAGAAAAATACATAAAAATATACATTAAACTATATGCGAAACAGTATGTAAAACAGTTATCACCGATTGACCAGTATGATGAGAACAGTGATATGTATTTTAAAGCAAGAATACATGATAAATCTACTAAATAAACAGAAATATGACTATCTAGTATTTTTGCGATTCAAATAAGAAAGAGAAAAGTGAAAAAACTGGACGATTAGTGAAACAATACCTTTAATAATCTTTCGTCTTTTGTTTCTGTTTTTTTTTTTTTTGGAGATTTTGAACTTCTCTTATAGATTTTCTTGAATTTTTGCGATGATTTTGACAGTTTTTTCAGAGATTTCGAGCGTCATTTGAATATTTAGTGTTGAGATTTTGATCAAGGAAGAATAAGAAGCATTTTTTATAATAGCGCGCTATTGAAATTTTTGAGTAATGGCATGTTTACACACACGTTAATATGAGAATTTTTTTTGTTGAATTTGGGTCAACTTATATAAACTTGTAAACTAAAAAGGCTTGTATATATAGCAAACCTATTAAAAAAAATTAGCCCAAATTAGTACCTATATGAAATTTGGCGAATTAATTTCTAATTTTTTAAAATATAAGATAACTAAGTTTTTGATAAAATAAAAGGATAATAAAAAATAATAAATTAGTTCTTAATTTTTAATAAAGTAAGATGATTAAAGTTAATTAGTAATTTTAAAATATTTTAATAGTTTTAATCGTTTGTTTTTTTTTTTTTTCCGTCAAGTTTGTTAAAGTATTGATATGCTTATTAAAAAAGAAAGGGGCTTACATGAACCCTAAAATGGATAATTTATTATAACTTACCAGTATTATAGTTAAGTTTTAATAATATAAATAATGAGAAATAAAGTATATTTAAAAAAATAAAATATATTTTTTGTTTATAAAATTTGTTAAAAATTTTTAAAATATTTTTAAATTTTATTTTATTTTAATTTTATCTTAAAAGTTTTTTATTTGCACCAAATTTACTTCTAACGACTAATTTTTCAAAAAAATTATGACCAATTCTAAAATAACTCCACAAGAACAACCTCTAACATAAGCAAGTCAAATATATTTATTATGCATTATTGTTAGATTAGTTCTAATTTTTTAAAAAAAATTAGTTATCAAAGATATATTTAATACAAATCAAAAATTTTTGAAACAAAATTAAAATAAAATAAAATTTAAAAATATTTTAAAATTTTTTAGCAAACTTTAAAAACAAAAAATATACTTTACTTTTTTACATATGTATATATTTAATTTTATTTTATTTTTCTTTAGAATTTTTTGTAATGATAAAATTACACTACAAAAAAAATATGTTTTAGCGACAAACTTTTAGTGGCAATAACTTAATGGCTACTAATTCTTTAATTTAACTCATATTTTTGCGGCAATTATATATTTACCATTATTACTATATATTATAGTGGCCATTATTACTATTGCCAGAAAATTATTATCTTTTTTTGCTTTTAGTTTTATTTTTTATAATTTATTATAGTGGCCATTACGATAATTGCTACTAAACTTTTATTATAATTTTTTTTCTTTTATTTTTATCTCCAAACGAAAGAGAGAGAAAAACTGAAAAAGAAAGAAAGAGCCACTGGGTTAATTCGCACAATCCCTCTATAGCCGATCACCACCGCCGTAACCGTTGCCTTCGCCGATAGCCACCATCCATCATCCTACTCCTTGGACCTCGTATTCCATTCGATCCGCCTTAGATCCGCATCGCTATCATCATTTGTTCGTCTCAGATCTACGTCGCCAAAGTCTTTCAGCCTCAGATCCGCACCTCCGCCGCTTGCACCACCATCGTTCTTGCGCGTAGATGCACAAGATTGTCACCGCCGGTAGGTCTTCTCCCTTTATTTTTTCGATTTTGATTTGAATATTCAGAAGCCTGTGATTCTCTCTTTGTGTTATTACTTTTTGCTTTGTTTGTTTGCTTGATCCTGATGAATCTGGCATATCAAGCTGAAATCGAATTATTTTTTTAGTAATAAATCATATTTAGATTTTGGTTTAAGTATTTGAAATGCTTTCTACAGAGTTTCATTAAGATTATATTTGCATTATTGCTCAAAATATAAAAATGTTTGAGTGTCTATTTGCAATGGTGATTGTTGGCAAGGAGTGAGATGTTGATGCTGCATTTTCTAATTTTGTGGTTTTTAGAATATCATCACTGCTAGTTTCATTGTCTTTAAATTACTCAACTAACTATTTTGGGTAAAAATATGTTGATGGATTCAAATTATGAACTGCATTTTCAATTAGTAGAAGATTATGAACTATATTTTCAATTTTCATGTTTAAATTTGAGGCTAAAAGCTATTTAATCAAACATAAATGCATATTACAGGAAAAACAATGTCATAATTTCATGCCGTGTTATACATTTTTCTCAGTCTCTCTGTTCTGTTTCAGTAATGGAGTTGGGAAGCATACTCCATTTTGTTGAGGATAAGACCATTCTCATCACTGGAGCCACTGACTTCCTTGCCAAAAGTACATATATTATTCTCTCTTTCAATGTATAATTCATTCATATTACTAAATGTATTTATGTGTTTGGTTTTGTAACATAAAAACAGTTCTAGTGGAGAAGATAACCAACCAAATGTTAAAAAGCTATTTCAACCAAATTCAACTAAGTCTGCTACTCATCGCTTACAAAATGAGGTACTATTAATACTTACTTAGTCTGTTACACTTGCTTGCTTTTCCAAATAATACTATTAATTGTTGAAGATCATAAGCAAGGACTTGTTTAGATTGGTAAAGGAAAATTTAGGTCCAAACATCAATTCCTTTGTAGCACAAAAATTGACACTCGTTCCAGGGGATATTTCTCGCCAAGATTTGGGTTTGGACTCTCTTCTATTCTCAAGCAACAAATTTCCGACCAAAAAGGTACGAAGGATATCTTAATTTATCTTGGTTAAGGGTATAAAGAAGGAAAGAGATGAGGAGTAGATGGATAATAGCTTTTCAACCTTGTGGTTTATTTGGATAGCTATTGAAACCTTTGAGAAGAGTTGCAGGTTTTATGATTTTTCAACTGGTATTATACAATGCATGTGTTTTGTGATTTGTGTTCTGTTAAAATTTTATTGTAGTGACTTTTGATGCAGATGCATGCATAAGTTCTGTGGCAAATGACTTCATATGTGCTCTATATACTATAATTTTGATGATAGATCATGTACATATATTCCTCTTTAACAAATGTGAAACTGAGATAACATACATGAAATACAAATGTGGAGGTAACATTAATCAGTTAGTTATTACTATTATTGTTAAGATGAGATTTTAAGTACTCGAGCTGTGACACAGCTGGATAAATTTTATTATTCATTGTTATTACGAGATGTGCAGTGAAGCCAAGTATTCCATGAACTAGATAATTAAAATAAATATTTTGAAACAAACGACCATTCTAATTCTGAAAAATTCTTGATGCTTTCATCCTTAATCTGCATTTGCTTTTTGATTGGCATAATTTAGAATTTAGAAATTGCCATTGGAACATGAGGCATCTTTGATGATGCGGAGGTGATTTGTTACGTAAAGGATTACCTTAACAATTTAAGTTGTGAAAATTCAAGCAAAAACATTTTTACTATTTATTTTCTTTTAGGAGTGCGATAGTGATGCTAGAAGCAGAAGTTAGAGAATCTGTATGCAATTTGAATACTCCATTGGAAGAGAAATCATCTTCTAAACAAAATATGTCTACAGTTTCTGATCCCATGAAGAAACAAGAATTTGATATTATAAGAAAAAAAATTGGTTTCGATTTACAGTTATGACAATTGAGGATTATAAAATAGGTTTATACTAAAGACAATGTGAAAGCACTTTAGGGAAGTAATAGATGGAATGAGTGAAAGTTTCGTATATCATCTATCTTTATAATACAATGTATTAATTTGAGTATATTAGGATTTAAATGATGTACAAAATTGCTATACATTAGATTTACTTATAAGGAATTTTATTTAATATAATTTTATTCAATCTTACTAGAATAGTTAATACAAAGGCCTAAGATCCTAATTAAAATGCAGGTAAGGATTGATCTTATGGCTCGTGCTTTGTCAAAGACACATAGATCACCAGTGGTGAATTCTGTACACAATCTTTGCCACATCATCAACAGGTAGCCTTAACCTGAATATGCTCGTGAATTGTTGAGTTAACAGTTAACATAATTACTGAAATGGAATACCTTTTATTAAGTATATAAGCTAGGCTAACTGATCTCTACTTTCAATGTAACTATTTTTTAAGAGTACTATCAAGTGAGCGGGGAAAATGAAAGAAATATTTATTTTGACACTTAATTATAATGGATTCACAAAATTCTGTAATATAGTCTCTACTATAAAATTAATTGCGTTGTAAATTAGAATTGGATAAGGATTTACAGAAAATTTGCATTGACTACATTTGAGCTGTCATAGAAAGTTAAAAGTCATTGAAAGGTGGGTAAAGAAACACATCTGTAGCAATTTCATATATTAAGAGGGTAGGTGGTCGTTGAAGATTTATTTAACAAGGATCATTAGGTATTGAACATGTAATTAAGTTTTTTGTTCTTTTTTTACAGAGTAGTAACCAATCCTAATTGCACAAGCATTCTTTTAATACCAAATAAGCTACTGTTTATAACCTTTGATCCCTGAATTTGTACTTTTTGCAGATTATACTTTGCTCATCCATGAAACATTTTCGTGGATCTAAGAAAGATACAATCTTTGGAGAGGTGCTCTTTACAGCTTTCATCCATGAAACATTTGCTTTTTGATTGGCATAATTAATATACAATCTGCAATTGCTTTTTGATTGGCTTTGTTATGGTCAATGATTGGCATAATTTGAGTGAACTGTTGAACTTGTAAAAAGTCTTTTGAGAAAATAATTTGAGAAAATAATATATGCCTTTTTGAGAAAATAATTTGAAAGATATAGGCACATTACATTATTTTCTTGGATTGAAAATATCAAAATATACAAGTTATCTGATTCAGAACTTCATGTATCTTAACAAAAATATGTCAAAGATCTTTTGAGTACAACTGGCATGTTGCATTCCAAACCAATGCCAACACTTATGATCTCTACACTTAAATTGACTACTACAGGATCAGATTTGTTTGAAGATGCAACTCTATATATAATTTTTCTTAGATCAATCGCTAAAAACAAAAGTTAGGCTACTTTTGAAGGTACAATTAGATCATTGTTAATACTTGTATTGCTATATTGATGTAACATAGTTATAGGCTTGTAGTATTTTTTGTTGTTTAGATTTGTACCATAATTTATTATTTTTTAAGATAAATTTGTGTATCAATATTTTGAGTTTAATAAAATATCTCACTTTGTAGTAATTAATTTCAGTATATTTATATTATGCATAGCAATAATAATTGTTAGCAAAAATAATCGAGATTTTAGAAAATAACAAATAGTTCGTTATTTCTAAGAAAATATGTATAATATAATTAAAAAAAAGTCTTAAGATTTTAACGGCAATAGTAATGGCCGGTAAAAGTGAATAACATTACAATTTTAGAATTATTTTTAGTGGCCATATAAATTGCCGGTAAAATGAGTTTTGCCGGCAATAGTAATGGCTGCTAAAAATAAATAACATTGCATTTTTAGAATTACTTTTGGTGGCCATATAAATTGCGAAGAAAATTGCCACTAAAAGTTATATACTTTTTTGCGGCCATTAAAAAGGCCTTTACCAGCAAATGTTATAATTGCCGTTAAAACCTTTTAGCGACAGCGCATAAGACGGCTAATGTCTAATTGCTGGTAAATGTATTAACGATTATTTTTATTGCCGCTAAAAGAAAAATAAATGGCCGCTAAAAGTGTTTTTTCTTGTAGTGTTACTTCTTTAATTTTTAAATTAATCAAATTAGTTCCTCAATACCAATTTGACCTTCGTGGGTGTCTAAACATAAAATGTTCCAATTAGTTCATCAGCGTTAAACAGTCAATTAAATTAGTCTTTTTATCTATTAATTAATCAATGACGCTAATTAAAAACTAACATGGAATGTTAAGTGTTATGTGGTAAGTGGTATGATATTAAGCAAGTACGCTGACATTGCAAAAACAAGTTTCATTATTTACAAATATAAACAAACAAAATAGTACTATAATTCTTTTTAACTAAAATTGTGATAGACTGAAATGGCATGTTTTTAAGAAGATAAAAACTTTGACTATTATCGAAGGATTCGAAACTTTGAGGTAAAAGAGGCTCTAAAGTAGATGAAAAATGGCAAGGCAGTAGGACCTGATAATATCCCGATTGAGGTTTGGAAGGATTTTGGAGAAAAAGGCATCAACTGGTTAACCAAGCTTTTTAATGAGATTTTAAGGTCAAAGAAGATGCCTGATGAGTGGAGAAAGAGCACCTTGGTACCTATCTATAAGAATAAGGGGGATATACAAAGCTGCGAAAACTATAGAGGGATTAAGCTTATGAGTCATACTATGAAGTTATGGGAAAGGGTGATAGAGCGGAGGTTAAGAAAAGAGACACAAGTAACAGAGAACCAATTTGGATTTATGCCAGGAAGATCTACCACTGAAGCGATATACCTATTAAGAAGAATGATGGAGAGGTATCGTAGTAATAAAAGGGATCTACATATGGTGTTTATTGATTTGGAAAAAGCGTATGATAAGATACCAAAGGAGGTCTTATGGAAGGTTTTAGAAAAGAGAAGAGTAAGGATCGCATATATTCGGGCAATTAAAGACATGTATGATGGGGCCACAACTAGTGTGAAAACTCAAGGTGGTGTGACAGAGGAATTCCCTATTGGTATAGGATTACACCAGGGATCATCCTTAAGTCCATACCCTTTCACATTAGTTTTGGAAGTACTCACAGAGCACATCCAAAAGCCTGTGCCATGGTACATACTTTTTGCCGATGATATCGTCCTTATGGGAGAGTCAAGGAAGACCTAAATAAGAAGCTGGAGTTATGGAGAGAAGCTTTAGAAGTGTATGGTCTGCGCATAAGCCGTAGCAAGACGGACTATATGGAATGTAAGTTCAGTCTGAGAAGGGAAAACCCCAATATAGAGGTGAAGATTGGAGAAAATATCCTACGAAAAGTTAAAAGTTTTAAGTATCTTGGGTGCATCATACAGGATAATGGAGAGACTGAACAGGATGTAAATCATAGTATCCAAGCAGGTTGGTCAAAATGGTGGAGTGCATTTGATTTTATATGCAACAAAAAAGTGCATTTAAAACTTAAAGGTAAATTCTATCGCACCGCTATCAGACCGGCTATGCTGTATAGTACGGAGTGTTGGGCGGCTAAAGGGGAGCACGAACATAAGCTGAGTGTGGCAGAGATGAAGATGTTGAGATGGATGAGTGGTCATACGCGATTGGATAAAATAAGGAATGAAGATATAAGGGAGAGAGTTTGAGTAGCACCCATTGTGGAAAAGATGGTTGAATCACGTCTCAGGTGGTTTGGACATGTGAGAAGAAGACCGATAGAACATCCAGTCAGGAGGGTGGATGAGATGGAAGATGGACAAAGGGCAAAAGGCAGAGGAAGTCCTAAGAAGACCATCCATGAGGTGGTCAAACGAGATCTACATGTAAACGGTCTCTCTGTAGACATGATACATGACAGAGCACAATGGCGTCGTTTGATTCATGTAGCCGACCCCACTTAGTGGGACAAGGCTTTGTTATTGTTGTTGTTGTAATTAAATATAATTTATTATGTTAAATTAATTATATTAACTAATTAATTTGATTAGATATTTAAATATTATATAATTTATTATAATTTATATCAATTAATTAATTGTAATTGTATCTATTTATTATTTATCTATTATATTATATTATATTAAAATTAAATTTTTTGTATTTAATGGTGAAGCTAACGTGTTATGTTCATGAGAGTGTTTTTTGATTTATCTCTTTAAATTTATTAAATATAATTAATTATAATAAATTAATTATATCAACTAATTAATTTAAGGTTAAATTACACAGTTAGTCCCTACACTTTTAGTAAAATTGCAAATTGGTCCCTATAATTTAAAAGTTTGTAATTGGGTCCCTAAAAATATTAAAATTTGTAATTGAGTCCCTACCGTTCAAACACCGTTTGATTTAACAGAATATTCCTCAGCATATTCGCTATTTTAAACATGTGAGTTGCACGTGTTTAACAGTAAGGACTAATTTGCAATTTTAATAAAAATATAGAGACCAACACTATTTTAAAATGACCAAAAAATCCCTAACCCACCCCACCCCCATCCCAGCCCTCTCAGTATCACTTTTCCATGCCCAAAATGAAGCACCTCCTTCGAAAGCTTCACATCGGTGGCGCCACCACCGCCACTCCCACCACCGCCATCCACCACGTGCCGCCGCCGCTCCCTCTACTTCTTTCGCTTCCTCTTCCGCTCTCCCATCTCCCACTCCAATCGTCATGGATTCAATTTCGAACCCTAGCACCACCACCACCACCAGGCCATAGCTCTGATGCATCACAAAGATCTAAATTCCACTCACCGTAGAAAAAAATGCACCTACAGCTACTCCACTAAGAAAACATAATGCTCCGGTTAGATCCGAGTCTATGAGTGGCAACATTCTAGAGCTGTTGAACATTTTTCAAGTATCTCGAGATGCGGGCACAAACTCTTTGTTATAGGCTCCAATATGTACAAAACTCCATTGGTTCACAAACTTCAGAAGAACGTTTACCAGCACCATAACACAGGAAAACAGGATCTCATCTTCTCCTCCAAGCAGACTCATCGAGCGTCCAAAACTGCCGAAGAGAGTGATGACCGGGATAAGGATTGAGCCAGTGGCGATACATCCAACAAAATGATTGATACTGTCACGAAGCGCCGCACAAGTATCCATGTGATTTTCAAGTATATGTAGATATGTGACCCTTGAAATGGTGAGTTGTATTACATTCTTGAGAAACTGCATGTCCATCCTAGGCTCAGCATAATCAGCAATAAGAAAATGAAAGCTAATTTAAATTTGTCTTGAAGGGATGTAGCTCCACCGATCCCGGATACAAGAAAACAGCAATAAAGGGTTCCAGTGAAGAAAGGAGGGGAAGAGGGGAAGAGGGGAAGAAAAAGGATAATGGAAGAAAAGGAAAAAGAAGAAATGGACATTATGGTAAATGTGTATTTTTTTTACTGTAAATGTTATTGAGGATCTAATTACAAATTTTAATTTTTTCAGGGATTCAGTTACAAACTTTTAAACTATAGGGACCAATTTGTAATTTCACTGAAAGTGTAAGGACTAACTGTGTAATTTAACCTTAATTTAATTAGATATTTAAGTATCACACAATTTAAAATTATGTATATCAATTAATTGATTTGATTTTTATGATATAAATATCTAGAGTTGGAAGTGAAATGAGTTGAGTCGAGTTAGATCAAGCTCAAGCTTGGCTCAGTGAGCTTGGCTCAGTGAGCTTGGCTCACGGCTTGGCTCGTTAAAAATCGAGCCTATTTCTTAAACTTAAGTTCGGCTCACCAAAAGCTCATGAGCTGGCTTGAACTCATGAATTGGCACAAATAACAGAACATAATTTAAAATTCGATTTCTATAAATCATAATTTATATATTAAAAAATATTTAAAAATATTAATTTTATATATTGACTATCTATCAATTATAAATTTTTTACTCATATTTTACATCAAAATTATATATAAAAATGGCTATAAAATTTTAATATATATATATAATCAAGTCAGCTCACGAGCTAATGAGTTGAGTTTATCCAAGCTCAAGCTCGCTTCATTTAATATATGAGCTCAATTCAGGTTTAAGCTCAGCTCATCAGCTCACGAGTTCAACTTATTAAGCTATTAACGAGTCAAGTTTGAGCTGATTTATGAATTGCCTTGACTCACTTTCAGCCTTATATTTTTATCCATTAAGTTATAGTAAATCGGATTTGAAAAAAAAATTATAAAATTCGTGTAATGTGTCAAAATCAAATCATATAAATTTAAGGATTAAAATAAAATAAAATAATTTGTTACTTATTTAAATTGAATATAATAAATATAAATTAATTTAATTAGAAGCTCATTACTTTTCAGTCTTTTATATATAAAGATGAGAGAAGAAAATTGTACTAATTATATTTTTATCACTTTTTTTTTCTATTTTAACTATTCTTTTATTTTTTTTCTTTAGTATAATTTTGTTGTATTTTAATTTTGTTTATTTAATGATAAAATGTACTCATATTAATTTTATTGTATAATAGTCTATTCTTTTATATATTTTTATTTGTATAATTACTATTGATTTTAGTATCTTTTTAATTAATTTTTTATATTTTTGGATGACTTGACGATTTATTATTTTTAGTTATTAATTAGTCATTAATACTTAAAAATATGAGATAAAACATATTGTTAGATTACTAAATTAAATAAATTAGACTAAAAAATTAAATTAATAACTAAATAATAGTTACAAATAATAAATTTTGATAACCCTAATATTTTTTTACTAATATATATATTGTGTAAAGTTAAAAAGTTTTCTTTTCGGGAGAAAAAAAGATATATTCAAATTCTTTCAAATTATTAATTACAGAAATGGAAATAGTCCATAAATAACTTAGTACAGTAGATCAAATGCAGTAAACACTACATATATATTACGTATTTAATTTGGTAGTATCATTTGTCTACTGTCTTCTAAAGTGGAAATTATAGGGTTGGGAACGAGTAGGATAGAGTAAGGTATAATTTGAACTCTACTTTAATTTTATCTGTGGGTTAGAATTTTTTAACCCTAACTTTATATTTACACTTTAAAGTTCTAAACCTTATCCTATCCGATTCTACTCATAGAAAAATAAAAAAATTTTAAGCAAATATAAAATTTAACCACTTCAAATTTTATACATATCAATAAATAAAAAATAAAAAATTAAATTAAAATTAAAATTAAAAATAATAAAATTTTAAAGGAATTTAATATAAAATTATAAATAATATGATCATCAACTAAATTAATAATTATTTCAAATTTTTATAAGAGAAAAATTATAGATTCAATACTCACTTTTTGTATTATATACATAATTATACTCTAAATACATAATTATATTCTAAATCCATACTCTATTCTATCCATAGATAAATTTACAGTATATCTTATTTTTTTTATTCATAATAAATCGAATAAACAACCCTATCTAAATAAATTAGTCCGAATTAAGTATCTATAGATAAGGTATAGATTATCAACCCTAAAAAATTAGCGCCAATCTTTAATTTTGGCTCAAGAAGTATGAGATATAAATATGGATATAAATGATGTTGTATGCAAGTCAAAGCTCCGTGTGAATATATAGTAGTGTAGTGTACAGAAGTGACATTTTAAGTGATTGGGAATATATAATATTAGTATTTTGTGAGGAACTTATCATCATAAAGCTTGACAAATAAGTAGGAAAAGAAGTGTATGAAACAATGCGAAGATGATTCGAATAACTACACTATTAGTAATGTCTATAGACTATAACCATGTGATATTGTGACAGCATAAAAGATAATGCGTACTCGTAGGTAGACATGCGTGGAGTAAATTTAAAGAAGAAAAAAAATTAAATTATTCCTTAAAAATGTTGACGTACAAGTGCTTTCTTTAGTCTTTTTAATTTTAATAATATCATTGTAATTCGTAAAAGTTAAGAATACTAATATATGTTCCATTCGAAAAAGTTAAGAATACTAATATATGTTCCTGGCCCTGCATAAGATAATACATAACAATATATGAAACTTTTTATTAAAAAAAATTAAATAAAAAATATATAATAAGTTAATAATTATTACTATAAATATTTACAAAGTTACAATTAAAAATAAAAATTTAACGGTTTTTAATTTAATTTTAAAAATATTAAAATAATTAATATTTATCCCAACTAATTTAAATTGATTAAGTGATTATATTACTCATCAATTTAAGTATGTATCAAAGTTTAAATTTCATCTTTTTTGTATAATATCCTATTAATTAGTAGTAGATTCTTAAATGAAATTTTAATTCCCAGTAGATTAGTTTTTGTATTATGTAAAAAAAATAGTTACAACTAAAAAATTGCTTAATACAGATAGATTTACAGATAGATTTGGTCTATATTACAGACGAATTTTTTGTTACCGATGAAATTACCAATGGATTTTGTCCCTCTGTAAAAGTCTCGTCGAAAATTATTTACCGACGGATTTTTTTCCGTCGAAAAATTACCGACAAATTTTTACCAGTTACCGACGGATTTTTCCTCTGTAAATTCTCCATCCATTTCCCTTAGGCGTCGAACTTTCCGACGGATTTTTCGTTTGTAATTACAGACAGATTTTTCGACGAATTTTTCGTCTATAATTACAGATAGATTTTTCAAAAGATTTTCCATCGGTAATTAGAGCCTTGGAAAACCACTCCAAATTCTGAATACAGACAGAAAATTCGTCTGTAAATCTGTCTGTAAGATAAAATAGATTTTTTTTTAGATTTTTTAACTACAAAATAAACCTGTTTCCATACAAAATAAATATAAATTTAATAAATACAAATTTTTATCTAATTTGTATTTGAATATTTATAATATTTCATAAAAATAAACAAATTCATCGTATTATCAAACTAAAAGAAAAGTACTATAAACAAGCAAGTCAATATAATTCAAAATATAAACAAAATGTATTAATACATCAACTATAATCCTCAGTGTATTGTTCAACCGTACTAAATTTATCAGCTATAATTCATAACATTGTATTATATGAAAAAAATTACATTATGCAAATCTCTACAAGCCAATCAACTAGTAACCCGAGCATGCTTTGAGTAATGTTGTGTTGCTTTATATCTCTTAATGCAATTGGAAAAGAGCTACACTTCTTGCTTGAAAATATTTCAAAGTACTGCATGTCAGTAAAAGTACATAATAGTGAAAAATACATGAAAAAATGTCAATAGTGAAAGTTATTCACTTTTTTATGGCACAAAAAACTCATTACTCAACATCCTAATGAAAATTATGTCAATTGAATGCATAAGGACTAACCATGATAAGTACAATATGAAAATATTTCAATAAATAATTTATTAACTCTCAAAAAGAAAAGACCAAACAAATAAGTTTTATGAAAAGAAAAGGCCAATGAGAACAATTGTTCAGTCTTTTCCAGCTCTGTGAGGTAAACATAACTGCAGCATTAATATAAAGAGCAAGCCAATCTAGTTGGTTCTTAGTTATATATTAACCTGAATTGCAGTAGAAGCAGGTCCAAATCATTTTTAATAATTTTGGAAGAAGGACAACAAAGTGATCAAAGAAAGTGTTCGGTTAATTTTTATGTTACAATGATGCTGTCAAATGGCAACTCAGTTTCTGCAACTCAGTTTCTGCCAACTAGTCAGTACTCAATGAATTCATGGCCATGGATCCACTCTAGCCTATATAGACTTAGTTTAGATTATATCAAACTGAAGGCAATTACAGCATAAAAAAATATAAACAAACTATTAACATTGACCATTAATGCATTACTTACAACTTTCCCTATCTTCAGTGCATCCAAAGATCCCAATCGTCCAAGGTTCATCTGTCAGAGGCGAATAGCTTTTGGGTAGTGGCTGTCTACATTCAGGGCACTTGCGAACAGCCAACTACACAATACCGAAAATCCATGACCAAAATATATATCTACATATTAGCAAACACACTTAAAGCGCCCAAAGAAACACCAACACAAGTTCTCAAACAGTTTCTTGTAGAAAATTTGAAATCTGACTTAATGAACCTCAATAACGTAACAGAAAATTGGGAATATTACAGAGAACTTACATTTAAATAAAAAAAATAGAGAGAATCTCTTATAGTAGTTTTACAGTGTAATGATCAGCTCCTCCATGCAGAAGATGCTTCCAAATCAAAATCTTCACCAAGGGTGAAGCGGGTTGCACTTTCTGCTATGCAAGCATAAGAACCATCTGCTTGCTTAAGCATCACCTGCCAAGGACCTGAACAACAAACCATGAAGTAACAATCTAGTGCACCAGTTATATACTAAGATCAAAATACCATATAGCCATACCTGGATACTGGCGGAATACTACTCCACTGTAAGTGACAATATAAGGTGTTATTGCAACTGTCTTAAAAACATAAAAAGAAAACAATCAATACCAATTATTTGATAAAATGATCAGGTAAAAACAATTCAATAAAGAAGAGGCACCTTTGAATACTCTGATTCTAATGTAGAATACCGGAGTAAATTGTGAAAGGAAGCGGTAATGTAAATCTTTGAGAAGGAAGCCCAAAAGGCCTAAATCGGCACTGTAAATTCAATACTAACTCTGTCAAAAATAATTATATTAAAACTAAGAATTTAAGCACAGCAACATGTATGTATATATAAAGAGAATATACCGTCATGTGTCTAGTTCAAGATTAAATAGAAGTGTTGGTGTAGACACGGCAAATTTTTCCTGCAAAATTCAAGAGGTAACAATATATAAAATACATTAAAGTAACTACCACCAAAATGAAACGAGTCAGAAATATAACCTGTTCAATAACTAATAATTCAATCTTTCATGAGTTTTCTATCTTGCTAGTAAAGTATTGATTAAGTTTAAAGGATACCTTATCAAACACAAGCTTATCAAACAAAGGTGCTGCTTTGTATTGTGGAAGACCCTTCTCTAGATTTCTCAACTTGCTGTTGTTAGAGTCAAGATTAGTTAACATATGAATTGATAATTAAAACTGTCAAAGAGATTAATTAGTGATAAAAAATACTAGTTATATATATAATGAAACAATGGTAGTTGGGAATATATATATTAACTAGTGATAAAACATACTAGTTATATGCATAATGAAACAATGTGGCATGAACAGTTTAAATATGGTGGGAGGTATGAAAGATGCTAAAAGAGATTGAGGCAATTTAGGCACCATAGTAAAAGGCACCATAGAACTCACCTTATTTATTACCTCACTAATTTGTACTTTTTTAAATCCTGTGAAAACATGAGGGAATTATTGATCGATCTTACGATTTATAAAACTTTACAATTCCTAAGTTGCTATGTATATGCCTATTTAAAAAAGTACAAATTAGTGAGGTAAATAATACTTTACAATTCCTAAGTTGCTATGTATATGTCTATATCCTTTTTATTAGGGGGAGGATTTTTAAATACAAACAACGTAACCAACATAATGGCCTTGTTCCATTAGCATTAGTGGGATCATCGAATTTGGGTTTGGCCGAGTGACCAAAGTGCTGTATCTTTAACCGGGGCCTGAAATATCATATTCTAACTGGTTATTATTATTTATAAAGCATAATTGGAAATTGGTGACATGCATAAAAATTCTTGCAGGTGTTTTCATGGATGGGAAGATATTCCAGAAGCGCAATGTCTCATCCCCTGCACCAGTGACTATTGTTTGACCATCAGGAGACATTGCAAGGTAAAGAACTCTCATGCTGTGGCCAGTTAGAGTTGCAACCTAATATTCAAATTCAATATTTCTTCATATCACATTCTTTTTATTACTTGAAATTCTCACTGCCATAATAAATTATTACCATTGGTAGTGATGGATATTTCCACACCATGATCTGATTCTGGGAGTATCCATGAGTGCTTACTATCTCATTCACGTTTTTACTCCAAGCAAGGTTCCAAACCTAGTCAAACATTGTTATTGTTATTATTATAGAGTTATACATTATTCATTCATGTCTCAATACAGAGCTTAAGAAAGAAATCTGGCTTCCAGTGTCAACAATGCAACCAATTTTGCTATGCAATGAAACCATACACTTACCATCAAACTGCTCAAAGAGATCCTTACTGTTCTTTGCCACATCTTCCTCTGCTACAACACGAGCAGAATTGATCTCCATGTCATGTTGCTCATTTCTATTAGAAGCATTACTGTACACAAGTGATTGATATTGCATCAGTTGATCACAAAAGTATTAGTTTAAGAGCGGATTACGACTGAATGAAGCACATTTTCAATAAGCATGGGCATTACTGACAGTTATTCTCAGTTTCTCACAATCAATTCACTAGATACCTGATTAGTGACACTGCTGCAGAAATATGTTTGGACTCTTTCTCATTTACAGCCTCATGAGTCCTCTTAATATGCTCTAAAGCTGATCCAGCAGTACTTACACTATAGATATAAAACATTTTTCACATACCATAGATAAAACCAACTAAATTTCTACATCTAATATGCCTTGTTCCACTAAATTCATGGAGCTTAGCAAGAAGAGCATTGGCATAGAGGGAAATTGCAGTTGCAAGAATCAATAGACAACGGTTTCTTAATCAGATGCTGTGCTGCAGATTTGACTTGATATTCAACAACCCTGTCAATCAACAATTATATAATAACATTACACACTAGTATCACATGAATCACATGAATCACACAAAATATTGCATTTAGGTCAAAAAAGCTTCCGATTGCAGAAAAAATTCATCAAAATCAGAGTAAACCGATAGATTCAAAAAGCACAAAAGCAGAGTATGATAAACCTAGCTAAAACTGGCGCAAAAAAATTGAGCCCTAAGGTTTATCACGAAGAACAGAATCACAAAATTAGGATATATATACCTGAAATTCGAGATGGTTACGAGAAGAACCGAGAGAGCGAGTTGTTGAGATTAGATGGAAGAGGCGCCAGAGGGAGCAGATGCGATGAGAGTGGCGGCGGAGATAGCTCTGCGACGATGGGAGTAGACGCGACGAGAGCGGAGACAGAGGGAGCTCGTGTGACGCAAGGGATGACAGAGAGAGATCGTGCGATGGCAGTGACGGCGGAACCGGCAGCGGCAGAAGTAGCTCGTGCGATAGAGAGAAGAAGCAATTGTACGACGGAGAGAGGAAGAAGCACATAAAGGTAGGTAGGAGTTGGCAGCTGTGTTTATTTGTGAATGAATTTTGGCAGAGAGGGGATATATTAGGTCAAAGTTAAAACTTTCAGACGAAAAATTTTAAATTACAGACGGATTTTTCGTCATTAATAATTTAATAAAATGCAGCGTTTTGTCTATTTAATTACAGACAGGTTTTCCGTCTGTAATTATTTCCCACGGAAAAAAAATTAATTTTACCGACAAAATTATCGATGGATTCTATTTTTCGTCTGTAATTTATGCTAATTCGTTTTTTTTTTGTTTTCTGACAAAAAAATTCCTCTGAAATTCCGTCTGTATTTCCGTGGGATAAAATCCGTCGGAAATATCCGTTTGTAATAACTAATTTTCTAGTAGTGATTACTTGTCTTTAAAATTTGTCGAATTAAAAAATACAATAAAAAATAGTATTTATTTTTAAAGTAGATAGATTTTTCATCAATAGTAATACTTATAGAAATTTGTCTTTGTTAAAATCTACTTAGGATAATTTCATTTGTTGGCATCATAATCATGTTGATTCTTGAAATTAAAACAATATAATCAACGTTGTTACCTGTTAAAACTTCACATTTTATAATATGATTTCTAAGCTTCCAAATTTATAGACTTATTATGCTCTCACAAAAACTATTAGATTGATTAATATTCTTTGATAATATTATTGAAACACCATTGTTGAGAATTAGTTTGTATGAAGAGCTGAAAACCATAACAACTTTTGTTATTCAATAATTTATTCTATTAAAAAATAAATTATTATCCCTTATATTGATAAATATATATTTTTTAAATTTTTACATTATTTTATTTAGCAATAATTATCATTAAAAAAGCAAATGATTATAGATGTACAAAGTAATTTTTATTTTAAAATTGATTCTGATTTATGAGATAAAATTAAAAATAATTTTTTATTCTTATCAAATTTAAGGATAAATTGCCCTTTTAAATTGTTTGGTTGCCAATATTATCCAATTGTCTATTTTGATTTTTGTTTTGAAATTGTTCTTATAGATTGTGTTTGTTTTTATGAATAAGACACATAGACATGGATAATAAATATCTAAAAAGTGTTTAGATAAAAAGATATTCAATGTCTCTAAAATAGTTTTCTTTATTTTTATATCCACTTTTTAATGAAGAACAATAATTTTAGGAAGATGGATACGAACTTTTAATAAATTTTTTTTTGTCCATAGATAATTATCCTTTTTTAAAACTTTAATTTAAACTTCTTTAATAAAAATGAGGTATTCAGAAAATACAACGAGATACTCTCTTCTCTCATGCTTTTTTTTTATGTTTGTGTTTTTTGTTTTTTGTTTTAATTGGGATAAAAAGAGCAAATTTAGCACCTATTGAATCTTCCAATTTACACAATAAAAATTTCAAAAATAAAAATAAAAAATTTAAAAGAATACAAAAATAAATTGTACCAAAAAGTTTTAAATGTTGAGTTGGGTAAGAGAGATTGAATTAACAGAAACAAAATTTACCAAGTATAGCAGGTATCATCCTTCCACCATTCTTTAGCAACTAGGAAAGGTTAGACAGTAAGAAAGAAGTGAGAGACAGAAGGAGAGAGAAAAGAGTAAGATAGATATGTCTATTTTAGTCATTTTGCATAATATTTTAGTCTTGTCCATATATATCCAAACATAATACTAGACATTACCTTAATGTCATGTACATTATATCCAAAAATAATACACAAAGAATAATTTTTAGTGTCTCTGTTCTATTGTCTCTGTTTCAGTGCCATGTTC
The DNA here is from genome assembly GCF_014773155.1 of Arachis stenosperma. Classification (NCBI taxonomy): domain Eukaryota; kingdom Viridiplantae; phylum Streptophyta; class Magnoliopsida; order Fabales; family Fabaceae; genus Arachis; species Arachis stenosperma. The sequence goes on along the minus strand of NC_080380.1, from coordinate 30,376,056 downwards.
GATCTTACTCACAAAAACAAATGCAGTCATAATAATCGTTCTAACTTAAATCAAATTAGTATGTATTCATAATAAATAATTTAATGGATAATTTATTTTTTTGGATAGAATTGATATATAATTTATTGAGAGTTGGATTTATTGTCCAAAATTTATATTAGAAACATTATAATATGTGAAAATAATAACCTTATTTTTTATTATTAAAAAGAATATCTTTAATTTTTTTATTATGTAATTAACTTCATTAATAATTTTTTATTATGGTTTTTCTACCAAAAAAATATTAATTTATACTATTTATATATCTTTCCAATACTAAAAAGTAAGAAGGTATTTGCACTATTATATTTATTATAACACTTTACCACACAAAGCTTTACACCTAGGATGTAAAATAGAGGTGACGAGACGCTACGACCTCTAAAATAAAATATATGTAGTATAATAGCTGAAAAGATTTAATATACGAGGAGCCTTGATGAAAAGGTAAAGCAAAAAATCGCAAAATATAAAAGTGCAACGTTCAAAAAATGTGGTTACTTGCATACGAAGAAATCAAAAGTCCACTTAACATAATTATACAAAAGATAAGAGTAGAAGATCAAGGGAACAAAATAACAAGCTCCTAACTCAGCCTGCGAAGCTACGGCTGGCAGGAGAATATTTACGTATATATATACTTAGCCCCAAGTCCCAAAATGCACATACATAAACCCTAGTTCTCCATAAAACCTCTAAGAGGTACATAAACAAAGCATTCTTATACACAAGAGGAGAAACTATAAATTTATACGTAATAATATCAAAATAACAAAAGGAAACCCCAAAGTAAACCACTTCGCCGCAGAAACTCCAAATGCCTACCGAGGTGCTTCTCGACCTGTATATGAAAAATGACAACACAATACGGTTCTCAGCATGGTAAAGGTGCCACGCACATAAGATATAAGGTCCTGGGAATGTCAGAGGCAATTCTAGAACGCCGACATTCAGATTATAAAACTTAAGAAATAAAACTAAAACCATAAATAATGGTGGTTTTCTAAAGATTCTTAAACTTAACCAAATACTTTAACCTAACCCTCCATCATCCTCTTTCCTCCAAAACCTCCGTCACCAGTATAATCACACAGACAAGCAAGCAGACAATAACAAACACAATTAGGATACAAGTAATGCAAGTAGCACGTATACAAGTAAGCATATGAAAGTCACATAGGCATTCCCAATTAGAGCATGAACAAGCAATTCAAGTAATATGCTTGTGATGCATGCCTGTCCTATGGCTGTTGATATCAACTGCCAGTTACTTAGCCAGTCCGACATGTCCTGGTAGCTAACCGTGGACAGAACACTAAACACGGAGCAAGTGGGACAACGCCTCAACCCTTACATCTTACCGACGTACCCGGAGCATGGGACAACTTCACCCCGCCTTTTACCCAGGCAGTGTTACATTCTCGGCCCAGAGCAAGTGGCAATAGAACACAGCCCTTGCGTCTTACCCGAAGCCTTGAACTTTCCCGGAGCAAGTAGATAACACCACTGCATCTTACCCGACTTATTGACTCTTATCTGGAGCAAGTGGATAACACCACTGCATCTTACCCGGAGTCACATACAGAAAAACACTTTCATTATCATTACCATTCATTCATTTATTCATTCATTCTCAATTCATATCTGGAGCAAGTGGATACACCAATGCATCTTACACGACAATATCGCCTCTTACCCGGAACAAGTGGTTAACACCACTGCGTCTTATCCGGAGACACATCACAATCAATTTCAATTTCATTATCATTATAATTCATTCATAATCATCTATAACCAATGCATAATCATCCTTTACAACCATGGCATCACATATACTTCAGTTCTCTGCATTTTTCATACATAATTCATCATTTTTCAACCTTGTTCCACCCCCAAGTTACCACTCTTTCCTAGTTCCATCTCATCATTAGGCTTACTAACAAAATCTAGGAGTAAAGGAATGAAAATAGAGGTTTAAAAATTTAAAATTAGGTTTGAAATTCAAAAATCGGATTTGCTAAAATAAGGCCACACGTACGCGTGGAAGTACATTTGCTGAACTAAAAAATGCAGAATTTCATTTTGGGACCCTCAACTTCCGACGCTCCTAACTTTTTCGTTTCAATTCATTTTTCTTCCGTTCTTTAAACGGCATAAACTTCACGGACCTAATTTTCATATAAAATAAATTTGAAATCATTTGGGGGTCCGGAAGCCAAGTTATGGCTCGCCAAAATTCGGCCAAAAAATCAGTTTTTCACAAAATCTCAAAACCTCCAATTTCATTTAAAACCAACTCGACCTCAGCATTCTATACATAAGAACTCACCTCCCAATATACTAATTACAACACCATAATCACAAGTTAACAAATAGAATCATCAATATAACGCCACCCTTTTCTACATATTCACATCACAATCATCAACCCATCACCCAACAACATAATGTCATAGTAACCAACAACGTCCAGCAACTATTCAACCAATAATAACAATATCACCATGAACACTAATTATTCAACATACTCATACATTCCAACATATCCTATAGTCATCTAGCCTAAGTTTTCACAAAACATTATATATTAAATACGTGAAACCTAAACCATACATTGGCCGATTTTTACGTATTTCCGAGACACCACCAAGGCACCCAAAAAGGTTCAAAGTCACCCAACAAAAGCACTCAACCTCCACCAAACTCCAAAGCTTACAATTCAACCTCCAACATATACGTATACACACCTAATGCATATATACAACACATATATACCCAAATTCAATACCCAATATATAAAATTAGATAATTAACTAGAGTTCTAAGATTCTCACCTTACCAACAGAAAATTGGGATAAGACTTGGCAAGTCCACTAAGTTAATTTGATCCTAAACACCGAAATTACACAAAATCTCAACACCAAAGTTCAAGAATGTCGAAATAAAGAATGAACAGCTGGGAGTGAAGGTGAGGTTTACCAGTAACTTGGTTATATGGGTTTTGTAAAAAACTTCAAGACAAACACGTTGCCGCTGACGGCTTATCAATCAGAGTTCCAGATTGAAAGATATAAACAATTGAAGATTGGAGGTGATTAGATTTTCCTCCTCCTTTTCTCACTGTAACTTTCCCCCCTTTTTTGCCAAGTACAGCATGCTTCCTTTGAGGGAAAGGACAAGAGCTTTAGCTCTTTTCATTTTAATGGGCATTGGGTTGGCCATGGGCTCAATATGAGTCCGATTTGATCGGTTCGGTCTGTTTAGTTCAATCTCGGGCCAACTTTTTTTAAATTAATATCAAAATTCTTATTTTAATTTGCTCTATTCTATTTTGTTATAAAATTTATGTTTTAATTTATTTTATTAAAATTTAATTTATTAATTAATTATTCGCTAATTTTATGAGATTTACATTTATTATTTTAGATGATGGTTTAAGTTGCTTATTTCATATGTTAAATAATATAAATAATATCTTGTATCTTAAATTCATTAATTTATACATATTGAGAGTAGAGAAATTATGCAATAAATCATATGTTATAAAGATTAGTTGATGTATACATAAATTAATTATATGATCATTACAAAAATAAAAAATAATTTATTATATATATAGTATCATGTATATATTAGGAGGATCTATTTTAATTATGTGAGTGATTATTATTTTTTTATTTTTTTATATTAGTAAATAATATTTAAAAATAAAAGACAGAAAAACATAATTAAAAGAATTTCTTAATTTGAATTAAAAAATTCATTATAAGTATATCCAATTTTTATATATACTAAATGTTATTATATTTAATAGTCTGTATAGTATTTGATTATTTGTTACAACAATGACTTAAAATATTAACTCAATATATATTTGGGTCTAATAAGACCCCCAAATAAACAAGATCAACCTAGGTCCATTATCAGGTCCTAAATCTGACTTAAGTTCACTATCTTAAGATCCAATGCATATGAGGTCAATGTATTTCCTCTCAAATCGGCCAAGATTTGATCTCCACTGCTAGTTAGGGATAGTAATTGGTACTCGTGAGTCGTGAGGGCGCGAGAACCTTTCTCGTCCCTCACTCCTGTTTAAAAAAAAATCTCTTATCCCTTTTTCATGTTTATCACAAGTTCGCGTTTAATTATCTTCTCAGGGAATGGATATACTTGTGAGTATCTATGGATATTTTTTAAAAAACTTTGAAAAAAATTAACAAAAAAAGCTTAACTTAATAATCATAAAATAACCAATTCAATATAATTCAACACAATTCATAACATATTTATTATGAAAAATAATATTTCAAAATAAAAATATAAAACATCTTATAATATACATAACATAATTTTTTGGTGCAAGACTGGCCGATGTAGTGATGGACTTAAAAGGTAGAAAAAATGAGCTAGAGTGAGAGAGACATGAAATCAAGAGTGAGAATAAGTCTAAAAGAAAGAAGAATGATTTAAATTGAAGACAGGAATCAAGATTACTAAATTTAAGAAATGGATCTATATATATACAAATTAGGGTAATCAATAATTTCATATTGCGTGGATTTAAAGGGTTTTATGAGGCGTACCTATGTTTCTGTCTCTATCCATTTCATGTGGGTGAATTTTCACTCGTGGAGATTTTATGGATCTCCATTTAATCCCAAATTGCAAGTAATTTTTGCGAATACCCATTTTGATTTTTTTATCATCCCTATTACTAGTATTTATTGGTTCGTGACATAGAGCTAGTCTAGCTACTCACTAAATTTTTAGATAACCAAAGTTCAGACTATATCATTCTTAATAAAGTCATATGTATCATTGTCAAGGTTCAGAAAACTGAACCGGTCATCAAACCGCTCTAGCTACTGGTTTACTGGTTCATTGGTCCAACCGGTCTATCCGGTGGTTCAACTGAAAAAATCGTTTTAAAATAAAATAATAAATAAATTATAAATAAACATGCTAAAATATAATTATAGTATAACATAAATATTAAAATAGTTTTCAAATTTAAAAAACTACATTAAATATCATCAATCAAATTCATATAATCTTATTAATATGTTGATGGTGGTGGTGTCTTCTGAGGCATCAATGTCTCCTCATCTAGCCCCTCCAATTTCTTCAGCTAAAGCCAGCAATTACAAAATACTAAACCTTCACCCAGCAATTACAAACAAAGCTAGTAAAACCAACACAACCAGCAACTACAAATCAAAGCAAAACCAGCAACTACAACACAATAAGAATAGAGTAGCATTCAGCAACAACCATTACAAAACAACAGCATAACAACAACAGTGCCATAACAAAACAGTAGCATAACAACAACAGCACCTTAACAAGTTACCAATCAAAAATTCCAAAGATGAAAAAATGGCTGGTACTGTCGTCGAAAACATTGAATAATAGTAAGTATTTATATTTTCTTCTTTCTAGTTGAAAAATAAATACTTAGAGTTTAGACTTTGATCATTACCAAGTACCGAAAAATATTTCGATCAACTTCCAAATACATGTGAGAATTAACTTTGGATTGCAGCCAATTAGGTACTCCGTTAGGTACTCTCTATTAGTCGAGTGGCTCAAATGTGTAAGTCGAAGAGATAGACTCGACAGAAGTCAGTTGTATCGAAGAAGAGATTAGCAGGTCTTGAGACATCGAGGTCAAGGCTCGATAAGTACTTTGCGAAGAACATAGTACTCGTCGAGAGGGATTCATCAAGGAGAGAAGTAAGGTTAATCGACAAGTCTTATCAAAGCAGAGCAGATAATTGATGGCAGTTACCCACGTTGTACAAGTGAGCGGGAATGGTTATTCAAGGATTGACAACGTAGAAGTTATATTTTAATTTGATTGGTCGAAAACTTCTATAAATAGGTGAAAGATCGAAGGAATAAGGGTTGGAATCTTTTCAGAGAAAACACTCACACTCACTCACATCTCAAGCGACTTTCTGAGTTAGTCAAGAGTCTTTTTCTTTTTTTGAAGAATTCCTTCCATGTCTTTACTTTTCTTTCCATTCAATTTATCTTCTTTGACATGTCATTTCGTTTCCTTTAAATTCAGCAACTTTTACCCTTTTTTATCTTTACCCTTTAATTTGATTTTCCTTTTATTCAAGTCATTAAGTTTTATTGTTCATTTCGAATTTCTGCAAAGTTTAGTTCTTTCTTCTTCGTCATTGTCAAAGGCATAGATTTGATACAAATAAAACTGATGCTCATAAAAAGGAGTATGTTTTGCTCCCGGACCACTAAATATCAAACCACTTTCGATTTTCTAAAAATCAATAAAACAAATTTATACCTATATTTACCAAAATTTTATACTCATGAGTCAATACAGTTTGCACGTTTTTAAGATTTTGCATACATGATTAGCAAAAAATATTTATTAAAAATAATTTAACATTTATACTAATTAAATAATGACTAAAAATTGCTAACCCGTAAAAGTATCTCTTTAAAATTTTATCTTTATTTGGCACCCTTATATAAGTTATTATTTTTCTCCTCCTATTTGTATGAACTACTCTAAATTTCTTTGCTCTTATACATGGGACCAGAGAGTACCTAAAAACTACTATAATAGTTTGTGAATGAAATTAATTAGAGGACCAAATATTTTTCAGTCAATATGAGTTAATTTTTTTTAAATTATAAATTCTGAATTTTAAATTTTAAATTTTAAAAAAATTAAAAAAAATAATTTTATAATAAAAAGTAGCCTAATATTAATTACTTAAAAATTTATTTTCTATATTTTTTTGTGAATTAATAAGTATGATGCACTTTCTTTTTTTAATTTATGTTATTACTAAATAATAATAATTAATTTTAAATTTCTAGCTAAGATGACATTTTTTTTAATTCCATAATTAATGCTCTTCAATTTTTTGAAAACATAATAATAATAATAATAATAATAATAATAATAATAATAATATGTGTTGAATGAAAATCTTAAAAATATCTAAACGAGAGAAAAAACCGAAAGATATTTGCAACAACAAAGGTAAGGGTGGCAGTAGGCAGCTCTATCTATCTCTCTCTGAATTCCCGATCTTTCTCTTTTCTCTCTCTGTCTCACTGTAATAACAAAACAAAAACAGAAACAAAAAACGAAAGAACCTCATCGACCTCTCTCTGTCTCTTCGCCACTCATTTCACTTACCAAACCTCACTTCGATTCTCATTCTCATTATTCCAATTCTCCCTCTCTCCCTTCTCATGGGTTGAACCACCGCGCTTCTCAATTACCCAATCAAATCACACTTACAATATCTCAATGGAGTGGGACAGCAATTCCGATCTCAGCACCGATGACGACGAACCCTTCCTCCGCGGCGGCTCCAACGACGACGAAGATTTCGGTGTCGGACCTATCCCTTTCCCGGTTCTCCAAACCGCGCCGTGCGGCTTCGTGGTTACTGACGCGCTCGAACCTGACCAACCTATCATATACGTCAACACCGTCTTCGAGATGATTACCGGCTACCGTGCTGAGGAAGTTCTCGGTCGCAACTGGTCAGTTTCCGTTGCTCTTTTTTCTCAATTAGGTTAGGTGTTCAATTTCTTGGTATTAGAATTCGGAAAGTAATCGAGGTATTCTAGAATCTGATTGATTTTCTTAGACTAGGGTAGAGCAGTGCGTAGATAAAAGCTTGCCTGAATTTTTTGTTCTTTTCTTTTATAGTCATAAACAAATTGAACCTAAAGAACGAGTGCCCAATTACTGAAGAGTTTTGAGGCCTAGGGTTTAGCACCTTTTCTTTTATAGGCCTGGGGTGGCTGCAAAAAACCCTAGCCCTCTTGCTAGTGCATAGGATAAGGGAATTGTTGAATTTTTCATCCTTATTTTAGTTTGAAGTTTTATTATTGCTACAGAATTTATGTAGTAATTAGCTGTTGATGTTCCATGAATGACTGTTTTGAGTGCTAAGTAACAAGGGAGAGGGAGGGGGAGGACGTATCCAAATGGAATATGCTTATTCCAGGAAAGTTGCTCAAACATTTATGTCCAGAGTTAGGTGTATTTGACAGGTTATCGCATTTGTCAAATAGTTTTGATGTTTACTGAATAAAAATGTTCGCTGGACCATTTCTGCTTCACCTGGTTTAACTATCAGAGACCCGGAGACAGATTCAAAAATCTGAAACTGCCATCATGTCCTTGTTATATAGAAAATCTGAGTTTCAGATACAATGTTGAAAGATTTGTGGGGAGCGAAGCTTTTGAATTGAAGCTCTCATTCACAAGTTTGTTTTTGAGATTTCTTGTTGGATGATGTTTTCAGTGGGCAAGAACTAGGTAGCTAGAAGGATCTTATTTTGTAGAATGCCTAGTTAAGTCTGGAGAAAATTGTAATGAAATTTCATTCTACAACTTTATTGAGTCATCACTCATTTCCGGTGTCAAACTGTTTCTGTGGATGACAGACAATAACACTGATACCGCTATGACAGTTGGTTAGGGTGGTTGGATAGGAGGCTAATGCAGGGTTGTCAGCGGTGATTACTTGGGCTATGCATTGAGAGAGGTTGGTTTTTAGCGCTAACTGTTTAGGATACCAAGTCCCTGCCAACACATTCTGGCATTTATTCGGGTCAAATTGCACTGGTCACTCCTAATATGCCATTAACGGAGCCTAATTAGAGTTTAGGATTGTGTTTCATGTTTGGCTTTATGTTTTGGTCTATAAGGCGGTTGCTTTAGACCTTACATTCTCTTATTAGGGTATGTGTGGGGTTTTTCTTTCTGGCTACACTTGAAAAGTTTGAAATTGGTTAATTTTTGGCCCTGATTGTATTGGAAGCTTTCTGTCTTGGACTAAATTTTGAACAGCTATCTGTTAAATTAGAATGAATGATTGCTTTCAGTGCTAAATTGATTATGATGAGGAGGGGATATAATTCCTAATATGGGTATTTACTGAGTCTAACTACTGAGTGGTTTTAATTATTATATTATTTTGGATCCTTTATATTGAGAGGAGATGGAAATCTAAAACTTTAGGATGTTTTGTATGATAGAAATTTCTGCTTGATTGACACTTGGTGCTTCTTATTAAAAGCCATACTTCTTTCACCAAGTATAAGTTAGAGTCTGAACTTATTCCACAACACCTTCTTGTCCAAATGCTGCCACTAGAGATGCAAGCGTTACACACTTACACTACACTACTAAACATACCAAACAATGGCATTGACAAGGCATTGCTGCAGTAAAGATCTGGCTTTTCTCCTCCTCCCAAACCAACAGCACTAGATAACTGGAACTAATCCAAATATTGTTGACACTCTCAACACAGACTCAACACAGACCAAAAATTCACATACTTATGAAATCTTTTCTTCTCGAGTTTTTACAAATGCATTAATGCTTCGTAATTGAAATCTGAGTGGATACTGCATAGTAAGAGAAAATATGGTTAAACAATGTATTTCTGTTATACTTTTATCTGTAAGGGTATAGTGTCTCATTTTTTGGGAACCCTCTGCTACTTCAATGAATTATTCTCATTTGAGGCTTGTTTAATGCTATGGCTCTTATGTAAGATGAGTTGTGTTGCTATAGGATCGAGCAATATGGCAAAAAATAGTAATAATTAGATGGATCATTACCTTCCAATTGCTTCTCTCTTCCTATCTGATACAGGAGCAGGAGCAGCAAAATAGTAATAATTTGAATGAGATTATCCTTATTAATTCTTGTGGGTTCTGTTTATGGTTGGAATTATTGTATCATAATACTGAATTTTAAGTGTTCAAGTATCATTTTAATCCCCCTGGAGTTATGATGGTGTGTCAGTAGTAAAGTTGTGTCTGGGAGTTTGTAGTTAGCAATTATAATCTGCATTCCCTGATAGTTCTAGTTTGAAAGATGACGCTATAAAAGCTAGCGTTTAGTCTTTGTATAGAGGGTAGCTGCTATTTCTTAATAATAAGTTAGTATGTAAGAAAAAGAGAATAAGTGTTGGCGTTTTTACAACATATCTTGCTTGCTTGATTGGGTGTTTCAAATTAGTTGTAGCTTTGATCTAATCAGTTAAAAATATTTTGCAGCCGCTTTTTGCAGTGTCGAGGCCCATTTGCTAAGCGAAGGCATCCACTGGTGGACTCAACAGTAGTAGCAGAAATTAGAAGATGCCTCGAAGAAGGGGTTGAATTTCAAGGTGAGTTGCTGAACTTTAGGAAAGATGGATCTCCACTTATGAACAGACTGCGGCTGACACCTATATATGGAGATGATGAGATAACTCATGTCATTGGAATCCAGTTCTTCACAGAGGCAAACATTGATCTTGGTCCTCTTCCAGCTTCAACTAAGGAGTCTACTAAATCAGATCGTTTTCGATCCGTGCTTTCCTCATTGCATCCTCGTGAGGTAGGGGACCGAAATGTGACTCGTGGCCTCTGTGGAATATTGCAATTGAGTGATGAAGTAATTTCTCTCAAGATACTTGCTCGCTTAACTCCAAGAGATATTGCATCAGTTGGTTCTGTTTGTAGGCGTTTGTATGAGCTGACAAGAAATGAAGATCTATGGAGAATGGTGTGCCAAAATGCATGGGGATGTGAGACTACACGTGTTTTAGAGACCGTGCCTGGTGCAAGGAGACTTGGATGGGGTCGGTTGGCAAGGGAGTTGACCACACTTGAAGCAGCAGCATGGAGGAAACTGACCGTTGGAGGTGCTGTTGAACCCTCACGCTGTAATTTCAGCGCATGTGCAGTTGGCAACAGGGTTGTCCTATTTGGTGGTGAAGGAGTTAACATGCAACCTATGAATGACACCTTTGTATTAGATCTTAATTCTAGTAATCCCGAGTGGCAACACGTCCAGGTGAGCTCTCCTCCTCCTGGTCGTTGGGGCCACACACTTTCTTGTGTTAATGGTTCCCGTTTGGTTGTATTTGGAGGGTGTGGAAGGCAGGGCTTACTTAATGATGTCTTTGTTCTTGACCTGGATGCAAAGCCTCCAACTTGGCGAGAAATTTCTGGATTGGCACCTCCACTTCCTAGATCATGGCACAGCTCTTGCACTCTTGATGGTACCAAGTTGATAGTTTCTGGAGGCTGTGCTGATTCTGGAGTCCTCTTGAGTGATACTTTCCTCCTTGATTTGTCAATGGAGAAACCTGTCTGGAGGGAGATACCAGTGACATGGACTCCACCTTCTCGTCTAGGCCACACACTTTCTGTTTATGGTGGTAGGAAAATATTGATGTTTGGGGGTCTGGCCAAGAGTGGACCACTGCGTTTTCGCTCAAGTGATGTATTCACGATGGATTTAAGTGAGGATGAACCATGCTGGAGGTGTGTAACAGGGAGTGGGATGCCTGGTGCTGGAAACCCTGGGGGAATAGCTCCTCCTCCTAGGCTTGATCATGTGGCTGTTAGTCTTCCTGGTGGGAGAATTCTGATATTTGGTGGGTCCGTTGCAGGACTTCATTCTGCCTCCCAACTTTACATCCTTGATCCAACGGATGAGAAGCCAACATGGAGAATCCTAAATGTACCAGGGCGGCCTCCTAGATTTGCATGGGGACATAGCACGTGTGTTGTTGGAGGGACAAGAGCTATTGTGCTGGGTGGCCAAACGGGGGAGGAATGGATGCTAAGTGAGCTCCATGAACTTTCCCTGGCAAGTTCTGTAATCTAGATCCTGTCAATAAGTTGCATGCTGTAGTGAAGGCAATGTGCTACAAGGCTTTGGTTACAGTTGTGACATCATTTGGAGCACAAGTTAGCGGCAAAGGTTTGTATTGGTCACTGATAACTCTTGAGAAGCATTACTCTTGTCGGAAAGTTTGTGTACTAAGTTGTTTGCACAATGCATTTTGTTGTATATGGTTGGTTCTGGCTCGAGAAGAACTTCTCAGCGAGTTGCATACCATGTTTGCTTTTTGTGAGGTTGTGTGAGACTTTGCCCTTCAGTATGCACAATGAATTATTCTTCCTGAATAGATTAATAGTGCCTGATAACAAGTAGGTAACATTTTAGGGTAACTCACTTGATCTCCCCCATGTTTTGTTCAAATTGTGTAATTGAAACCGTGACAAACAATAGAAAAAGGAAGGGAAAAAAAAAAGTGAATGCATGTTCATAGTAACGTAATTAGGCATATTTTATGTTATGCAAGTCTACTGTTTTGTGTTTTTTAGAACGAGTCAGCTGACATGGTCTTAATTGGTTGTACTGCAAAAAGGTCTGAGATAGGGAACACTGCATATTGTACATATTTTCGTGTATATTGTAATAATATGGAGTATGATGAAAAGCATTTGTAATTTTTTTTTTCTTTTCCCCCCTTAATATGAAGACACCACTGATGAGAGTGAAATTTATAAAATTTGCCTCTTCGACATGAAACATATTTCAAAGGTTTTTATTTTTTAAATTTTTATTGAATAAAGACGGTAGCCAAAGGAATATATTTTTTCTACTGGGAAATCCACATGTTTGAACGCTAGTAACTGGCGAAAACTCAGAAATTTTTTTTTTTTTTGGGTGTCTGAATAAAAGATAAGCAAAGCCAAAATAGGCTAAAACATCTCTCAAGCAAAACAGCAACCTCTTCTGATGGTTCTAGCCACTCGGTGTAAGTAACATTACCTCTAGCAAGAATTTCGATGATTTGAGACAAGATCTTTATCTTCACAAAGCATTCCGGTTTGGAAACTATGGGAGACGAGGAAAACATCCAAAGAATCTGGTTTGCGAATGATCACTTTCAAACCACATTCCTAAGAAAGTACCAGTCCCCTCCAACCATACGGCGAACTCAAAAAAATCTTTTTTTGGTTGTTCATGGTATTTTCTTCGTCGTGGATCTAAACTTTATTAAAGGTTTGTTGGTCAATGAGTTATTGTATATATGGGGCAAAATTTAAATTCTCAATATTTGTTTAAGCAAATGAATGATATAATCACTCGACTAACCCAAATTAGTTATGACGAACTCAAAATTTGACAACAGAGGATCAAAGTCTTGCCATTGACACCTACTAACCAATTAATTTATTTTTCATCTTTTGAGTCATACGTACTTATTTATTTAAAGACCCAAAAATTAAAAATACGTATTTAGAGAAAAAATAGACATTCAAAGCCCGAAAGAGAAGTAGACTACATGCTTGTGATAAGCCTAGCCCGGATATGGAGGTCCCAATATTATGATGGCCCATAAAACAATCCAAGTCTTCTACTCAACAAAGAGTCAAAGACATTGCTCACAGCACACGTGGTCTTGATTTATTGGTAAAATTCCTCGTCTTATAACAGGTGTATCCGTGTTCAAGACTTTGTTGACATCAATAATGAATAGAAATGCTTAATGATGTGTGTATGAGTCTGGCTTTTTTATATAAAAAAATAACAAAAATTAATTATTTCCCAAAATATCACAAAGAAAAATGCTTCGCAACGCAGGGCCATTTCAGGTGTGGTGCATGCAAATTGGATTTATACTCTAATTTAAGGTTGATGGCCACGAATTAAATTGGATTTATACTCTAATTTAGGGTTGATGGCCACGAACTAAAACTGGCAGTGGCTGCGACTCCTATTCATTACTGACGTGCACGAAATAGCTCAATTCACCACAGCTCAATTTATCACTGGCACACACGAGTTAGGCATAAGCTTCTAAGTTCTAATAATAATGCAGCTTACCACTACCAATCTAACATAAATATAACACCATTGATAACATACTATTTTGGATTATAAAATTATCATAGCTGTAGTTAGAAGTAAGTTCTCAGATAAGTTTTTGTATATTGATTCACTTTGTTTTTTAACTAAATAATTACATATTACATAATAAATAATAAATAATGTAATGGACAAATAATTAACAGTAGTTCTATTAATACAATTTATTAGTCAGATTAGTATTAATTAAGTGCTGATCAATAATAATATACTAATAAAACTACTGTTAATTATTTGTCCATTACATTTTTTATTATTAATTATGTAATATGTAATTATTTAGTTAAAAAACAAAGTGAATCAATATACAAAGACTTATCTGAGAACTTACTTCTAACTACAGCTATGGTAATTTTGTAATCCAAAACAGTATGTTATCAATGGTGTTATATTTATGTTTGATTGGTATTGGTAACGTGCATTATTATTAGAACTTAGAAGCTTATATGTAGGTGTAGCCTCTGCTATGTGTAATTCTATATTTGCTACTCCTGATGTGGCCCAATTTGCTGCTGCTGCCCTTGATGTGGCCTAACTCGTGTGCGCCAGTGGTGAATTGAGCTATTTCATGCACGCCAGTAACGAATTGGAGTCGCAGCTTTTTAACTTGTCACTGCCAATTTCAATTCGTGGCCATCAACCCTAAATTGGAGTATAAATTCAATTCGCATGCGCCATACTTGAAATGGTCTTGCGCATTTTGCCAAACATTTTCCTTCGTGCATATTTTAAAAAATAATATATTTTTATTATTTATTTATATAAAAAAGTCTATGAGTCTGTAGTGCTGAAGTTTCAACCAATGTTACCTAATTATGTGCCATGCAAATATATTGTTGTTTTTTAATTAAAAAAGGAAAAGTATAAGAAGTCAATGGAATATTTGTATAATGTGTACAATGAAGGTTTAGGGAGTATTAGAGATATAACTATTAGTGTTACTTTTTTCCATCAACTGAAGTTTTTGGGATGAGTGGTATAGAGTTCGATCCTTGGTGAATTCCAAAATCAGTTTAAACTTTTCGGAAGATGTTTATTATCCATAGTACTCGGATGGTTATTCTAGATAATATAGAAGATGTTCATTTTGTAACTCAATAGCCTATTGTACACATTGTACAAATAGCCCATTGATTCTCTAGCAAGACTCATTAAAAAATTATGAGACACATTGTACAAATAGTCCATTGGCTCTCTAGTAGGACTCATTAAAAAATTATGAGACATTGCACGTAGGGGTGAAAAAAGGTCAGGCGGCCTGCCAGGGGCCTACAGCCTGGCCTGTGTTTGGCCTGGCCTGGCCTGGCCTGTTATAAAATATGTACAGTCCCAGGCTCTTTTAAAAGCCTTAATATATTAATAGGCCAGGCCCAGGCTTAGTAATTAGCCTTATAGGCCTGTTAGGCCTGTCTGGACCTGTTAAAATATAATTAAATATATAAATAATTATTTATTATTAATAAAATTATGAGATATTTTAAATTTATTATATTTTATTATAAATATTTTTGTATATTTTAAATATGTTAAAAGTTTAAAATTTTTTATAAATATTAAATATATGATATATTACATATAACTATTTTTATTAAAAAATATTTTTATTTTTGTAAAAAAAAATTATCAGGCCTTTTAACAGGCTTCAGGCCAGGCCAGGCCTAGTACTTTATAAAAAGCCTATAACAGACTGCAGGCCAGCCTCAGGCCAATCAACTGTATGACAGGCCAGGCCTATTAAGAACAAAGCCTGGCCTGGCCTGACCTATTTCCACCCCTAATTGCACGCAATTGGCAATTCTAAGAGTTGGAGTATTTAAAGGTTATACCCCTTATCAAGTGTTTTCTAAGAGAAAAAAACCTTAAACGTCCTGGCAACTATTTAAAAGGTAACAAAGTTTTTAATAAAAAAATATTTTTTTAATTTTTAATTTTTATTTTTATAAGACTAATTAATTTATTTATTAATATTTTTTTATATTAACAAAATAAATTTAAAAATATATTAAATTGTTGATTTATCTATTAAAAATTGATTAAAATTGATAAATTATTTTTTATCGAAAGTTTCGTTATTTTTTAAGGATAATTATTAAGGCCATTTAATTTATTTTAATATTTTTGTTATTTTTTTAAATTACGGTGTAAAACTAAGAAATATTAATAATTTTAAATTATTTTTACTTATAAAATCTAAATAGAAGATATATTAATAATTAACATGTCACATAAGTATGTTCTGAAAAAAGATTATTAACGGAAGGACTAATCAGTACTACAAAATTAAATATCAAGAGTTGTAAAGAAATTTTTTTTTGTCGGAGACTCGAAGTCCTTCAAAAAAATTATCAGAAATGGATATTTACTTGTTTTTATTTTATTTTTTTAGTTAGATGCTTCTGGTTTAAATTTTACTTCCTGTGCATTAAATAAGACTTAGAATGTTTTTGTTTGAGGTGAAAATGAGGGAAAGAAGGAAAAAAAAATTAGAAGAAAAATAGCTATTTTTAATTTGATTGAATAAAAAAGTGAAAAAAAAAAGAATAAATAGTATAAAAAAGTAGGTAAAATTCACTGAAATTTTTTCCACCAATATTGGATAAAAAATAAAAAAAATGTACTTAGTATTAATATTCTAATATTATCTTTAATTTTTTAATATATTTTAAAATATATAAAAATAAAATTATTTTTTTATAATATTATATATTATTTTCTTTTTTTTTTATCCAAACATATGTAAAAAAAGAAATAAAATTACATTCAATTTCTTTTTTTTATATTTTTTCTTTATTTTTTTTTTCTTCCAAGCAAATAAAGCTTAATGTCTATTTGAGTTGGATTTTCGAAGAAATTTATGAAACTATCGCAAAACTACATACAGCAACGCCTTCCACAAAATAAAGAGAAATCGACAATCCTACGCCGGCTGAGGGTCACCACAACATGATCCTCCTCATTTTTAGGTACTATTTCATTTGATATGTTGTTTGGATAAAGAAGATTTCGAGAATTGAAGTAAGCTAAACGTTTGTAAAAACAATCCTATCAATTTATTTTTTTTTCTTCCAAGCAAAATATATATTTATATATATGTATATATTCTTTGTCATTACAGCTTTTCGTTGCATCTTTATTCACTACCCCGTCAACGCATACAGAAGCAAAGCCACCCTAAAACTCATTATTCATAAATATTGATGGCGATGTTTGCGCATACTTAGATGAGAGATGATCTTATTTGATTTGCGCTCACCAAGCTGTGTACACATTAACAAATACTATAAGCATAGACAATAAATTGAGGGTAGAAATTCAAGTTAATCAATTTTATGTAAAATTAATAATTGAGAATTATTAGTTAAAAATTACTATCAATTTTATTTGAAGTTGATTGTATTTAAATTTTTACTTAAATTAAATTATCATAAGTGTCATATTTTTTATATCTAATTTTTTTATTTTTAATTATATTTTAATAAAAAATATTTTTTAAATATATTTTAGATACAATCAAATATAATCACATGTTTAACTTTAATCTTAATGTATAATAATATATATTATTAGTTACTAAAATAAAAAATTATCTTAAAGTTTTTATATCTATTTCTATTATATATTACTTCTCTATCATTAAAATTAAAATTAAATATTTTCCTCTAAAATTAAAGAGTTCTCCCATCTTTCTTCTTCCTTTTTCTATCAACTGAATCCCCAAAATAATCCTTGAGATTAATATCGTGCACTAAAATCGTCTTTGAGATTCCAATTGCATTAATTACGTCCCTAAGATTAGAAAAATTACACCATATTAGTCCCTGACCCGTTTTCTGTTAACGACGCGCTGGCGTGACTTGATGACGTGGATCTTTGTTGACACGTGTTACCTCATGATTTGGCCACGTGTAACGGTATGATGACGTGTCAGTCAGCAACACATGGCATGCTGACGTGGATGGCTATGCCATGTGTCACAATGTTATTTGTTCACGTGTCATCCACTATGTCATCATTGCATATGCACCAAATTGGTTCTCTTACTTTACATCAAATGACTCATTTTACTATTTCCTAAAATTGAATGTCATGCACCAAATTAGTCCCTTCATCAGTTTGTTGTCATTTTCTTTGTAAATTTAAAATTCTCAATATCTTTTATACACTAATTTTTATTATATTTTTTATTATACAATTTTTTATAATAAATTTTTTAATTAATAATTTTAACTTGTATCATTAGAGCGTATTTTAGCTAAATCTAAAATTTTATATTTAACTCGTATTATTAGAGCACATGTTAGTTAAATCCAAAATTTTATTATTGCTTCTTGTGCTTATTTGTATCTATTTTAATACTGTTCAAGCCATGGTTACAATAAGTGCTTATATTAATTAATATTGTAATATATGAAAAAGCTACCTAGCTAAGTTATAGATAAAATGAATTATTATAATCGACAGTATAAATCTATGAGAAAAGCACTACATCCATGTAAAAAATACATAGATGTTATCCAAGTCTTTTTGGCTATATGCGTCTCCTCCAATGTCCCATCTCCAAATCGTTTGTGATTCATGCGTTACATATAACGTAAACTTTCTATGATCTTTGCTCAACGTAAACCTTTTGCTGCAACCTAAACCTTTGCTTGCGTTATAGGCTTCACCGTTCTCCTCTGCTCGCGTTTTCTTTCTTGTTCTTCTTCTTCTTCTCTACTCGCATTTTTCGTTATGGATCTGGATTGACTTCAACCTAATTAGCTTCGTCGTTCTTCTTCTTCTTCTTCGATCTGGACTTCTGAATTGAAACAATGAATGAATCAATTTCAAATCAGTTGAATGAGGTTATTACGTTGAGACAGCTAGAAAATGATTGTTACATGCTATCACAATAATCTTAAACACTGAACAAAGTAAAAGGAGGCCACCGAATCGAACAACATTCATCTGATAAATCAAAATCACAAAGGTCACCGAACCGAACAATGTTTATGTAGTGTTTCTCATTTTGATTCACTTGATTGTTAATGTGTTTAGTTGAGTCCTTATGCATGCAGAAATATTTTTCTTACCGACTGAACGCTTATCACGTTTATTCAGCACTTGATTGGTGTTCGGTTCAGTGGTGTTGACCATTTCGGTTTACCTGATTGTACTCGGTGAACGAAATATAATCCATTATATGAAATCAAATTCGAAACACCTCTGTCTACAATTTAGATATTATCAATCCAATTCAGATTCAGAATACCTGCGTCCATTCAATTCAATTCAATTTAATTTAACAATTGCATTCCATTCAATTCGATGAAAAAAATAATCCATTAGCAAAATGTTGGTGTTGTTAGTGATGACGACAACGAAGGAGGAGAAGAAGAAGAAGAGAAGGAGGAGGAGGAGAAGCAGAAGAAGAATCTGTGTGCACAAAGAAGAAGGAGGAGGAGGTATACGTGAATTTGAAAGAAGAAGAAGATGACGTATGCATATATTTGAAAGAAGAAGAAGAAGCGTTGGGGAGAAGAAGAAGAAGATAAAGTGCATGTTTTTACTCGTCATTAATGCGCGTGACTCTATTTGGACTTGGGCCAACTTGGTTACATGGTTATATGGATGTGTAGCGCACCCCTAAATTTATCTTATTAATTTAGTGAAAAGTCAATTATACGGTGAATCAAATATTCTTAAAACGGATAAGAATAATGAATTTATATTAGTTAACAAATGTCTTATCAAGTATTCTTAAAATATTTATGAAGGTGTTAAATATTAAAAAGTTTGTATTAGGAAATATTATTATACTTTTAACTTACACTCTTTACTAAATCAATATCAATATCTCAAATTTTAATAAAATATTGTAGAAAAAAATTGTATAATTAAAACTAAAATTTTTAAAAACTTTATTAAAGCACTTGTATTTAAATAATTTGTAAAAAAATAAAATTAAAATTAGTGTATTTAAAGATATTAAAAATTTTGAATTTATAAAAAAGAAAAAAAAAGAGAACAAACTTATAAAGGGACTAATTTGATGCACGATATTCAATTTTAGAGACTAAAATGAATCATTTAATGCAAAGTAAGGGATCAATTTGGTGCATATATAATGATGACATAGTGGATGACACGATGACAAATAATATTGTGACACACGTGGCACAATCTAACACGCGGCAAAATAGTATTGTGACACGTGGCATAACCATCCATGATAGCATGCCACGTGTCGTTGACTGACACGTCATTATACTGTTACACGTGACCAAACCATGAGGTGGCACGGTCCACATCATCAAGTTATGTCAGTGCATCATTAACGAAAAACGAGTCAAAGACTAATATGGTGCAATTTTTTCAATCTCATGGATGTAATTAGTGCAATTGGAATCTTAGGGACGATTTTGGTGTACGGCGTCAATCTCAAATGCCACTTTGGGGATTTAGTCTTTCTCTATCTCTCTCATTCTTTCACCCACTTTATTTTTCTTATATATCATTATCAATGAGATAATGACTAATTACAAATTTGACCATTAAAATGTGTAACATGATATTTTCTAATTATATTTAAATTAAAATTAAAATTAAAATATTAAAACTGAAACTAAAATATAACTATATTATGTATTATATATTATATATTATATATTACTAACTAATTTAATAAGTAAAATGTGTCACATCACATTTTTTTATTAAAATTGAAAGAAAATATTTTCTTTCAAAATTAATAAACTCCCTTCCTACATTCTCTTATCTACCTCTCTCATTGTTTCTATTTCTCTCTATCTTTTTTATTCTATATATAATTTATAATTTATATTTTATATTAATAATTTGACAAACCAAAATATGTCACTAGATATTTTTTATTACAATTAAAATAAAATTTTACTTTTCAAAATTAACAAACTCCCTCTCTCATTCTTCTTATTTATTTTTCTCTCTCTTTTC
Source organism: Arachis stenosperma (assembly GCF_014773155.1). NCBI lineage: Eukaryota > Viridiplantae > Streptophyta > Magnoliopsida > Fabales > Fabaceae > Arachis > Arachis stenosperma. Next base: position 30,355,337 of record NC_080380.1, on the reverse strand, counting down.
TTTATTTTTTATTTTTCTCTACCTTTCTGTTTTACAAAAAATAAAATTAACAAGATAATATAATTCAAATTAAAAATATTATTATTACATGCATATTTTTCATTTAGTTTTAAATTTTTACGACTTATCTTTCTAATCTATATATTCACTTCTTTTCTTTCAAAAATTTATTACATATAATTTGGAGAGAATACTAATATTGTAATTAAAAGTTAGAATCAAGATTCAATTGTTTAAAAAAAATTGATTTAATTTTATAACTATCAAGATAATTTTTTTTATGCTAATATCTAATCATATTTTTATATACATACAGAAAAAATATTATTTTTTAATAACAAGTATAAAAATTAATTATTTCTATTTATACAACAAACTTAACATCTAATTAAATATAAAAATATACATATTAACTTCTTTTAAATTTTAAATAATAAATTTTAAAATTAATTATTAATAAAAAATTAAACTCTTTCGCATGAAATAATAACTGAAAATTTTATTATTTAATTTTTTTATCTATATAAAAACGCAGGTCTTTTTAATTAATAAAAACTTTTATTTTTTACGATTTTTTGTAAAAATAATTTAATTATATAAATCATTTGTACTATAATTTATAATATTATGACACAATTAACATAACTTTAAAAAATTTATATTTTTGTAATATTATTACGAATAAAAATATTAATAATTATTAAGATATTATTACAATTTATCTAAAATTTGTTATATATATATATATATATATATATATATACACATTCTCGTGTCCCACAAAAATTGAAATTAGCGTTATGTGCTTTTATGTCATTTTGGGTTTGTCTCTATGTTTATATTTTATAGTGTACACTGTACAATACAACATTATTTTTTTCTGTATATTATACTGACGTACATACAATAATTTTTATAAAGACCGGCCTGATCCTTTCAAGCTTTTTATTAGAATAATAATGTATAAAGCGATTAGTAGTTGAGAGTTCATAGTTAGCTAGTAAGTATTTATGATAATAATTTCTGCACCAGGAGTATTAGGAGTTAGGACTAGCAAGTTTTGTGATTTATAATCATCAATTAATTATTATTGATATTTTTAATAGTATGAATTTTCATCTAATAATATGGAATTATTTACTTTTTTATTTACTGGTTAAGTGCTGGCCAAATTTTAATAAAAATACTGATTCTTAGATTTTAGAATTTTTGTATATATAGTATATTGTATCCATTATACACAATTAATACACTAAACTATTTTTTTAATTAATCTTCTCTCTTGAGTGATTCTAGCACTTCTTAATCATTATCGATCTCCTGTATGATATAAAATTTTCTTGTCTTCTCCAATCTCCACAAGTTTTCCATAACATGGATAACTTTTCATGTTAAGTTTTCAGTTTTCTCTTTACTCTATTTCGATTGTCTAATATTCTTTAATTCTCCTTTTCCTCACTTTGTTCCATACCACTATATTTCTGTACTTTCAAACCTCCATTTGCTGAGTAATGTCAAGCTCAGGAGGACTAGATCGACCGGCTTTAGTAATGATCATCGTGGGTGAGTTTAATTTTATTTAACTATTGTTTTATAACCATGATATCTTAATTAAGTTTCCATATTTAATGATTTGGCCATCATATTTCTCGTTGAATTCACATTTTGCAGGTGGGATTGTGATCTTTATATCACTTTGTTTAGCAATATGTCGCGGAAGGATTAAGATTGTAGGTATAAAAGTGATTCGGGATGCACAATTTTTAACTCACACTATGGATAAATTTCTGAATGACATTGAAAAGGACAAGCCATTTAGGTTCACTACTCAACAGTTAAAGATTGTAACTGATAACTTCTCTTATTTATTGGGATCGGGAGGTTTTGGTTCGGTATACAAAGGAGTTTTTAGTGACGGTACCATTGTAGCTGTGAAGGTTCTGTTTAGAAGTTCTGACAAAGGAATCCAAGAACAGTTTATGGCTGAAATTGGAACTTTAGGTAAAGTTCATCATTTCAACTTAGTTAAACTATTCGGATTTTGTGTTGAAAAGAACTTGATTGCAATAGTTTATGAGTACATGGGAAATAGCTCTCTTGACAAGTATTTATTCAAACAAGTTAAGGCTTTGGAATTTGAAAAGCTTCACGAGATTGCAATTGGAACAGCAAGAGGCATTGCTTATTTGCATGAAGAGTGTCAACAAAGAATAATTCACTATGATATTAAGCCGGCGAATATTCTCTTGGACATGAATTTCAATCCTAAGGTCGCGGATTTCGGATTGGCCAAGCTCTGCAACAGGGATAATACTCATATATCCATGACTGGAGGCAGGGGAACCCCCGGCTATGCTGCGCCGGAGCTTTGGATGCCTTTCCCTGTGACTCACAAATGTGATGTTTATAGCTTTGGGATGTTGTTGTTTGAAATCATTGGTGGGAGAAGAAATGTTGATACTAATGTTCCGGAAAGCCAAGAGTGGTTTCCAATGTGGGTTTGGAAAAAAATTGATGCTGGAGAGTTACAAAATTCAGCATTAGTGTCTGAATTATTGTTGGAGAAACATAAGGAGATGGTAGAAAGAATGATTAAGGTAGCTTTGTGGTGTGTTCAGTATAGGCCAGAATCAAGGCCTATGATGAGTGCTGTTGTGAAAATGTTGGAAGGCTCAGTAGAGATTTCTCAACCTTTGAATCCATTTCAATACTTGATGGACAATGGTTTTGCTACTCTTCCACAGCAATATTCATCAAATAATTGCAATGGTACAACTGCAACTACAAGTAGTTATTGTGACTCTTCTGTGATTGATGTGGACTCCAATATTGTAACTGCTGATCCAATTTAGAGCATGATGGGATTGAATTACCATTAGTAGGGAGTAAAATGAAAGTTTTCTAGTGGTTGATTTAATTTATCTACTTTTGTTGCAAAATATTTGTTGTAAATTATTTAAGATTGTCACGCATTATTGAGTAAAGCCACAAAATAGTTTCAAATATTGGCTATATGCATCAAAATTGTACTCAAGATTTCAATTGTACAAAAAACGCCCACGAGATTGGTGAACGTGAGCCAAGTTAGTTCCTAAATATGGCCGGGTGATGTGAAATGGTAGTGCCAATGGTTTTACCTTGTGTGATGGAGTGACGAGGGATATATAAGTGACACATAGCATGTTAATGTGAACAACAATACTATGTGTCACAATATTAATTATGTGTCATTTAGGTTTTATATGTCATAATATAATTTGTTCATATATTATTTGACATGTTTATTATTATTTATTAGAATTTACTTGGTCTTTAACTTTGCATTAAGAAAATTATTTTAGGTTTTGAATATCATAAATTAAATTAGTTTTTAAAATAGTTTTTTATTCTCTTTTTGCTTTACAAATTTAAAGTTTTCAACATTTTTTAAACTAATTAATTTTTCTTACATTTTTTCACATGTAATTTAAATATAAATATTTTTAATTTGTTTATTTTGATCATACAAATTTTTTATAATAATTTAATATTAATACATGTTGAAATATAAATATATTATTTTAATAAAAAAAATTTGGACCCACCAATTAGGTATATATGTTGTCAAATATACATAAACAAAACTAGCTATGTGATTGATTAAAAAAAATTGGACCCACCAATTAGGTATATATGTTGTCAAATATACATAAACAAAACTAGCTAGATATGTATTTAGCAAATATACATAATTAATATTTGATACATAAAATAAAGATATTAGTATTGTTTATGTATTTATGTATTTATTTGTTAGCATAGACTTGATAATAATTTTCTAAATGTTATGTTATGATTGTGTTGTTTTTAATGTTAACATGAAGTTAATTTTTTAAATGAGATATCTTCGGTTTGAATCTTATGATCTCTGTATTATAATTAGGGATGGCAAACGGGTCTAAACTTGTTGGATCAGTCTGCGTAATCCACTAAAAAAGATGGATTGGGTGAAAAATTGGAACCGTCAAATAGTAAAAGTTCCCCTAACTCACACCGCTTAAATCGCGGACTTTAGCGGGGCGGGGCGGGCTTCCCCGCCGAGCTTAGAATTTTTTTAGCAATGGATATTTTTACAATTTTTTTACCAAAACCTAACTTTTTTCAACCCAACTTATAAGAGAATGAAGATGAAAATTGAGTATTTCGTATTATATTTATTTTGTTTTAGAGACAATATTTATAATTATGTTTTGGATTATGTTTATTTTGTTTTGGGAACAATATTTATAATTATATTTTGGATGAAAATTTGGTTTATAATTATATTTATTAGATATTTATAATTATAAAGACTTTAATATTTGTGAATATAAAAATTATAATTTGTTTATACTTTTAGAAATTATAATAATTAAAAGTAAAAAATAAAAAATATTTTTTTTACCTTTATATATTATTTAATAGTTAAAAGTAAAAAATAAAAAAAGGTTATTTGGCAGGCTTAGCCAGCTAGCCCGCCGTTAAATGGAACGAGTTAGGATTCTGAAACTATCTCACTAAACGGAACAGAACGAATCAACTCACTAAAAAACAGGTTTTTAGCGGAACAAAGCGAAATGGAATGGACTTTTCCGCTTACCATCCCTAATCACAACGGAAGACAAAATAGAAATAGAGAGAAACTGAGAATCTTACGCCGGCCGAGGATCACCACAACACAACACTCATAATTTCTATTTACTATTTGATTTGATATATATGTCCTTTGTACGAAGAAGCTACGGAACACTCGATGAAGTAAGCAACGCGTTTTAACTATAATATATAATATTAATAACAAGCACATATCTATATAAAGCATATAATAGTAATAAACAAGATTAAGTACAATTTTAGTTTTTAAGGTAGAGAATAAAAATTTATTTTGTTTTTGGTTTTTTTTTTTGCTATAAAATAATCCTAAAAATTTAACTTAGTTTTAAAATCGTCATTCAGACAAAAATATCCTTTTTTCTTTTTTTCCAAAATCAACCAAAAACAAAACAGAAACTGAACCAGAACCAGAACCCACCACCACCATCATCTTTATCGAAGCATCAATAACAACAACAATCCAACAATGTCATAAAAATTAAAAAAAAAAGAGCAACCAGATGGAGAAACAGAAACAATGGAATTAGAATAAAAACCAAAACCAGAAGCACAAATAACCAGAAACAGGAGCAGAATGAAATTGAATTAGAAGCAAAATCAGAACCAGAAGCACAAGCAACTAGAACTAGAAACAAAAGCAACGAGAAGCAGAACTAGAACTAGAAGCAGAGTAACCAGAAGCAGAATGAAATTAGAAACATAATCAGCAGAAATTAATAAAATCAACAAACAGCTAGGAGCATAATCAGAAATTAATGTAATTAACAAAATCCACAAATCAAACAAATTCAACAACATAAATAACAAAAACGGTGAGTAGCAGAAACGGCGAGGAGAAGGAACGGCCGGCGACTGAGTGAGGAGGAGCAGCAGAAATGGCGAGTGGCGTGCGACATCCACTGTCTTGGATCTGCTGGCATCGACGTCGAGCAAGGAAGAGGAGCAGTGACGAGATCTGGCGGCGAGATCTAGCAGCGAAGACCGAACGACGAGGAACAACGATAGCAGCGGCGGCAAAGAGCAGCAGCGACAGCGAGGATTCCCCTTTCTTTCCCCACCTTCCCTCCCCCTCTTCTTCCCTGACCCCCCTCTCCCCCTTCCCCCTCCCCCTCCCCCTCCCCCTCCCGTTCGTGATTCCCTTTAATTCTTTTTTTAATATTTTTTAATTAGGGATAATTTGGTAATAAAAATAAAAATTTTGGTAAAAATGACGATTTTAAAACTAAGTTAAACCTTTGGGAACATTTTGTAGCGAAAAAAAGGCTGAGAACGAAATAAATTTTCAACCCCTACCTTAGGGACCAAAATCATACTTAACCCTAATAAATATCGGCTATTAAGAGATTTATTATCCATAATTTTACATATATAATATTTAAGTTTAATTTTGATGTATTGATATTTTGATAGTGTAAAATATTTTAAGCAGTCACACAATTATATTATTTACACAATTAATGTGAAAAGTAATTATTTTTACTGATGTTATCTTACGTAATTAGATACATGGTAAAACTATTTTACACTAACAATGTAATAAAATTAATTTCTAAATATTTATAATTATAGATTTGTTGTATCTAACAATATTATTAATTATTGTTAGGAAATTATTTAATTTTTTAGTTTTTTTGTGAATAATACATATATTGATTATAATTACAAATGATGCTATTTCAAATTAAATGACCTATATAACGGTAATCTCATTTATTATTATAAATGCTAAATAGAATAAGTCATAATTATTTTTTATTTGGAATTAAATGAGAATAAAACCAAATATTATCTTTATTGGCTTTAGATACTATTTTTTATCTGGGCTTTAGGAACAGTGACTTCAGGGTTTCGGTACCAAAACTGTCTCAGTAGTTCTTTTTCCATGAGAGAAATTACAATTCAGCCACCCTATTAGAGATATAGAAAATTTTGGTTGAACAAGACTGAGGCAACTCTTTCATTAATTTCTAATTTCTACGAGTAAGTATGCTTATAATATATAACTCTTAGTAATTCAATATGGATAATCTGGATTATAAAACAATTTATTTTAACATTATTTTAATAATAATTAAAAAATATAAATAAAATAACTTTGACACAAAAATTTATTATTTTTTATCATCAATTATTAGATTACTAAACTAAAAAAAATAAAGAATAATACCCCAAATAGGTCCTCAAAAAATTTATGGTCGAACAGATTTGTCCCCAACAAAATTTAACTAAAATTTTGTCCCTGACATTTTTAGTTATAAACCAGATACGTTCCCATGGCAGTTTGATCCGATTAGGACGTCCTACGTGGAGGTTAACACGCTGACGTGTCAGGTTAACTGCCACATGTCACTCCAGGGCAATTTGGTCCCCATCCAAGCTGCACAAAACGACATCGTATTGGATCGTGAGGCGAACGACGTCATTTCGTGGAGGATAAATTCGTCCCCACCATGGAAGGCAGAGTTGCGAAAAGGCAATGTTTTAAATGGGGGACCTATCTGACCTGTTTGAGGGAACCTATCTGCCTAATGATTATGCTTCTGTAGGGACCTATTTGTCTGATAACCTAATGTTTGGAGACCTATCTAACCTATAATTGGTGACATTACCCTCAAATAAATTCATTTGACTTTTTTTAGTTTTATTGAAAATACAAGCTGATGTATCTAGACCTGGTAGCTTGCAAAATTCTAATCCTCTCTCTCATGACACTCAAATTGAAGATTTTCCTTCACATGTTACAAAAAAATGTCTTAAGCAATCCCAAAGTATACTAATTTTGAATGACTTAATGCGTGTGTTGAAATCTGTATGAAACATCCTCATAATAATTTTGTTTATTCCAGGCTCAGCAACCTTTTAGACGTCCAAGCTAAGACAAATAGTAGTCAGACCCAAGGTCCAGAAGAGTGTTAGTGCTGAGACCATGACAGCTACAACCAGTGGCATCTAGATTGTTCAAACTAAAAGCAATGTGTTTCTTTTATACTATTTCACCACAATTGATTTCATGCATATCTATCTAAATATAATGAGACATTTCAATCTAACAATTTGATAATCAACACAGTTTAAAACTTGCCTAAACAATCACTATATACATACAAAACACAACTACAACTACTAATGTCTCCAATTATTATACTAAACAAAGCAAAAACAGTATGCTTCTTCACAACTTGCCTATCCTCATTCTTCTTCAACAACAGATCTTCCGATTGCTTCACTCTCTCCTTCAAGCCATCATTCAATATATGCATTAAGTCATTCAAAATTAACATACTTTGGGCTTGTCTGAGACATTTTTTTTGTGACATGTGAAGGAGAATCTTCACTTTGAGTGTCATGAGAGGAAGAATTAGAATTTTGCAAGCTACTAGGTCCAGATACATCAGCTTGTGTTTTTGATTAAACTAAAAAAAGACAATGAATATATTTGAGGGTAATATCACCAATTATAGGTCAGATAGGTCCCCAAACATTAGGTTATCAGACAAATAGGTCCCTATAAAAGCATAATCATCAGGCAGATAGGTCCCCTCGAACAGACAGATAAGTCCCATATTTAAAACGTTGCCATTTTGCAACTCTACCTTCCATGGTGGGGACGAATTTTTCCTCCACGAAACGACGTCGTTCGTCTCATGATATAATACGACGTCGTTTTGTCCAACTTGGATGGGGACCAAATTGTCCTGTAGGTGACATGTGGTAGTTAACCTGATATGTCAGCCCGTTAACCTCCACGTAGGACGTCCTGACCGGGTCAAACTGTCACAGAGACGTATCTGGTGTATAACTAAAAACGTCAGGGACAAAATTTTAGTTAAATTTTGTTGGGGACAAATCTGTCCAACGGTGAATTCCTTGCGAACCTATTTGAGGTATTACTCAAAATTAAACGGTTAAGTAACGACAAAATCTAATAAATTCTGATTATCCTAGTATTTCTGTTTCAAGCTTGTTAATTACTATAAAGTATTCTGGTCTTGTATGTCGGTAAGTATTCCGTAACATGGATAGCATTTCATGTTAAGTTTTCAGTTTTCTCTTAACTCTATTTTGATTGTCGAATATTCTTTAATTTTCCTCTTCTTCACTTTGTTTCTTACCACTATATTACTTTACTTCAAAGTTTCATTTGTTGAGTAATGTCAAGCTCAGGAGGAGATTTAACTTAGACTCTTTGGATTTTGTGATGAAAAGAACTTGATTGCATTAGTTTTATAAGTATATGGGAAATGGCTCTCTTGACAAGTATTTATTCAAACAAGTTAAGGCTTTGGAATTTGAAAAGCTTCATGAGATTGCGGTTAGAACAGCATGAGACATTGCTTATTTGCATGAAAAGTGTCCACAAATTAAAGAATAATCCACTATGATATTAAGCTGTCGAAAATTTTCTTGGACATGAATTTCAATCCTAAAGTGGTGGATTTCAGATTGGCCAAGCTTTGTAACAGGGATAATCCTCATATATCCATGATTGGAGGCAGAGAAACCCCTGGTTATGCTGCACCGGAGCTTTGGATGCCTTTCCCTGTAACTCACAAATGTGATGTTTATAGCTTTAGGATGTTGTTGTTTGAAATCATTGGTGGGAGAAGAAATGTTGATACTAATGTTCTTGAAAGCCAAGAGTGGTTCCCAATGTGGGTTTGGGAAAAAATTGATGGTGAAGAATTACAAGATTCAACATTAGTGTCTGAATTATTGTTGGAGAAACATAAGGAGATGGTAGAAAGAATGATTAAGGTAGCTTTGTGGTGTGTTCAGTATAGGCCAAAATCAAGGCCTATGATGAGTGCTATTGTGAAAATGTTGGAAGGCTCAGTAGAAATTTCACAGCCTTTGAATCCATTTCAATACTTGATGGACAATGATTTTGCTGCTCTTCCACAGTAATATTCATCAAATAATTGCAATGGTATTGTTTTATCAATTTTTAGCAAATCGATGGTGGTTCGATATCTAGTGGTCTGGGAGCGAAACCTACTCCTCTTTGCAGGTACCAGTTTTCTAAAAGTGCATCAAAGTGTCTTTTGATTAGATGGCGTTTGGGATAAAAGATAAAATAAAATTTGGAAATCAATAAAAGAAACAAATGAATAAAGTTTTCGAAAAGAAAATGTACGAAAAATAGAAAAGTTTGCGTTGAAATTAAAAGAAAGTAGTAAAATGCCTTCGATTGAGTCAAAGGGATTTGACATGAAAAATAAAAGTGTAGAAATGTAAATTGGACATTGAAAGTAAAGAACATTTAAAAGATAAAGTTTACAAGAAAATAAATTGAAAGAAGAAAATGTGGAAGGAACCCACAGAAAAGTGACTCGATCGCATACTCAGAAATTCTCTGGGAATATGAGTGTGCTTGAGTGTCTTTTCTGAGTTAAAGTTCCAACCCTTATTCCTTAAAACTTTCTACTATTTATAATCTACATTTGGTAGCTGACAATTAACTATCATTAATTACAAAATCACAGCCTTGAATGCAGATCCCTTGGTAACTGTTCCCTCCTCTTTGCCTATAAACGTTACCCATAATTTCCTCGCGTGATAAAAGCCTTTAACTCCTCCACTACCATAACTGCTCGGTCCACTTATTCGAAGAACTTATTCGATTACCTGACTCGAGCACCTTGTTCGATTTAACTTGTTCGATTTAATAAGGGCCTTGAGATCAAATCCGTGTCGAGTACCACCGTCTAATGCTTGCACGTGTATCTTTTTGAAAACTGTTTATGTCTTGACCTCTTTACTGCTTCAAACCATTTGCCTTCATAGAAAAATATTTTTTCGATCAACAAATTGCTCCCTTGGATTAATGTGTTTGCCATCGATAACACTATTAGAAGATGAAACACTTAATCCAAATTCAAACTTCAATTTCTAAATCAGTAATAATTACCATTTAACTTCCCATTAATATTGATCCACTCGACACGTTTCCTGAGACTTGCACTTTCTCTTTCTTCCACTTTGCCTTCTTTGTGAAGTTACCTCTTTTCGCATTCCTTCTGTAATAACGGCTATAGTAATCCTTTTAAATTCAACATTTTCACCTTTATTCAACTTTTCTCGATCCCTTGCTCTCTAAATTTCTCTTGTCTCAAGCTCTTTCGCGTAACCTTCAACCTTTCAAAAACTTCCTTTTTCCTTATTTTTCCATGGCCACTTCTTCCTCTCATGTTGCTGCTCAAGACAAAGGTAAAGGTCCTGCAGTAGCACCACCAGCTCCACCATCCCTTCGTATACTGAATCAAGTCAATGATGAAGTCATTGACGACCCTCAACTTCAAGTTAATGATACTAGGATCTTGATCCCTTTCACAGTGGGTGCAAATACTCATTGTTTTCTCGGACTGGTTGAATCCCTAGAAAGGGCAAACAAGAAACTTCCTTTCTTCCCTAGTGCTGAGGGGGAAGATTTGTTGATTAACCAGGCCTTCAACATTTCTTTCTTCATTAATCAAAAATCTTTCAGGAATAATCCAAAGATTAATCCTCGAGGATTCGACTTCACGACCTGGTATCAGCGCCTTGCACCCACAAAAAATGCTGACTGGGGGGCTTTAGGGATACAAGAACTACTAAGGCTCTCCCATTTCTCACCTGCAATGCTCTCTTGGATGATTGGAGCTGTGACTTGTTTTTGGAACAGGACAACCAACAACTTTCACCTCCCTTGTGGAATGATCGGTATGTCTCTTTTAGACGTAGTCACTATCACATGACTTCCGATAAGTCTGCCAGATTGTATTCTTGACATGCAGCCTGAGCGCCAATACAATGTTACCTTAACCAATTCTTACAGTGATTTCATTACTCATAACATGGGTGAAGAAGGCACTGATGTTACAGATAATGAGCACGTAGCCTTCTTGTTTTATTGGATGAATGCAATTATTTTCTGTTCTCGAAGTATTCAGATGTCAAAGCTCTTTCTTCCCTTGGCTGCTCTACTTCACGAAGGGAAAACACTTAATTTGGCCAAACTCCTTCTAGGGCATATTTTCAAGGAGCTTGGTCAATTCGACCATTGTCTCCGCGACAATAGTATAATCAGTACAGGGGGCCCTCTCTGGCTTATCCAATTATGGCTTAATGCCATTTTTGAAAAATTTATGATAAAATCTGGAAGCGGCGGTACTGATAAACAGCATATCGAAGGTTTTCAATTGGCTGATTACAAGCACAATTTTCCTGACACACAATCGGATGAAGACCAATATTGGGCTGTTTTTTCCTTCTTTCATTCTTGTAAAGACTTTGACAATGACAACCTCCATTTCGCTCCTATTATGCGTCGAAATTGTGGTCCTGCATGGCTTGACCGTTTACTCTTCCCCAACAGCAACGAGGAAAATGAGCTTGCAAACTGGAATTGGACAAACTTGTTAGTTGTCCAAGTAATTCCTACAGGGCTACCCCAACACAAAAAGAAAAGATTCAAAGTAACCCTGTGTGCTCCTCATTTATCAGCCAGGCAACTGGGATTTTCTCAAGCAATCCCAACGCCACTGCCTCGAAATGGTGACCTATTCTGCCACATCACTTTAACTTCTCAAGAGGAGTTCAACACTTGCCTCTTAAAGAATCAGCAACGCAAGGAACATTTTAATTTCCTGGTCTATGATCGCAACTCTTACATTACCAAATCCTACTTTGAATGGTAGGCTGCTTACTACTCAAGGTATACTCGTACCTTAGAGAAAATTCAGCAATCTGCTATTCGAATAGCCCCTACTGCGGAAAGTTCCCCAAAAAGAACCCACAAAAGAAAGGCTGACACATCTCGACATCTACCACACAAAAGTCGAAGAACTCCCACCAAGGCCTCTAGAAGGGTAACCATTTCTATTTATCTTTATGCCCTTTAACTTGAAATATTCTAAAAATTACATTTACTTAATCACTCTTAATTTTGAGCTTTTATCAGTTACGGCTGCAACCATCAAGTGAAAGCCCTGAGGGGAGTGAACAAACCGTTAAGGATACCCTCGCAACTTCCTCTCAATCAGAGGATACAGCCAATTCAGATCCTGGTCCTAAACTAATTCGGAGACCAAGACTTATCTTGGTAACACTATCATTTCTATCTGTGTTTCTTTTAAATTAAAATAAGTCTTAACTTATAATTGTGTACCTTCCATATCAACCTACCACTTCCGCTCACTCAATTACATCTCCGGTGGCGCCTGATCAACCACTTCTACAACAACATCATGATCAAAGACACTCCACATCTCATGATTCGATCCAAGTTACAGGGTCTACCCAGCCACTTCAGACTATTTTTCCTCCTCAAGTGGTTGATCTGACGAAAGATTCATCGCAGCATTCTCCGACACAGACTCAATACTTGAGTCAAATTCACCAAACAACCAGGCTGCACTTTCTGCTGAGAACCGACCGGCTCCAGACTCCGATTTTGTCTCCAGAGTTGCTGAAACCAGTAATTCAGATTCTCCTCGATCCAGGGCTTTTGAAACTCTTCAAGGACTCTCAAGTCTCCCTCAACAAGCTGAATTCCAAACTCCCCATGGATAAAGGTCCAAAAATTCTGGTGCTTCTACTACACCACCAAGTGCTACTTTGGCCAACCTGATCTCCGTCTTGAACCAAGCTATCCAGGAGGATGAAGTACCTGTACCAGTGGCAACACTTCCAAGACATTCTTCATCAAGACCTTCATTCGAGTTGAGTGTTGACACCCGAGAACAACTTCATTCTCTTCTTAAACTTCTGGATCATCTACCTGCTGCATGGATCAATGATGCACTTCTCAACCAGCTTCTATCTGATATACTAAATTCTGCCTTTGAACTCCCAACTTCTACTCTATTTTCTGCCATAGTCCAATAATGCAAACAACTTGCCAACGACAACATAGCTTCCCAAAGCAAGCTCCAAGAGATCGAAAGCAAAGAAGCTAAGATCAAAACTGAAGTAGAGAATTGCACTACAAACCTTCAACCAATCAAAGCTTCCCGTGAGGAATTTGATTTAAGAATCTATCATGCTATTTCTGTTCAAGCTTTTTATGACAAAGAAGAGGCAAAACTTGAAACAGAATTAGCCCAAATCAACGAAAAGCTTGCCAAAATACGTCAAAGACGAGCTGATATTGCTAAACCTCTGACTACTGCCCAGTAGGAACATCAACATCTTATCCAAGAGATTGTTTTGATTGAGACTAAGGAGAAGAATACGAGAAACAACTCAAAATAGTCCAATTCGACAAGTTTAAGCAGGTCGAGGCACTTACATCTTTGGACAGCAAAAGGGCAAAACTACGTTCAAACTTGGCAAAACTTTTGGCATCTTGAATTTCTTTACTTCAGGCTTTACTTTCTTGTAATGGTTTTCTTTTCTGGATTTATGCATCTTTGACTTTAATTTAACCAACAGTAATATCGCTTCATGTATTTTTCATTGATCGAGTTAATTATCTTTTCCGACTCGATATCCTTAATCTAATATGCATTTCCAAAATATGATCCTACTTTTGAAAAGGTTCTTCCCAAGTATGGGACCATTTGCCAAGAAATTTTGATTTCTTTTCCATTGGCAAAATAACTTTCAAAACCAACTTGCCTATATTAAAATACTTCTCCCTTATTTGACGATTATAACTTCGAGCAATACTTTCTTTTTGTCGAACCATATTTTCAAGTGCCAATATTCTCTCTGAGTCTAATTCATTCAATTAATCAAACATTGCATTCTAGTAATCATCAACTGGCAAATCGTTCTGCTTTGATACTCTCAAAGTATTCAAATTGATTTCTAATGGTAGCACTGCATCATGGCTGGTGCACAAAATTGTGATCATCAATAGCGCCATCAACATGGTACGCTCATTGCAATCTTAACTCTTTATCACAACTTCGCACAACTAACCAGCAAGTGCACTGGATCGTCCAAGTAATAAACCTTACGCGAGTGATGAGCGGATAATTTATACGCTTTTTGGCATTATTTTTAGGTAGTTTTTAGTAAGTTTAAGCTACTTTTAGGGATGTTTTCATTAGTTTTTATGTTAAATTCACATTTCTGGACTTTACTATGAGTTTGTATGTTTTTCTGTGATTTCAGGTAAATTCTGACTGAAATTGAGGGATTTGAGCAAAACTCTGAAAAAGGCTGACAAAAGGACTGCTGATGCTGTTGGAATCTGACCTCCCTGCACTCGAAATGGATTTTCTGGAGCTACAGAACTCCAATTGGCGCGCTCTCAACGGCGTTGGAAAGTAGACATCCAGGGCTTTCCAGCAATATATAATAGTCCATACTTTATTCGGAAATTGACGACGTAACTTGGCGTTGAACGCCAAGTTCATGCTGCTGTCTGGAGTTAAACGCCAGAAAAACGTCATGATCCGGAGTTGAACGCCCAAAACACGTCATAACTCGGAGTTCAACTCCAAGAGAAGCCTCAGCTCGTGGATTGATCAAGCTCAGCCCAAGCATACACCAAGTGGGCCCCGGAAGTGGATTTATGCATCAATTACTTACTCATGTAAACCCTAGGAGCTAGTTTATTATAAATAGGATGATTTACTAATGTATTAGACATCTTTGGTCTCAGTTTTGTTTTATTCTTCATCCTAAGAGGCTATTGATCACTGATGAGCGGATAATTTGTACGCTTTTTGGCATTATTTTTAGTATGTTTTCAGTAGGATTTAGTTAGTTTTTAGTATATTTTTATTAGTTTTTAATTAAAATTCACTTTTCTGGACTTTACTATGAGTTTGTGTATTTTTCTGTGATTTCAGGTATTTTCTGGCTGAAATTGAGGGACCTGAGCAAAAATCTGATCCAGAGACTGAAAAGGACTGCAGATGCTGTTGGATTCTGACCTCCCTGCACTCGAAGTGGATTTTCTGGAGCTACAGAAGCCCAATTGGCGCGCTCTCAACGGCGTTGGAAAGTAGACATTCTGGGCTTTCCAGCAATATATGATAGTCCATACTTTGCTCAGATTTGATGGCCCAAACCGGCGTTCAAAGTCACCTTCAGATTTCCCAGCGTTAAACGCCGGAACTGGCACCTAAATGGGAGTTAAACGCCCAAACTGGCACAAAAGCTGGCGTTTAACTCCAAGAAGAGTCTCTACACAAAAAATGCTTCATTGCTCAGCCCAAGCACACACCAAGTGGGCTCAGAAGTGGATTTTTATGTCTTTTACTCATCTTTGTAATCCTTAGGCTACTAGTTCCCTATAAGTAGGACCTTTTACTATTGTATTTTCATCTTTTGATCATGTTTTTATGATTGAACTCACTTTGGGAGGCTGGCCATTCGGCCATGCCTAGACCTTGTTCTTATGTATTTTCAACGGTGGAGTTTCTACACACCATAGATTAAGGTGTGGAGCTCTGCTGTACCTCGAGTATTAATGCAATTACTATTGTTCTTCTATTCAATTCCGCTTGTTCTTTGTCCAAGATATCACTTGTTCTTCAACTTGATGAATGTGATGATCCGTGACACTCATCATCATTCTCACCTATGAACGTGTGACTGACAACCACCTCCGTTCTACCTTAGATTGGGTGAATATCTCTTGGATTCCTGATACACGATGCATGGTTGATCGCCTGACAACCGAGTGCTCGCCTGACAAACGAGCCAGCCATTCCGTGAGATCAGAATCTTCGTGGTATAAGCTAGAACTGATGGCGGCATTCAAGAGAATCCGGAAGGTCTAAACCTTGTCTGTGGTATTCTGAGTAGGATTCAATGATTGAATGACTGTGACGTGCTTCAAACTCCTGAGGGCGGGGCGTTAGTGACAGACGCAAAAGAATCACTGGATTCTATTCCGGCCTGATTGAGAACCGACAGATGGATAGCCGTGCCGTGACAGGGTGCGTTGAACATTTCCAATGAGAGGATGGGAGGTAGCCACTGACAACGGTGAAACCCTACATACAGCTTGCCATGGAAAGGAGTAAGAAGGATTGGATGAAGACAGTAGGAAAGCAGAGAGACGGAAGGGAAAGCATCTTCATACACTTATCTGAAGCTTTCACCAATGATATACATAAGTATCTCTATCTTTATCTTTATGTTTTATTCATATATCATCTATACCCATTTGAGTCTGCCTGACTAAGATTTACAAGGTGACCATAGCTTGCTTCATACCAACAATCTCCGTGGGATCGACCCTTACTCGCGTAAGGTTTATTACTTGGACGACCCAGTGCACTTGCTGGTTAGTTGTGCGAAGTTGTAGTGATCACGATTTCACGCACCAATCACGTTTTAGGGGGCTGGCCATTCGGCCATGCCTGAACCTTTTACTTGTGTATTTTCAACGGTGGAGTTTCTGCACTCCATAGATTAAGGGTGTGGAGCTCTGCTGTACCTCAAGTATTAATGCAATTCTATTTTCTTTTATTCAATTCTCTCTCATTCTTATTCCAAGATATTCATTCGCACCCAAGAACATGATGAATGTGATGATTATATGACCCTCATTATCATTCTCACTTATGAACGCACGTGATTGACAACCACTTTCGTTCTACATGCAACAGAGCTTGAATGTGTATCTCTTAGATTCCCCAACAGAATCTTCGTGGTATAAGCTAGATAGATGGCGGCATTTATGAGGATCCGGAAAGTCTCACCTTGTCTGTGGTATTCCGAGTAGGATCCTGGGAATCCGGAAGGTCTAACCTTGTCTGTGGTATTCCGAGTAGGATTCCGGTAATGAATGACTGTGACGTGCTTTAGACTTGCAAGTGCTGGGCGTTAGTGACAAACGCAAAAGAATCAAGGGATTCTATTCCAGTAGGCGCGGGAACCAACCAGTGATTAGCCGTGCTGTGACAGAGCGCGTGAGCGTAGTTTTCACTGCGAGGATGGGATGTAGCCTTCGGCCAGGTGATGCCTCCAGACGATTAGCCATGCGAGTGACAGCCGCAGAGGACCATTTTCCCGAGAGGATTGAAAGTAGCCATCGTCGAACGGTGAACCCCTATAAACAGCTTGCCATGGAAAGGATTAAGAAGGATTGAGTTGAAGCAGGAGAATAGCAGGCGTCCTTGAGCATACAGTATCTCCATTCGCTTGTCTGAAATTCCCACCAATGAATCTGCATAAGTATTCTATCCCTTTTATTATTTCTCTTTTATTATTAATTTTCGAAACCATAAACAAATTTAATCTGCCTAACTGAGATTTACAAGGTGACCATAGCTTGCTTCATACCAACAATCTCTGTGGGATCGACCCTTACTCACGTAAGGTTTATTACTTAGACGACCCAGTACACTTGCTGGTTAGTTGAACGGAGTTGTGAATTCAGCCAGTGCCATAGTAATGATTTCATACAAAATAGTTAGAACATGGATCACAATTTCGTCCACCAAGTTTTTGGCGCCGTTGCTGGGGATTGTTCGAGTATGGACAACTGACGGTTCATCTTGTTGCTCAAATTAGGTAATTTTCTTTTCAAAAATCTTTTTCAAAATTTTTCTTTTATTTTTCGTTTTTTCTAAACTTTATTTTCAAAAAAATTAATAAAAATTCAAAAAAATTCATAAAATCATAAAAATAAAAAAATTATTTTGTGTTTCTTGTTTGAGTCTTGAGTCAATTTTTAAGTTTGGTGTCAATTGCATGCTTTAAAAATTTTTCTTGCATTTTTTCAAAAATCCCATGCATTCATGGTGTTCTTCATGATCTTCAAGTTGTTCTTGACAAGTCTTCTTGTTTGATCTTGATGTTTTCTTGCTTTGTGTTGTTTGTTGTTTTTCATATGCATTTTTCGTTTGTTAGAGTCCATGCATTAAAGATTTCTAAGTTTGGTGTCTTGCATGTTTTCTTTGCATTAAAAATTTTTTTTCAAAAATATGTTCTTGATGTTCATCATGATCTTCAAAGTGTTCTTGGTGTTCATCTTGACATTCATAGTGTTCTTGCATGCATCATGTGTTTTGATCCAAAATTTTCATGTTTTGGGTCATTTTTATGTTTTTCTCTCTCATCATTAAAAATTCAAAAAATTCAAAAAAATATCTTTTCCTTAATTTTCTCCAAATTTTCGAAATTTTGGGTTGACTTGGTCAAAAAATTTTAAAAATTAGTTGTTTCTTACAAGTCAAGTCAAATTTTCAATTTTAAAAATTTTATCTTTTCAAAATCTTTTTCAAAAATCATATCTTTTTCATTTTTTTTCTATTTTTTGAAAATTTTAAAAATTATTTTTCAAAGATCTTTTTCTTATCCTTTATATCTAATTTTCGAAAATTAGCTAACAATTAATGTGATTGGTTCAAAAATTTGAGGTTTGTTACTTTCTTGATAAGAAAGGTTCAATCTTTAAATTCTAGAATCTTATCTTGTAGTTTCTTGTTAGTTAAGTCATTTTAAAAATTAAATCTTTTTCAAAATATCTTTTTCTTAAAAATCTTATCTTTTTATCTTATCTTTTTCAAAATTTTATCTTTTTCAAAAATTTGATTTCAAAAAAAAAATATCTTATCTAACTTTTTATCTTCTTATCTTTTTCAATTTTGATTTCAAATCTTTTTCAATCAACTAACTAACTTTTTGTTTGTTTCTTATCTCTTTCAAAACCACCTAACTACTTTTCCCTCTCTAATTTTTCAAAAATATCTCATCCCTTTTTCAAAAATTCGTTTTAATTGTTTTAAATTTTAATTTTAATCTTATTTTATTTTGAATTTTCGAAAATTACTAACCTCTTTTTCAAAATTATTTTCGAAATTTCTCTTCTCTTTTCTTCTTCTATTTAATTATTTAATTACTAACACTTCTCTTCACCTCTCTTCATCTAAAAATCTGAACCTCCTTCTCCATTCTTCTACCCCTTCCTTTTTCTACTAACATAAAGGAATCTCTATACTGTGACATAGAGGATTCCTCTTTCTTTTCTTGTTTTCTTCTCTTTCATATGAGCAGGAACAGGGATAAAGGCACTCTTGTTGAAATTGATCCAGAACCTGAAAGGACTCTGAAGAGAAAATTAAGAGAAGCTAAATTACAACAATCCAGAAGCAACCTTTTAGAAATTTTCGAACAAGAGAAGGAGATGGCAGCCGAAAATAATAATAATGCAAGGAGAATGCTTGGTGACTTCACAAAGCCAACGTCCAAGTTTGATGGAAGAAGCATCTCCATTCCTGCCATTGGAGCCAACAACTTTGAGCTTAAGCCTCAACTAGTTGCATTAATGCAACAAAACTGCAAGTTTTATGGACTTCCATCTGAAGATCCTTATCAGTTTTTAACTGAGTTCTTGCAGATCTGTGAGACTGTAAAGACGAATGGAGTTGATCCTGAAGTCTACAGACTCATGCTTTTCCCTTTTGCTGTAAGAGACAGAGCTAGAATATGGTTGGATTCACAATCCAAGGATAGCCTGGACTCATGGGATAAGCTGGTCACTGCCTTCTTGGACAAATTCTTTCCTCCTCAAAAGCTGAGCAAGCTGAGAGTGGATGTTCAAACCTTCAAACAAAAAGATGGTGAATCCCTCTATGAAGCTTGGGAAAGATACAAGCAGCTGACCAAAAGATGTCCATCTGACATGTTTTCAGAATGGACCATATTAGATATATTCTATTATGGTCTCTCTGAATTTTTGAAAATGTCATTGGACCATTCTGCAGGTGGATCTATTCATCTGAAGAAAACACCTGAAGAGGCTCAAGAACTCATTGACATGGTTGCAAACAACCAATTCATGTACACTTCTGAGAGGAATTCCGTAAATAATGGGATACCTCAAAAGAAAGGAGTTCTTGAAATTGATACTCTGAATGCCATATTGGCTCAGAACAAAGTGTTGACTCAACAGGTCAACATGATCTCCCAAAATCTGAATGGATTGCAACATGCATCCAACAGTACTAGAGAGGCAGCTTCTGAAGAAGCTTATGATCCTGAGAACCCTGCCATGGCAGAGGTTAATTACATGGGTGAACCTTATGGAAACACCTATAACTCATCATGGAGAAATCATCCAAATTTCTCATGGAAGGATCAACAAAAACCTCAACAAGGTTTTAACAATGGTGGACGCAACAGGCTGGGCAATAGCAAGCCATATCCATCATCTTCTCAGCAGCAGACAGAGAATTCTGAACAAAATACTTCTAATTTAGCCAATGTAGTCTCTGATCTGTCAAAGGCCACCTTCAGTTTCATGAGTGAAACAAGATCCTCCATTAGAAATCTGGAGGCACAAGTGGGCCAGCTGAGTAAGAAAGTCATTGAAACTCCTCCCAGTATTCTCCCAAGCAATACAGAAGAGAATCCAAAAGGAGAGTGCAAGGCCATTGACATAGTCAATATGGCCGAATGCACAAGGGAGGAGGAGGACGAAAATCCTAGTGAGAAAGACCTCCTGGGACGTCCCTCAAGCAAGAAGGAGTTTCCTATTAAGGATCCAACGAAATCTGAGGCTCATACAGAGACCATAGAGATTCCATTAAATCTCCTTCTGCCATTCATGAGCTCTGAAGACTATTCTTCCTCTGAAGAGGATGAAGATGTAACTGGAGAGCTAGTTGCTCAATATTTAGGAGCTATCATGAAGCTGAATGCCAAGTTGTTTGGTAATGAGACTTGGGAAAGTGAACCTCCCTTGCTCATTAATGAACTGGATACTTGGATTCAGAAAATTCTACCTCAAAAGAAACAAGATCCTGGCAAGTTCTTAATACCTTGTACCATAGGCACCATGATCTTTGAAAAAGCTCTGTGTGACCTGGGGTCAGGGATAAATCTAATGCCACTCTCTGTAATGGAGAAACTGGGGATCATTGAGGTACAACCTGCCTTGTTCTCATTACAACTGGCAGACAAGTCATTGAGACAAGCCTATGGAATAGTAGAGGACGTGCTAGTAAAGGTTGAAGGCCTTTACATCCCTGCTGATTTCATAATCTTGGACACTAGGAAGGAAGAGGATGATTGCATCATCCTTGGAAGACCTTTCCTAGCCACAGCAGGAGCTGTGATAGATGTCAACAGAGGTGAATTAGTCCTTCAATTGAATGGGGACTACCTTGTGTTTAAGGCACATGGCCATCCCTCTGTGACAGAAGAGAGTAAGCATGAAGAGCTTCTCTCAGTTCAGAGTCAAGAAGAGCCCACACAGTCAAACTCTAAGTTTGGTGTTAAGACCCCATATCCAAACTCTAAGTTTGGTGTTGGGACTATACAACATTGACCTGATCACCTTGTGGCTCCATGAGAGCCACTGTCAAGCTATTGACATTAAAGAAGCGCTTGTTGGGAGGCAACCCAATTTTATTTATCTAATTTTTATTTTATTCTATATTATTGTTATTTTGTGTTTTATTAGGTACATGATCATGAGGAGTCACGAAAAAATCATAAAAATTAAAAACAGAATCAAAAACAGCAGAAGAAAAAAATCGCACCCTGGAGGAAGCACAGGCTGGCGTTCAACGCCAGCAAGATGCATCTGGCTGGCGTTCAACGCCAGAACAGAGCACCATTCTGGCGCTGAACGCCAGAAACAAGCAACATCCTGGCGCTGAACGCCAGGAATGTGCCCAGAGAGGAAAAACTGGCGCTGAACGCCAGTAACAAGCATGAAACTGGCGTTTAACGCTAAAAATATGCTTTACATGGGCGTTGAACGCCCAGAATGTGCACCAATGGGCGTTTAAACGCCAGAATGATGCACGAAGGCATTTTACATGCCTATTTGGTGCAGGGATGGAATTCCTTGACACCTCAGGATCTGTGGACCCCACAGGATCCCCACCTAACATATTCCCACCTTACCTTTTAATCCTAATCACACTCTCCTAATCCAAATCCACTCTTCCCCATCTCACACTTCCCAACACCTTTCACCAATCACCTCAATTCCTCTTCCCAATTACCCCATTCACCACTCACATCCATCCACTCTTCCCCATAAACCCCACCTACCTTCAAAAATTCAAACCAATTTCCCTCCCATTCCCACCCAAATGGCCGAACATAATTCCCCCCCCCCTTTCCCTATAAATACCCTTCCATTCTACTTCATTTTCACACAACACAACCCCTCCTTCTTCACCTAAACCGAACCTACCTTTCTCCCTCTCTACCATATTTTCTTCTTCTTCTTCTTCTCTTCTTTCTTTTATTGCTCGAGGGCGAGCAATATTTTAAGTTTGGTGTGGTAAAAGCATAAGCTTTTTTTTGTTTTTCCATTACCAATGGCACCTAAGGCCGGAGTATCCTCTAGAAAAGGAAAAGGGAAGGCAAAAGCTTCCACCTCCGAGTCATGGGAGATAGAAAGATTCATCTCCAAGAGCCATCAAGACCACTTCTATGATGTTGTGGCAAAGAAGAAGGTGATCCCTGAGGTCCCTTTCAAGCTCAAGAAAAATGAGTATCCGGAGATCCGACATGAAGTTCAAAGAAGAGGTTGGGAAGTCTTAACCAACCCCATGCAACAAGTCGGAATCTTAATGGTTCAAGAGTTCTATGCCAATGCATGGATCACTAGGAACCATGACCAAAGTATGAACCCAAGTCCAAAGAATTATCTCACAATGGTTAGGGGGAAATATTTGGATTTCAGTCCGGAAAATGTAAGGTTGGCATTCCACTTGCCTATGATGCAAGGTGATGAACGCCCCTACACTAGAAGAGTCAACTTTGATTAAAGGTTGGACCAAGTCCTTATGGACATTTGTGTGGAAGGAGCTCAATGGAAGAGAGACTCCAAAGGCAAGCCAGTCCAATTAAGAAGACTGGACCTCAAGCCTATAGCTAGAGGATGGTTGGAGTTCATTCAACGCTCCATCATTCCTACTAGCAACCGATCTGAAGTCACTGTGGATCGGGCCATCATGATTCATGGCATCATGATTGGAGAAGAAGTAGAAGTTCATGAGGTCATCTCCAATGAAATCTACAAAATAGCCGACAAGCCCTCACCTATGGCACGGCTAGCTTTTCCTCACCTTAATTGCCATCTATGTTACTCAGCTGGAGTTATCATAGAAGGAGATGTCTCCATTGAAGAAGACAAGCCCATCACCAAGAAGAGGATGGAGCAAGCAAGAGAAGCTCCTCACGGTTTTCAAGAGGTGCATGAGGAAGTTCATCATCAAGAAATCCCTGAGATGCCTCAAGGGATGCACTTTCCTCCAAACAACTATTGGGAGCAAACTCAACACTTCTTTAGAAGGTTTGAGTCACAATGTGGAACAATTAAGGGTGGAACATCATGAGCACTCCATCATTCTCCAAGAAATAAGAGAAGATCAAAGAGCAAAGAGGGAGGAGCAACAAAGGCAAGGAAGGGACATAGAAGAGCTAAAGAACATCATTGGTCCTTCAAGAAGAAGACGCCACTAGAGGTGGATTCATTCCTTGTTCTTTATTTCTTTCTGTTTTTCGGTTTTTAATGTTGTGTTTATCTATGTTTTGTGTCTTTATTTCATGATCATTAGTATGTAACCATGCCTTAAAGCTATGAATAAATTCCATTAATCCTTCACCTCTCTTAAATAAAAAAAATGTTTTAATTCAAAAGAACAAGAAGTACATAAATTTCGAAAATAGCTCTTGAATTTAATTTAATTATATTGATGTGGTGACAATACTTTTTGTTTTCTGAATGAATGCTTAAACAGTGCATATGTCTTTTGATCTTATTGTTTATGAATGTTAAAATTGTTGGCTCTTGAAAGAATGATGAACAAAGAGAAATGTTATTGATGATCTGAAAAATCATGAAATTGATTCTTGAAGCAAGAAAAAGCAGTGAAAAAGGAGAAGCATTCGAAAAAAAAAAGAAAAAAAAAAGAAAGAGAATATAGAAAAAGAAGGAGCAGTAGAAAAAGCCAATAGCCCTTAAAACCAAAAGGCAAGGGTAAAAAGGATCCAAGGCTTTGAGCATCAATGGATAGGAGGGCCCAAGGAAATAAAATCCAGGCCTAAGCGGCTAAATCAAGCTGTCCCTAACCATGTGCTTGTGTCATGAAGGTCCAAGTGAAAAGCTTGAGACTGAGTGGTTAAAGTCGTGATCCAAAGCAAAAGAGTGTGCTTAAGAGCTCTGGACACCACTAACTGGGGACTCTAGCAAAGCTGAGTCACAATCTGAAAAGGTTCACCCAGTTATGTGTCTGTGGCATTTATGTATCCGGTGGTAATACTGGAAAACAAAGTGCTTAGGGCCACGGCCAAGACTCAAAAGTAGCTGTGTTCAAGAATCAACATACTTAACTAGGAGAATCAATAACACTATCTGAAATTCTAAGTTCCTAGAGAAGCCAATCATTCAAAACTTCAAAGGAAAAAGTGAGATGCCAAAACTGTTCAGAAGCAAAAAGCTACAAGTACCGCTCATTTAATTAGAATTATATTCATTGATATTCTGAATTTATAGTATATTCTCTTCTTTTTATCCTATTTGATTTTCAGTTGCTTGGGGACAAGCAACAATTTAAGTTTGGTGTTGTGATGAGCGGATAATTTATACGCTTTTTGGCATTGTTTTTAGGTAGTTTTTAGTAAGTTTAAGCTACTTTTAGGGATGTTTTCATTAGTTTTTATGTTAAATTCACATTTCTGGACTTTACTATGAGTTTGTGTGTTTTTCTGTGATTTCAGGTAAATTCTGACTGAAATTGAGGGATTTGAGCAAAACTCTGAAAAAGGCTGACAAAAGGACTGCTGATGCTGTTGGAATCTGACCTCCCTGCACTCGAAATGGATTTTCTGGAGCTACAGAACTCCAATTGGCGCGCTCTTAACGGCGTTGGAAAGTAGACATCCAGGGCTTTCCAGCAATATATAATAGTCCATACTTTATTCGGAAATTGACGATGTAACTTGGCGTTGAACGCCAAGTTCATGCTGCTGTCTGGAGTTAAACGCCAGAAAAACGTCATGATCCGGAGTTGAACGCCCAAAACACGTCATAACTCGGAGTTCAACTCCAAGAGAAGCCTCAGCTCGTGGATTGATCAAGCTCAGCCCAAGCATACACCAAGTGGGCCCCGGAAGTGGATTTATGCATCAATTACTTACTCATGTAAACCCTAGGAGCTAGTTTATTATAAATAGGATGATTTACTAATGTATTAGACATCTTTGGTCTCAGTTTTGTTTTATTCTTCATCCTAAGAGGCTATTGATCACGTTTTAGGGGGCTGGCCATTCGGCCATGCCTGAACCTTTTACTTATGTATTTTCAACGGTGGAGTTTCTGCACACCATAGATTAAGGGTGTGGAGCTCTACTGTACCTCAAGTATTAATGCAATTCTATTTTCTTTTATTCAATTCTCTCTCATTCTTATTCCAAGATATTCATTCGCACCCAAGAACATGATGAATGTGATGATTATATGACCCTCATTATCATTCTCACTTATGAACGCACGTGATTGACAACCACTTCCGTTCTACATGCAACAGAGCTTGAATGTGTATCTCTTAGATTCCCCAACAGAATCTTCGTGGTATAAGCTAGATAGATGGCGGCATTTATGAGGATCCGGAAAGTCTCACCTTGTCTGTGGTATTCCGAGTAGGATCCTGGGAATCCGGAAGGTCTAACCTTGTCTGTGGTATTCCGAGTAGGATTCCGGTAATGAATGACTGTGACGTGCTTCAGACTTGCAAGTGCTGGGCGTTAGTGACAAACGCAAAAGAATCAAGGGATTCTATTCCAGTAGGCGCGGGAACCAACCAGTGATTAGCCGTGCTGTGACAGAGCGCGTGAGCGTAGTTTTCACTGCGAGGATGGGATGTAGCCTTCGGCCAGGTGATGCCTCCAGACGATTAGCCATGCGAGTGACAGCCGCAGAGGACCATTTTCCCGAGAGGATTGAAAGTAGCCATCGTCGAACGGTGAACCCCTATAAACAGCTTGCCATGGAAAGGATTAAGAAGGATTGAGTTGAAGCAGGAAAATAGCAGGCGTCCTTGAACATACAGTATCTCCACTCGCTTGTCTGAAATTCCCACCAATAAATTTGCATAAGTATTCTATCCCTTTTATTATTTCTCTTTTATTATTAATTTTCGAAACCATAAACAAATTTAATCTGCCTAACTGAGATTTACAAGGTGACCATAGCTTGCTTCATACCAACAATCTCTGTGGGATCGACCCTTACTCACGTAAGGTTTATTACTTGGACGACCCAGTACACTTGCTGGTTAGTTGAACGGAGTTGTGAATTCAGCCAGTGCCATAGTAATGATTTCATACAAAATAGTTAGAACATGGATCACAATTTCGTCCACCAGCGAGTAAGGGTCGATCCCACAGAGATTGTTGGTATGAAGCAAGCTATGGTCACCTTGTAAATCTTAGTCAGGCAGATTCAAATGGTTATGAATGATATATGAATAAAGCATAAAGATAGAGATACTTATGTAATTCATTGGTGAGAACTTCAGATAAGCGAATGGAGATGCTTTGTCCCTTCCGTCTCTCTGCTTTCCTACTGTCTTCATCCAATCCTTCTTACTCCTTTCCATGGCAAGCTGTATGTTGGGCATCACCATTGTCAGTGGCTACAGTCCCGTCCTCTCAGTGAAAATGTTCAACGCACCCTGTCACGGCACGGCTAATCATCTGTCGGTTCTCAATCAGGTTGGAATAGAATCCATTGATTCTTTTGCGTCTGTCACTAACGCCCAGCCTTCAGAAGTTTGAAGCTCGTCACAGTCATTCAATCATTGAATCCTACTCAGAATACCACAGACAAGGTTTAGACCTTCCGGATTCTCTTGAATGCCGCCATCAATTCTAGCTTATACCACGAAGATTCCGATTAAAGAATCCAAGAGATAAACATTCAAGCCTTGTTTACTTGTAGAACGGGAGTGGTTGTCAGGCACGCGTTCATAAGTGAGAATGATGATGAGCGTCACATAATCATCACATTCATCAAGTTCTTGAGTGCGAATGAATATCTTGGAATAAGAACAAGCTGAATTGAATAGAAGAACAATAGTAATTGCATTAATACTCGAGGTACAGCAGAGCTCCACACCTTAATCTATGGTGTGTAGAAACTCCACCGTTGAAAATACATAAGAACAAGGTCTAGGCATGGCCGAATGGCCAGCCCCCATGATCTAAGAACTAGACGTCCAAAGATAGCTACCAAGATGAAAATACAATAGCAAAAGGTCTTATTTATAAAGAACTAGTAGCCTAAGGTTTACAAAAATGAGTAAATGATAGAAAAATCCACTTTCGGGCCCACTTGGTGTGTGCTTGGGCTGAGCATTGAAGCATTTTCGTGTAGAGACTCTTCTTGGAGTTAAACGCCAGCTTTTGTGCCAGTTTGGGCGTTTAACTCCCATTCTTGTGCCAGTTCCGGCGTTTAACGCCGGGCAGTTTTGAGCTGATTTGGAACGCCGGTTTGGGCCATCAAATCTCGGGCAAAGTATGGACTATTATACATTGATGGAAAGCCCAGAATGTCTACTTTCCAACGCCATTGAGAGCGCGCCAATTGGGCTTCTGTAGCTCCAGAAAATTCACTTCGAGTGCAGGGAGGTCAGAATCCAACAGCATCTGTAGTCCTTTTCAGTCTCTGAATCAGATTTTTGCTCAGGTCCCTCAATTTCAGCCAGAAAATACCTGAAATCACAGAAAAACACACAAACTCATAGTAAAGTCCAGAAAAGTGAATTTTAACTAAAAACTAATAAAAGTATACTAAAAATAACTAAAACATACTAAAAACATACTAAAAACAATGCCAAAAAGCGTATAAATTATCCGCTCATCAATGGCCATAAACTAATTTATAGGGTGAAGTATTCGTTGACCCCCTTGGTGAATTTTGATAAGCCCATAATACCTGGCTTAGAGTTTCATACCACATTAGAGGTTTGTTCCCGATATGCTTTTTTTTATCAAACTTTTAGGATTTTATTCGCTTCCTCTACTTGCCCATTAGCCTGCGCATAATAAGGGGTTGAGGTAATCATATTGATACTCCTCGAGGCTGCAAAATTTTTAATTCGCTGACTGGTAAACATAGTTCCTTGATCAGTACTTAATGTTTGAGGAATTCTGAATCGATGGATAATGTGTTCCTCGACAAAGTCTATTATTTCACTTTGACCAACTTCTATTAAGGCAATTGCTTCAACCCACTTTGTGAAATAATCAATTGCTACCAAGATAAACTTGTGTTGTTTCGATGAAGGAGGGTGAATCAACCTAATCAAATCCAGAGTCCAACCTCGAAACAGCCATGGTTTGATTATCGAATGCAACTCGGATGCCGGAATCTGCTGTATAGAACCATGTGTCTGGCATTCCTGACATGCTTTTGCATAATCGATGTAATCTTTTATCATAGATAGCCAATACACATAGTTGCGATATAACACCCATTTCATCTTTTTTCCATCTTGATGGGCTCTACATATCCCATTATGGACTTCACCGAAAGCAAGGTTTTGATCATCTTGGCCTAAACATCTCGACAAACTCTCATCGATCCCTTTCTTATACAACTCATCAGCCATCAAGACAAAATTTATTGCTTGCAATTTTATCTTTCTATCGACTCGAATACTGGGATTCTTTAAATACTGAGTAATAGGCTTTCTCCAATCAGTAGCTTCCCATTCATTTATGCACAAAACTTCTCTTTCACTCGCAGGCACTAATATTTGACGGATACTAGCCAATTTTTTTAATGTTTCTGGACCGATTCTATATTTCGAAGCAATCTGTGCTAATTCATTAGCAATTTCATTATGGATCCTGGGGATGTGAACCAAAGAAACTTTTCAAAAAGAAGTTAACAACTCCCAAGAAGTTGTTAAATATGTTTGCAACTTCTCATTATTGCATTTAAATTCCTTTGATAACTGCTTTAAAACCAACTAAAAATTCTCAAATATTTGAACTTCCAAAGCCCCTTTACTAATTAATATTTCAAGACCCAAAATCAAAGCTTCGTACTCTGCCACATTATTTGAGCAGGGATATTTTAATCAAACAAGAATTCTGATGAAATCCTCTCTAGTGAGATAATAAGAGTTCCAACTCCCGCGCCATCTTTATGCTTCGATCCATCAAAATATAACTTCCAATAATCGACCTCGATATCGATTACATTTGTCCCCTGGTCATTCAAATTATTCGAATTATCCACAAGAAAATCTGCAATGACCTGACCTTTTACAACCTTGGCTGGGACGTATTATAAATCAAACTCCGTCAAAGCTAGCATCCATTTCCCTGGACGTCCCAGTAACATTGGGAAACTTAACATATATTTGATGAAATCAGTTTGTGTTATAACCTTCACTGATTTAGCCACCATGTAGCATTTAAGTTTCATACAAGCATAATACAAAGATAAACATAATTTCTCTATTGGGGAATATCTTGTTTCGATATCAGTTAGAACTCGGCTAAGGTAATAAACAGCCCATTCATGCTCATTCTCATCATCTTAGGCTAACGTACACCCAATTGTATTTTTAGATGCTGCAATGTATAATTTCAAGGGCTCATGCGAACGAACATTCGCCATAATTGGAGCCTTAAACAAATCATCTTTAATCGAATCGAACGCTAATGGATGCTTATTCGTCCATTCGAACAGTGATTCATTCTTTAGTTTTACCAAAGGTGCAAATACTCGGGTTTGATCAGAAAGATTCGAAATAAATCTTCGAAGATAGTTCACTTTTCCTAAGAAGGATTGCACTTCTTTCTTCGATTTGGGCGCAGATAATGCCAATATTGTATCTGTCTTATTTTTATCGATTGTAATTCCTTTTTTATGCTCAACAAAACCCAAAAAGTTTCCAGCCGACACACCAAATGCACATTTTAAAGGATTCATTTTTAATCCCTTTCTTCTCATGGTAACAAACGCCTTTCTTAAATGGTCAATATGTTGATTCACTGAAACCAATTTGACCATAACGTCATCGATATATACTTTCATAAATTTCCTAATAAACTCATGGAAAATAGCATTCATTGCTCACTGATACATTGCACCAGCGTTCTTCAAACCAAAAGGCATAACTACCCACTCATAAGTGACTAACGCCCCAGGACAACGAAAAGTAGTTTTGGACACGCCAGCTTCTACAATGAAGATTTGGTTATATCCTGAATAACCGTCCATAAAACTTAATATTTCGTTTTCTGCTGCAGAATCAATCAACATATCTGCAATTGGCATAAAATATTCGTCTTTTGGAGTAGCATTATTTAAATCTCGAAAATCAATACATATCCTCAACTTTCTGTTTTTCTTCATTACAGGAACAATATTTGAAACCCACTCAACATAACGTGCAATTCGAATAAATTTTGCTTTAATCAAGCGTTCTATTTCTTCTTTAATATTTTTATTTGGTTTTAATGCTAATCGATATTCCACAAGAGAACGATCAAGACCGGGGATCTCATGATAATTCCAAGCAAAACAGTCTTTAAACTCATGTAAAAAATGAAAAAGTTCAGTTCGAAAAGGATCAGCAAGTCCCTTGCAAATATAAGTAATTCGAACATCCTCAGCAGTTCCCAAATTAATTTCTTCTAAGGGATCTTGAGATTCAAATCCCTTAAACTGCTCCTCATCTTTTACAGAATATTTCTCGAAATCCAAAGGTTCTAAATCATAGATGCAATCAAAGGTGAAATCAACAACTTCATTAGAAATAGAACAAACAAAATTATTCACTTTATTAATATCACTTCGAATTTCACTACAATGTGCTTTTTCTATTAAATCACCCATTGGATTCGAAGCATCACTTTCATTACATATAGAAGAAATATCTAAATCATGACAAGACTCGACTGAAGAAATCGAGCTGATACAATTATAATTAAAAAAACTAATAACCCTATGTGATTCTACTTCATCAGAAGAATCATCTTTATTTTCTACAAGATGAAAACTAATTAAATAATTATGTAAAGTTACCAGGTAATCGGAAATTTCCTCAACCTGGTCCATAAGAAAATCTCCAAGAGACCTTCAAGATAGACAGTCCCAACCAGTTGGAGCAAATCCTAACTCTGGATAACGCAACTTCACAGACAAACCTTCCGAGGACAAGTAGCAACCTTCTCAATTATAAGAATTCAGTGTCATGTCGACATTCAGAGGTTTTAATTTAGGATTATACATCCTGAAATCAACGTGTAGCTGTTCGACATAGAGGTTCAAATCTGCCTTGATGACTTCAGGCATGCCATCCTTTGACCAAAGAAGCATGCTTTGATGCACAGTAGAAGGTACAGCCCCTACACCATGGATCCAATCTCTCCCCAACAAAGTATTATAACTTGCTTTTGACAGAACCACCACGAACACAGTATTTCATTCGGATGATCCAACCTTCACAGTCAAAGTAATCAGCCCTTTCGCTGGAGTTGAAGCCCCATTGAAATCAGTCACAGCAATATTTGTGGGGACTAAGTCATCAGGGTCCTTTCCCATTTTCATTAACATCCTCTCAGGCAATAGACTGATTGTTGCCCTACCATCGATCAAGACTTTGTTTACCTTGATCCCACTCAAAGTAGTGGTTATATGAAGTGGGCGGAGATGTGACATTTGTTTTTCAGTAGGCCGAAGAAAATACCCCGGCTCATCTTTAATTCAAATGAATGAAAAGGCTTCCTCATCCTCCATATCGTAATCCTCTTCTGGGTCACCTTCGAATTTCCCCAGATACTCTGTTGGAATGATCGAAATCGTTCCAATCATGTCGTCATCCCTTTCTTCAAAGTACTCTTCATCAACATCGACTTCTTTGTTTTTATCGACTCCTGAGGACTGGGCTATCGCCTTGCCCTTTTCCATCTTTGCAGGAGATGAAATTCCCTTTGGACAAGTCTCTCCATCGGAAGGAAAGACGATTCAGGAATGTATAGATGGCGTTGCCCCCTTGCTTACTTCTGTTTGAGGCTTTTTATTTTGATTGAAGTTTCTCCTTCCTCCTCTGCCTCTCAGAGACCCTCTGGCTCTACCACGATAATAGGGATACTGATTTCGAGGAGGTTCCCGATGTCCCCATCCTGGGTTGCTTCGATACAAAGCATCCCTTTTCTGGAATTCCTGGCAGTTCTGAATCCACTACACACCTATAGCCTGAGATCGGCTTAAAGGTGCAGCCACACTTTGTTGAGGTGTCTTAGAACTCTGACCCTCTATGCACCGAATTGGCTGTCTTTAGCACGCTTGCTCTTCTCTATGAGCCAATTCTTTCTTCATTCTCTCCTTTTCAAAGATTGCCACTGCTTCGGCATCAAAAACAACATTACATCGTGGATACAGAGATATGTCCCGATCTTTAATCTTTTGCTGAACCAGGAATTCCAATAAACCGTCACCTGCCCAGGGATACACCGATCTCACTTGTGACTCAAAATTATCAAGAGCCACATCAAAATCATAGGACATGCCAACCAAGTTCACTCCAAAGCATGGCTCGACAAAGCTGGCATCAACATCGAAGGGATCAACATCAACCTTCCTTTCCTTTTTGCTATCATAGAATTTCAACCGCCCTTCCATTATTGCTTTCATAATCAAATCTCTGAAACGAACACAACTGTTAGTCGAATGACTTGTTGCTTGGTGAAACTTGCAATAACGTTTCCCTTTTAAATCCTTCACCGAAAGTAAAGTTCTACCCTCAGGCAGAATTAATTGTTTATCTTTAAGCAACACATCAAAAATCTGATCAGATTTCGAAATATCAAAACTATATTTCTTTTCACTTTTTAGTTTTGAATCATTTGACTTTTCATTACTAGGAAGCTTTTTGAGTAAAGAACAAACATACATAGGTTCTTTCTTAAGTTCGGCCAAATCGACTTCTGTTTCGAAATCGAGTTCCTCCTCCGAGGACTCCATAGTCACATAGGCAACTTTCTCTTTTCGAGTAAAGGGTTTACTCTTCGATCTTTGCTCACTTCTATATTTCTCTTTTTCTTTTTTTATGAGTTCAGTCTGACGAACCTTTTCAGCCAAATGGGCTAAATCAGGGATATACACATTAAGCAGCTTTCTGCACATATAAAACTCTAGCCCCATAGTTGCTATCTTTACTATCTCACTCTCAGGTAGTGAAACATAGCATCTACTCCTAGCATTCTTGAAACGTATCAGATAATCATCAACGGTTTCACCATCTTCACGTTTCAGAGCCACTAGATCAGTAACCGCTACATTCATTTCTCCTCGATAAAATTGAGCGTGAAAAGCAGTTTCTAACTGATTCCATGCTGCTATCAAATTTGGTCTGAGATTCGAAAACCAAGTGAATGCATTTTTTGTTAACGAAGAGGGAAAAAACTTCATTTTCAAATTTTCATCATTGGCTAAGTTTCCAATCTCAACCAAATATCGAGCAACATGTTCAGTAGTTGATTCTCCAACTTTTCCAGCAAACTTTGTGACTATCTTTGGATTTTTTACCCCTCTTAGCACCTCAGCCATTTGAACAACTTGAGGGAAAGCAGACACAAAGTGTGGTCGGTTCATAAAACCAACATTCATACCAACTCGATTTAGTACTTCTTCCACAATTTTGGTTACCTGATAACGTTCACCGCCATGATTAGCACGTAACCTAGCCAGAACTTCATCTGCATTTTGTCCACGAGGAACTACATGAGATTTTCATCATTAAAAAGATTGTTTTCATTTTGAAATTCATTCCCGAATCCTTCATTATTTCCTCTAACATTATGCCTTTCACCCTCATCATAATCAACAATTCGAGCAATTCGTTCGACTTGCCTAGCAAGACGTTTGAATTTTGATTCGTGATCAGCCATCATAGGATTCAGAATTGTGGTCATTTGTTGAGTCAATAAATTGACTAACTCATGATGAATTTCCTCTACTTGTTGTCGATATACTGCCATTGAATTAGCAGCATTCAAAGTAGAGCCCACATTATAATTACGAGAATACTCAGAATGCTGTTGTGGGTTTTGAAAATTATTCACTCCACTTGCACTCCCAAAACGAATAGGTGGAACAAAACCACCCACTGGTGGGGTATAAGTAGGAGGAAGACCATATAGTGGCCAACCAGCGGTTAGTGGAGGCTGGAATGGTGGCAAAGTGCCACGTGGACGAGTATTACGTCCAACATTCCCAGTTTGAACAGTCGTAACTGCTATACTTTCACTTCCAATTGCACCTTCCGAACGTGAAGTCACGTTCGCTTGTTGCACAGATACTGGTATGCTATCATTGGTGGATGAACCACCATTCACATTTGATATTTCATCAGCCATGTGAATGATCTTTCCACTTCGTAATCGCATACACCGAATGACACCGAAAAAATATTTATTTGACACACTTCAAATTTTTAAAACTGTCCCACTGGGCGTGCTAATTTGTTTTGTCTATTTTTAGCAAATCGATGGTAGTTCGATATCTAGTGGTCTGCGAGCGAAACCTACTCCTCTTTGCAAGTACCAGTTTTCTAAAAGTGCATCAAAGTGTGTTTGATTAGATGGCGTTTGGGATAAAAGATAAAATAAAATTTGGAAATCAACAAAAGAAACAAATGAATAAAGTTTTCAAAAAGCAAATGTACGGAAAACGGAAAAATTTGCGTTGAAATTTAAAAAAAAGCAGTAAAATGGCTTCGATTGAGTCAAATGGCTTTGACATGAAAACTAAAAGTGTAGAAATGTAAATTGGACATTGAAAGTAAAGAACGTTTGAAAGATAAAGTTTACAAGAAAATAAATTGAAAGAAGAAAATGTGGAAGGAACCCTATAGAAAAGTAGCTCGATCGCAGACTCAGGAATTCTCTGGGGATGTGAGTGTGCTTGAATGTCTTTTCTGAGTTAAAATTCCAACCCTTATTCCCTAAAACTTTCTACTATTTATAATCTACATTTAGTAACTGCCAATTAACTATCATTAATTACAAAATCACAGCCTTAAATGTAGATCCCTTGGTAACTGTTCCTGCCTCTTTGCCTATAAACGTTACCCATGATTTTCTCGCGTGATAAAAGCCTTTAACGCCTCCATTACCATAACTGCTCGGTCCACTTATTCGAATAACTTATTCGATTACCTGACTCAAGCACCTTGTTCGATTGAACTTGTTTGATTTAATAAGGGCCTTGAGATCGAATCCATGTCGAATACCTCCGTCTAATGCTTGCACGTGTATCTTTTCGAAAACTGCTTATGTCTTCGACCTCTTTACTATTTCGAACCAATTGCCTTCATCGAAAAATATTTTTCCGATCAACAGGTACAACTGCAACTACAAGTAGTTATTGTGACTCTTCTGTGATTGTTGTGGACTCCAATATTGTAACGACTGATTTAGTGTAGTAAGGAGTGACTGAAGATATATACATATATACTCCTTAAAGAAAGCTTTCTACGACTTGGTCATTCCGTAAATTATTTTGCTTATCTACCAATTTAGTTAAGTCCGTTTAATAGAGTTTTATTTAATTTGTATCTATTTTCAATGTAAAATATTTCTTGCATATATACATTGTCATTTAATTGCTTATCTCTCTCACTCTCTCACTCGAGTTGTTGTGCATATATATATCGTTTTAAAATTGTGATAACTTTTACCTAGCATAACCCTTAATTAAAATATTTATTTTTTCTTTGTGATGGATCGGATTGAGTTGAATAGTTGACCCAACCTGCTCCGAAACGAAGCAAGAATTACAAGAAGTCAAGAACAATAACAATTCAAACGCAAAGTGCACACGCGACGCTACTTACATGTATCATCACCTAACACTGGGTACCAGCGAGTACCGTAACGCTGCTGCTACTAAAAGCTTCATAAATGCTACGAAGAGGTTTTAGTTAGCTGAATCTTCCTCCCATGAATTATGATATGGTAAACACAAAAGTTCTCAACACAACCTTCTGTTGTATTATTCAATATGCAGAGAAACACATTATAATTCCGATTAACTTCTGAGGAGCTCTTTCCGGTGGACAAAGTTGTGTTCTCCTTGTCACGAGAGTAATAATACTATTCTCTCTCTATTTACAGAAAAATAGTAGTTATGCTGCTTCTTTTTGTTGTTTCTTTCTTTCTCGATAGTTTTTTTTTTTATTTACTTAAAATATTTTATGTCAGCTGATGTCATGAAACCATTTTATATCTCTAACATCGATACTATATTTTATAATTTTCATAATAATTCTGATGCCCAACGTTTTTAAAGTCTATTTTAAAGGACTTTAAAATTATGCTGATATTGTCGAATTCGATTTTGATAAAAGCCTTTGAGGTGTATGTATTAGACAATTAATTTTCGATATCGCATATAACACCATATATATGTTTAAATCA
Source organism: Arachis stenosperma (assembly GCF_014773155.1). Lineage (NCBI taxonomy): Eukaryota > Viridiplantae > Streptophyta > Magnoliopsida > Fabales > Fabaceae > Arachis > Arachis stenosperma. The sequence continues at coordinate 30,318,353 of NC_080380.1, read as the reverse complement.
GGAGATGTGAAAGATAAAAGCATCTTGCCTTTAGACTACTCTACTATATCGCATACTGTTGGTTTAAAAAAGAGTTTTGCTTATAAAATTAAATATGCATTTTTTTTTCATACAATTTAAAGGGTCTTGACAATTAAGAACAAATTTTATAAATATAAAAAATTAGTTTCTAAATTACATATTATACATTTCTGTATATTTATGCATGTTAAAGTAATCAATGATTAAAAATAATTAAATCTATTTTGATAGAATAATCATATCTACAAAAATCTAATAATCAAACTTTTTTTATGTCAATATATTAAATTTGTTATAAATATCAAATACGTATATTTCAATAGTTGATTAGAGATTAATTTTTTTATATTCAGTAGTACTTGAATTAAGAATACTCAAATAAATAAAATGTTTTATAGAAATGACTTTTTTTGGCATTTAATATCTCATTAGGAACATAAAAACTTTAGTTTTTCAATATAAAATTATTCAACTTTTCTAATCTTAACAAAATCCATATAAATATTAGTATTGATTTTTTATTTTAGTAAATCAGTAAATGCTAATATGATTCATTAAATTATGACTAGTAGAATGTTAACATAACAAACCAAGACATGGCTGTATTAATATATATGTCATGTTTTTAGTTACACTTATTTAATTTAATAAAATAAAAAAGGCTATCAACCAAATATTTTAACCAATAATAGGTTATAATGTTTCCATCAGGTTAAGTTTTTCTGTATCTCCATCATGACAACCTGAGTTTCTAGTAGAAAAATCTAGGTTTATTAAAATTTGGCCAATACTTAATCGATTAATACCCCATTTTAGTCCTTGAGATCTATGCGATTACTCATTTTGGTCTCCAAAATTTAAAATTATCTATACTGATCCTTCATATTTAAGTTTGGGCACCAATATAGTCCTTTGATTCTTTCCGGTGATGATTAGGTAAATGAAGTGCTGAGATGACACATTTCCTGTCACGTTAGACGCTGTAACGACTAGTTGATGTGGTGAGAATTGTATTTGTATCCAATTTAGTCCCACTTGTTGAAACTTTGTCATTATAACTCAGATAAATAATAAGATAATTAGGATTTCAGGAACTAAATTGAATACAAATACAACTCTCGTCACATCAGTTAGCCGTTGCAGTGTCTAGCGTGATAGAGGGGTGTCATCTTAGCATTTCGTTTGCTTTATCATCGTCGAAAATAGTTGAGGGACCACATTGGTACTCGAACTTGAATCTCGAGGACCAATATAGGTAATTTTAAATTTCAGGAACGAAAATGAGTAATCGCGTGAATCTCAAGACCAAAATGGGTATTTAGTCGTACTTAATCAGCAAAAGAAAAGTGAGTAATTTCACATTATTGAATGAAATCTCACACCATTAAAAATACTAATACTTACTAATTAATGATTATAAATTACAAAACTTACTGACCCTAACACTCCTCTTTTTAATATTTATATTTTGATCATCATTCTCTATTTTATTGGTGGATTGTTGCATAAAATATCTTGAGCGGAAATGCAATTAGCTTAATTAGCCTTATGTTGTTGTGTGTTAGTTTAATTTTTTGGTTTCTAATTGATGGCCAAAACAACGCAGTAATGGGGTTGGGCCTCTTAGTTGGGTTGTATTTAGCATGCCGGGGAAGTTTTAAGGAGGACATACCTAAGTTCCAAAGGCATCACAAGCAGCAACCACAATTTGCTGCGCTCACTATAGAAAAGTTCTTGAATGATATCGAAAATGAGAAGCCAATCAGATTCACTCATCAGCAACTTCGAATTGCAACCGATAACTACACCAATTTGTTAGGCTGGGGGGGTTGGGTTGGAACAGTTTTCAAAGGAATTTTCAGTGGCACCATGCAGTGGCAGAGCTTGAAATAAAATTTTGGGAGTCAGATAGAAGATAATTGTCAAGATGTTTTTTATATGGATCTCATTTAAGATAAGTTCGTCTAACACTTCATCTCTCTGATTTGGGTGACATTGCCAAATTTAAAGTCGTTTTTCAGTGTTTCGTTCTAAAGAATTAAGGTCAAAATTATTAGATGCAACTCTTTAAATATTTAAAGGTTGTATCTCACTTTCTTCGTAATTCATTAAAGTAGAAGAACTACCTACAAGGGTTGATATTATAAAAATTATATGTTCTCCTTCTTGAATATTAGCCTTCTTCTTAAAAATGCATCAATTTTTTGATTTTTTTCATAAAAACTATTGTGCAATAAAAGTAAGAAATGAAGATTAAACTTTGATATTTTAAGTCATAGTAAAGTATTTGAGCCAAATGAACTATTTTTTATTTTTTAAAAAAATACTACTAATTTTTTTACAAAAGTTTGGGGCCGTGGCCCCCCTTGTCTTAACTAAGCTCCGCCCCTGGCACCATGGTGGCTGTGAAGGTTCTGCATGAAACTTCTGACAAGATCATTCAAGCACAGTTTATGGCTGAAATGGGAACGCTTGGTAAACTCCACCATTTCAATCTTGTTCGCTTATATGGATTTTGTTTTGGAAAAGACTTGACAGCGTTGGTTTATGAGTACATGGCAAATGGTTCTCTTGACAAGTATTTGTTAAAAGAAAACAATACATTAGGGTTTGAAAAGCTTCTTGAGATAGCGGTTGGAACTGCAAGAGGCATTGCTTATTTGCATGAAGACTGCCAACAAAGAATTATTCACTATGATGTTAAACCGGCCAATATTTTGTTAGACCGGAATTTCAATCCTAAGGTTTCCGATTTTGGTTTGGCAAAGCTTCATAACAGGGATAACACTCATATATCTATGACCGGTGGAGGAGGAGGCAGGAGAACCCCCGGTTACGCTGCGCCGGAGCTATGGATGCCGTTCCCGGTGACTCACAAGTGCGATGTCTATAGCTTTGGAATGTTGTTGTTTGAGATCATAGGTCGGAGAAGAAATGTTGATAATAATGTTCCAGAAAGCCAAGAGTGGTTTCCAATGTGGGTTTGGAAAAAATTTGATGCTGGAGAATTACAGGATTCAACATTAGTGTCTGAATTATTGTTGGAGAAACATAAGGAGATGGTAGAAAGAATGGTTAAGGTAGCTTTGTGGTGTGTTCAGTATAAGCCAGGATTAAGTAAGGCCTATGATGAGTGCTGTCGTGAAAATGTTGGAAGGCTCTGAAGAAATTCCACAACCTTCGAATCCATTTCAATACTTGATGGACAATGGTTTCACTGCTGCTCTTCCACACCGATACTCATCGTATAATTGCAATAGTACGACAACTGTAACTACAAGTAGTTATTGTGACTCTTCTGTGATTGCTGTGGACTCCAATATTGTAATTGCTGATCCAATTTAGAGGGACTATGGCATCTCATGAAAGATTTTTATTTTATTATTGTAAACAAAATTGATTATTGGTGCATGTTATGGTGCCTATATATATTTGCCTAACTTATTAAAATGAGATAAATTTTAATATTTAAATTAAAAAATATAAAAATAAATAATTTTTTAATATTTAAAACTTACCATAAAAGATAATTTCGGTAATTTCGACACCAAAATTACAGGCACCATAAAATTGGCCTTGATTATTTGTATAATGTAGATTTGATTTTTTTTTTTTAGTTTCTGGTAATATCCCTCAACCTACATATACATTAAGGACTAATTACAAGTTTGACTATTCTAAAGTACAAGGTTGAATTATTCTAGAGATATAAATGCTTATTCGTGGCAAAAGCATTGTTACCACAATTATTTTGGAGTTTAGCTATTTTATTTTTAATTAAAGTTTGTATTTCTGGTAGTATTATTATAGATAAAAATTTAAAATTGTGGGAAGAATACACAATGACTAAAGATTAAAAATATATTCTTATTATATGTAACTGCATGTTATCAATTACAACTTTTTTAAAATAAATAGTTTAATTAAAAATATTCGTGTAACATACAAGATAAATTATAATAAAAAAAGTATAGAGAGCTAATGGCCTAAGCATACAATGTGTACAATGAAAGTTTAGGAAGTATTAGAGATATAACTATTAGTATTACATTATCCTGTCAGGTTACGCTTTTGGGATGAGTAGGTTCATGACATGGTATTAGAGTTCTAGATTCGAAAGGTTAAGAGTTCGATCATCTGAAACTTTTTTTTTAAAATAAATATTCTAACTTTTTTTAACAATTAAAATAATATTTTAATCTTAAAAAAATCTTGAAGAATGTTAAATTACAACAACAATAAAGGTGCAGTTTGGATAAATAACTTAGGTCCGTTTGAAAAATTTTAAAAATAATTTTTTTAAGTTTTTGACTTATGAAAAGTAGTAGTATTAATGTCTGGTACAATTTTTAAAATCAAATTGCAGCTTTTTAAGGAGATATTTAGGATTTTATAGAGAAATTTAAAAAAAGTGACCTCTCATAATACTACTATTTTTTATCACATTTCTATAAAATAAACATTTTTAAAACTAAAATTCCAAACACAAAATAATTTATTTATAAACTATTTTTAATACAACCATTTGTTGTTTAAGCTATTTTTTCAAAAAGAGCTTAATTAAACTGTTTACCCAAATTAGACTTTAATTATTAAACTTTTTTTTTAAAATAGTTTAAATAATAAATGTCTATATTAAAAGTAATTTATAAACAAGTTATTTTGTATTTAGGTTTTTAGTTCTAAAAATACTTATTTTAAAAAAATGTAATAAAAAACTTTTTATTATGAGAGAAGTCATTTTTTTTACTTATCTATCAACTTCTAAATAATTTTTTAGAAAGTTACAATTTAATTTTAAAAATTGTATCAAACATTAATACTACTACTTTTTATAAGTCAAAAATTAAAAAAATTACTTTTAAAACCTCTGAAACGGATTTTTTTTTTTTTGGTATGACTCTGAAACGGATTCTAACACATGAATTTCTAATAACTCCACTCACCTATTTGTTCTGAATTGCCATAGTTGCTGAAGGCCATTGAAGAACCAGCGAGCTTGAACACTGCTGAGACGGGCTAAATCGGCCGGACGAGTATTAAGGCCTTACTGACTAACAACTTCTTGCGGTCGTTACACGTTCCGCGTGAAGAGGTTTTACCGTTTTAGTTAGCCGAATCTTCCTTCGATGATATGCAAGAAAAATGTCGAGGATGAATACATTTTATTAATACTAATCAATATTTTCAATAGTCACAAGAAAATCAATATTTTAAATTAATATTTTATTTTCAAATTATTAATATTTAAAATATTAATTAAATATTAATAAAAAATAACAAATTTTAGAAAAAATATCGCTTTCCTCTTTTTTGAGATGTTAAATGATATTTCTCTCCCCTCTATTTATAAAATGTATATTCCTTTTCTTATAACTTTTAAAAAATCTCATCTTTAATCTATTTTAAATTTTTTGTGTTAACTAATGTTAACTTTATCTATTTTTTTAAAAAAAAATTATTTTTTATAAAAATACCCTTTAACTAAAATTTTAGCTTTTTGTCATTAAATTTTGCTTAGCAAAATACTCTTTAATAAATTATTTTTTATTAATTAATTATATTTTTACTAAAATATTTTTTAAAAAATAATAATTAAATTATTTTTTTACAATATCCTTCAATGATTTTTTAATTATTAAATTATAATTTTACCAAAATTTTTGTTAATAATTATTTTTATATTTTACTATTAATTTTTTCGTATCAATATATATTATTTTAATATTAAATAAAAAAATCTTACTATTGTTAATATGTATAACAATTAATATATATTTATATTGAAAAATAATCTTACTAAGAATTTTTATTTAATGTTAAAATAATATATATTAATATCATAAAATTAATAGTAAAATATAAAAAATTGTTAAAAAAATTTTTGTAAAATTATAATTTAATAATTAAAAAATTGTTAAAGGGTATCTTAGAAAAAAATTTTAATTATTAAATTTTTTTAAAAATATTTTGATAAAAATACAATTTAATGAATAAAAGAATAATTTATCAAAGAGTATTTTGGTTAGCAAAATTTAATGATAAAAAATAAAATTTTTGCTAAAAGATATTTTTATAAAAAATAATTTATTTTTTCTTGAAAAATGAATAAAGTTAACATTAATTAACACAAAAAATTTAAAACGGATTAAGGAGGAAGTTTTTTAAAAGTTATAAGGGAGAGGAATATAAATTTTATAAATAGAGGGGAGAAGAGTGTCATTTTAGTATCTCGTAGGGGAGGGGAATGATATTTTCTCTAAATTTTATTAATCATTTATACATGATATTTGTATATTAAAATCAGTTACTAATATACTTGTATATAAATACATGTGTAGTTTAATTTATTTTTAATATGTATATATATTTCAATATATATTTATATGGTGGTTGACTTTGATGGCTGATTTTAATTTACACGTAACATAATTGTTATTTTTTATATGATAAATATGGAAAGTAAATTCTGTTAATTTTTTATTATTTGATATTTTTTACATATCTTTTTGTTTTATTTAAAAAATGTAAAAATAAACAATTATATTTTACAACACAATTGATAAAAGAAAATTGAAAACATCTATTTTCGTAAACAGGTGGTTTAAACTTTAAAGTAATTTCTCCTACTTTTGATGAAGCTGCGGGATAGAGGTTTCTCTTATATTTAATTTATTTATTGAGTCAAACCCAAAGGCAAAAGTTCTCAACACAACATTGCATTGTATTATTCAAATAATTCAATGGGGACTGTTACACATACAAACAAAAAAGGCCTACAAGTGTTACAAGTTGGCCCAATCCAAGATAAAGACACGCGCACTCACTCCCTTTGAATGGAGCGTCAGTGCCACGCGCATAACTCAACCGTTACGCTTCGCAAAAGGCGCTCGTTATGGCGCACTCTTCCACTTCTCCTTCGAACAAAACACAAACCTTCAAACTTCGAGTAACATTCCAAACCGAAAAGATATAACTCGTCGCAGAGATTAGCAGAAACCATCAACAAAAGATAGAACTCTCGATCAACAATTTCAAGAGAAAACAAAGAAATATTACTCAAGGTACGTTACTATTTTACTCATCTTGTAGATTTTTCACATTTCAAAATCGAAGAACTAGGTTTTACTGTTCTTCTACGTTCTTCTAGGTTTTACTGTTATTCTTGTTCTATCTCTCATTTTACTGTTTTTAATATTCTTCTTGTTCTACGTTTTAATGTTCTTCGTGGTTCTAGGTTTTACTGTTCTTCTTAGTTATTCTACGCTTTACTGATCTTTTTGTTCTAGTTCTTCTCGTAACTGATTTTTAGGAGTATATTGCGTAATTTGTTGGGTATATATGGCATAATTTGTTGGATGTAAATTTTTGAACTGATATAGTGTAATATAATCAACTGTTGCAACTATTCTGATATTTTTTGTCCTTGTAATATTGGTTGTTCTTGGGTGTATATTGCATAATTTAGTGGGTGTATATGGAGTAACTTGTTAGGTGTATATGGCATAAATTGTTGGGTGTATCTGATTCATATCTATGGGTGCATCTGACTGATATATATGGGTGTATCTGAATCATATCTATGGGTGTATCTGAATCATATCTATGGGTGTAAGAACAATCAGTTTTAACTTCGCATCCATATGTAAGTTTTCATTTGTAAAATTTGTTAGTACCGTTCTTTACTTATATGCCAAATAAAATAACACACTGTTGAAATATGGCAATCCTTCAGATTTTTGCACCTGTTTGCCACGCGGACCATTGGTGGTTATCGGTGATTGATACAAGAAAGCGGAGATTTCATATACTTGACCCGCTACACAAGAAAGCTCCAAGCGATCAGAGAAAGCAGCTTAATAAATTCACTGTAAGTTGGCTCTGTGTTCTCCTTTGGGTGTATTTTGTGGTACCATTTGGGTGTATTTTGTGGTACCATTTGGGTGTATTTTGTTAATCAAATTGGGTGTATGTTGTTTATTCAGTTGGTTGTATCTTGTGCATTCATTTGGGTGTATTTTATATCTTTAGTATGTTCTAAATAATCATTGTTTGCATTCATTTGGGTGTATTTCATTCGGGTGTATTACTGATTTGTTTTGGTATTTAAGGGATATGTAATTTCAAGAATGAGAGCATATGTTGGCGGGGAACCTCTGAGGAAAGGCGAGAAGGAGAAGGAAATTAAAGCATCATACGTTAAGATATCAGGCCAAAAATCAACGTATAAATTTGTGACTCTAAACATTAAACTTTCCTAAATGAGATTCGTAATTTATTTTCTTCATTTCAGATATGACTGCGCTATCTACGTTATGAAGTGGCTTGAGTTAATTGAGCCGGAAAACATTAAAAAGGGAAAGTATGAATGGGATAATTGAAAACAGGTAACTGTCTTTAGAACTATATAACTCTGTATTACTTTACTGAATTAATATTGCTGTTTAAACAGAATATACTTTTTAATTGTAGGACGAGGTGGACCACTATAGAGTGGAGTATGCTTCGCGGATACTATTCAATGAAATGAGTAAAGAGAGAGATGAAGCAATTAGAGCGAGTAATGTAATAAGACTGTCGAAGCCATCCTCCGTATTATTGAGTCCGTTTTGTCAGATAAATTCTACTGATATAGAAAATGTGTAATCCAACTGCTAGCTAGTTTGTAAATTGAACAAATGCTGTAAAAACTTGCCATTTATAAACAACTTCTATTCAATGAAATTTTTTTCCATAGTTAAACTATATGTGCTGTTAAACTGTCTGTGCTGTATTCAAAAGCTGTATTACAGGTGGTTAAATATGAAGGAAAACATCAAGGCAGATCTAAACACAAATTATAAATTTTACACCCAACGGAAGTTTAATATACACCCAAGATTGCTTAAAATATACACCCAAACTGTTTGTGCTGTTAAATTGTCTGTGCTGTATTCAAAATGTATGAATTACACGTACTAAAATATGAAGAAAAATATCAAATCAAATATACACCCATAACCTGCGATTTTTTAAACCCAAATAAAGTTGAATATACACCCTGAAATCTATCCCCCCATGATGCTTTGAGACTAAAACCTTGAACCCTAAACACTTAAAATGTAAAATGTGAATTCACAAAAATACACCCAAGAGAAACAGTGCTTTTACACCCATATTCTGTAAAACTATACACCCAAAGAGTTATCCCCTGCTGCTGGTACCGTAAACTGATAATTCATAACATGTCCTTGATATTGGCTGGAATTTGAATGCAACACTGATGCAGCATCAAACAGGTTTATCTGAATATAACACTCACATATTAGCTAAACTATTAACGAGAAAAATAAACTCAATCACCACAAATTTAAAGAACATTACTTTTACCTCGCTTAAAACTTTCATTTTCTTCTTCTTTGTGGCATTTGCAATCTGTTTGTCCAACTTTGAACCTAGCCTATTTTTTGGACGTCCTCTTGTTCGGATCCTTGGCGGGCTTCGAAGCTCGTTAACGGATTCCAAGTTGGCGTCTTCGTGGGATAAAGAAGATGTCCCCTTCCTTTTGGCTTTTAATGATTCCATCTCAGCCATGACGTTATCGTATGCACGGTGCAGAATTACAGTCAGCTTCTCCGATTCGGATGCAAATTCGCAAATATTTTGCGAACGAAAAACCAATTGGTCAAACCTCTTGCTTCTTGGCTCCATCAGTGGCTCGTCATGGCTGCTCTTGATGTGTGTGTGTCGCCTCTTTACCTTCTTGCTCCATCGTTCTAGTATATATCTAGGTGACACCTGGCTTACTTGTTCAAAGCTTAACACGCTTAATGCGTGACGACACAGTATCCCTCTCGACTCGAATAATAAGCATTGGCATTTTACCTCGGCTGCAACTGAGTCGTAAGTAACCACAAACTTGTTGAATATTGAGCTGGAAACTTGTTCTCCAACTTCGTATACTGAATAGCCTAGAGCGGAATTCGTTAATCTGGTGATGCAATTCGCCTTTCCTCTGAATTGCGCTTGGACTTCCCTAAACTTTTGATGAGTGTACACATCTTGAAACTGAACTTCAATGGAGGATTTGGTTGCACACGGTATGACCGTATGAAAATCTGTAGCATCTGATTCTCTCTCTGCTTGCTCCCTGCTTCCGAGGCAATTATCGTATTGTTTGACGAACTGAATAAGCGAGCTGTTCTGGGTGATAAACTTGTTAAAAAATGAATGCATGCTCTCGCTCCTTTGTGTGCTTCTCATCCCTGCCCAGAAGTGGTGATCCAGATAGATAGGAACTCATATATGACGGTCTTCATACAGATCAGCAGAATACACCCAAACACAGACTATAAATACACCCGAAAAAACATGCAATTTATACCTTTGCTGCAGATTTTAAACAAACATTACCTGAAAGCCACTTGTTCTCCACAAGACCAAAATTCAGCAGAAAATCATTCCAATTCCTATCGAATGAGTCTTTGCTATGAGAGTTAAAAACAACTTGGCTCATTTCTTGTTCAATATCTGCATGTCCCTTGTAACCGTTTAATTTGCTTGAAATCTTCTTCATGATGTGCCAAATACACCAACAGTAAATTGTTGTTGGCATACAGGCCTCTAAAGCCCTTTTAATTGATGCGCATTGATCGGTGAGAAACCCTTTGGGAGCGTTTCCTCCCATGCAACGAAGCCAACATTGAAATAACCATTTGAATGATTCAATTTCTTTGTTTTTCATCAAAGAGCATCCGAGAAGTGTTGACTGACCGTGGTGATTCACCCCGACAAAAGAACCACAGACCAAATTATACCTGAAACAAATTACCATAGTGCAGAATGCAAAATCATTAGGTACACCCCAACACATGCTTCGTATACACCCAAAAAACAGCCAATATACAACTCTGCTGCGGATTCATAAAAATACATTAATTTAGCATCATAAACAGGGGCAGTTTGTTACCTGTTTGTATTGTAGGTGGTGTCAAATGAAATGACATCTCCGAAATACTCAAAGGCAGCTCTACTTCTTGCATCGGCCCAAAAAGCCAGCTTAATCGATTGATCCTCCTCGAGTTCAAGCTCAAAAAAGAAATTCTTATTCTTCTCTTTCATTCTTAACAAATATTTCCCGAATTCCTTTGCATCTTCTTGTTCAGAAACATTCCGCACTTCCCTGGTAATGTAATTCCTCACGTCCTTTTCGATAAAATTTAACTCGCGGTGACCCCCGGTAGCCGCAACAAATGATTGGTAGATTTTGCTTGGTCTGATACCGGCCTCCTCGTTATTCTCTATTGTACGACGAATGGACATGCTTAGTTCTCTGTGCTGTTTGAGCATCTCTGCTTTACTTGGACAGCAGGGGTGTGAATGATCCAGCACAACCTTTGAAATGATCCAAGCACCAACATCCTTATATGTGTATATATAAATTCTTGCAGGACAGTTTAAACCGGCTGTCAGATTCGTCTTCTCGGTCGGAGATATTTTAGATTTTCATTTTCCCTCTCTGCTACATGTAATCAATTGATTCTTAATCTCGTTTTCCTTTCTATTTGTGCTCCGAACTCTTGTAGAAAAACCTGCAACCTTGGCGTAGTTCCTGTAAATTTTTTCAGCATCTTCAAGGGTGGTAAAGGTCATTCCAACCTTCGGAATAAACTGGTCATCAACAACAGAGAGAGGCTGCAGAATACACCATGTCAAAAACTATAAATACACCCAACTATTGCAAATATAATACACCCGAATGGCACCAACTCAACTAAAATGAAAATAAAAGCCATAAGTTGTAAACACACATGCTGCACAATACACCGTCACAAAAAACAAAAAACACACCCAATCATGTCTGATATAATACACCCGAACGACAACAACAGCTAAAATAACAGAAAAAGCCATAAATGTAAATACACCCACACTACCGAAACAAATACACCCAAAAAAGTTTTGATCTACACCCGAGCGTCTGCTATAAATTCCAGATAATCAATCAAAACTAATACATTACATTCAATCCACAGATTTATGTTGACGCGTTAGTCTCACAGTCAATGTTCACGAATTATTCAGCTACACAATGCTATACAAATTACTACAACAAAATTCAGAGTAAACATATGTAAATCAAACCTCAGAAACTTCGTTAGATTCAAATTCATAATCCACTTCGCCCTGATTCAGCTAAGAATCTGACGTTGAATCAACCATTATCTTCAAAACGAATCCAAACTTTGATTTCAATAAACAAAAACGAGAAGAAGAAGAAGAAGAAGAACGAGAAGAAGAAGAAGAAGAAGAAGGAGAAGAATGAAGAACGAAACAAATCTAGAAATAAGGAGAGAAGAACGAGAAGAAGAAGAACGAGAAGAAGAACGAAGAAAGAAAACAAATCTTTTAAATTTGGTAGTTATATAGCGCATGTATTGGACGTAGGGTTGCAGCGCATTTTGAGGGTTTATTGGTTAATGAACTTGTAAAGCATATGCAGAGCTTTTCTGTAATTCAATATGCAGAGAATCATGTTATAATTCCATTTAACTTCTGAGGAGCTCTTTCCGAAGGTGAGACTTGTATTCTCCTTGTCACGAGGGTATTACTCTCCTCTCTCTATTTACAGAAACATAGTAGTCAAGCTGCTTCCTTTTGTTGTTTCTTTCTTTGTTGATATATATATTTTTTTACTTAAAAATATTTTATGTCAACTGATGTCATGAAACCATTCTATGTCTCTAATATCAGCACTTATATTTTTCAACTCTTTTATATCGGTACTATATTTCATAAATTTTAAAATTCCGATACCCTACAATTTCAACTTTCAAAGTCTATTTTAAAGTCTAATTCTGTTATTTTTTTATTTTTTAAATTTACCAATTTATCTGCATCTATTACTATAGATAAATTAGACTAATCTGGTTCTCTGTGTAGAAATTTCAGAGAGGAGTATTAGAATTTCAGCAAGAAGTCTTTAATTTCGTTCCAATCCATCCCAATATATACTGAACGTGGGAGATTGAATATAAATTATTCCACAACGTACTTTGCTGCTTCTAGCATTTGTTCCTCACTATCACAGTTACATTTAGTTTCAAGCTCTTATGGCGAGCACGCCGGACAACTCATGGGCAACGGATCTAGCGCGGCCCACTTTTGTAGTTGTAAATTTTTCTATCGCCGGCGGAGGTAGGATTTTAACCTGTGATAAGATATCTTCTTTTTTTATTATTGTATACTGTTGGTTTAAAAGAGAGTTTTTCATGTAAAATTAAATATGCACTTTTTGGTTTTTCATATGATTTAAAGGGTTTTGATAATTAAGAACAAATTTTATATAAATATAAAAAATTAATTATATATTATACGTTTCTGTATATTTATGCATGTTAAAATAATTAGTGATTAAGAATAATTAAATCTGCTTTTGTAGAATAATCATATCTGCAAAAATCGAATAATCAAATTTTTTTATATTAATATATTAAAATTTGTTATGAATATCAAATACGTATATTTGTATGATAGATAGTTGATTGATGATTAATTTTTAATGTACATAAGTAGTTGAACTAAGAATACTCGAATAAATAAAAATATTTTACAGAAATGATTTTTCTTTACATTTAATATCATTAAAAATATAAAAAGCTGTAAGTTTTTTTATATAAAATTAGAATTTAATTTTAATACAACTACAGTTTAAAGAGTTTTACACAATCCTGCAATCACATTAGTTCTTTTAAATGACTATTCATGTGGTGAATATAAAAAATACTTATTTTTACTAATATGACTTTACATAATTAGATGCATACGAAATTATTTTACACCGACATAGCATTAATTCATAAAATTATTTTACTTTTCTAATCTTAACAATATCCATACAAATATTAGTACTGGCTTTTGATGCAATTAAATCAGTAAGAAAAATGCTAATATGGTTCATTGTTACTTTTTTGTTTCTAATTGATGGCAAAAACATTGCAGTTATGGCGTTGGGCGTCCTAGTGAGTTTGTATTTAAAATGCCGCCGAAGTTTGAAGAAGGACATACCTAAGTTCCAGACGCATCACCAGCAACAACCACAATTTGCTACGCTCACTATAGAAAAATTCTTGAATGATATCGAAAGGGAGAAGCCAGTAAGATTCACTGATCAGCAGTTACAAATTGCAACCGATAACTACTCTAATTTGTTGGGGTCAGGAGGTTTCGGTGCTGTTTACAAAGGGATTTTCAATGGCGCCATGGTAGCCGTGAAGGTCCTGCATGGAAATTGTGACAAAAGAAGTCAAGCCCAGTTTATGGCAGAAATGGGAACACTTGGTAAAATCCACCATTTCAATCTTGTTCGGTTATATGGCTTTTGTTTTGAAGAAAACTTGACAGCATTGGTTTATGAGTACATGGGAAATGGATCTCTTGACAAGTATTTGTTAAAAGAAAACAAGACGTTAGGATTTGAAAAGCTTCATGAGATAGCGGTTGGAACTGCAAGAGGCATTGCTTATTTGCATGAAGACTGCCAACAAAGAATTATTCACTATGACATTAAACCGGCCAATATTTTATTGGACCGGAATTTCAATCCTAAGGTTGCGGATTTTGGTTTGGCAATGCTTTATAACAGGGATAACACTCATATATCTATGACCGGTGGAGGAGGAGGCAGGGGAACCCCCGGTTACGCTGCGCCGGAGCTATGGATGCCGTTCCCGGTGACTCACAAGTGCGATGTCTATAGCTTTGGAATGTTGTTGTTTGAGATCATAGGTCGGAGAAGAAATGTTGATAATAATGTTCCAGAAAGCCAAGAGTGGTTTCCAATGTGGGTTTGGAAAAAATTTGATGCTGGAGAATTACAGGATTCAACATTAGTGTCTGAATTATTGTTGGAGAAACATAAGGAGATGGTAGAAAGAACGGTTAAGGTAGCTTTGTGGTGTGTTCAGTATAAGCCAGGATTAAGGCCTATGATGAGTGCTGTCGTGAAAATGTTGGAAGGCTCTGAAGAAATTCCACAACCTTCGAATCCATTTCAATACTTGATGGACAATGGTTTCACTGCTGCTCATGATCATTCACCTCAAGATTCATCAAATACGTACACTACTAGTACAACTTCAAGTGGTAGTGTGATTGTGGTGGAATCCAATAATATTGTATCTACTACTCCAATCAAGAGTCATAATGAGATCGAATTGTTAGTCTAGCTAGTTAGGAGTGAAAAGGCTTTCCACAGCTTATTGATTAATTTGTAATTTTTTAATTTTTTCAATTTAATTATATTCCATTGTCAAACGAGTAAATTGATTCACATTTGTTTATCTTTAAAAGATTACTATTGACCAACTAAAACTTACAAGACCAAAATGATTCTTATAACTGCAAGAATCAAGGTAAGTTTAGCCTAAACTCGATCATAACGAAGACAAATTTCACCTTAGAGTTCTATGCAAACCTTTCTAATGATGATTGGGTCAATAAAAGGGACATATAGATATAGGAAAAGTCTTGGCCAGCAATTTTATTGAATTTTGGCCAGCATGTAACCAGTAGAGAAAGAAGAGTCATTGAATGAAATTTCACACAAATCTCACATCATTAAATCATTATTGATGGCTATTTGATGACTACCAATTACAAAAATTGCTGGCCCCCTAGCATTGCTCTAATAAAGAGGATCCGAATTCGAATCACATCTTCATCACTTTTAAAATTTTCATTCAAACAATTTGGTTGAACCAATTTTTTATCAGTTCTCATCGAATTTGACTTGTTCTCATCCTTAAATGATTCTACAACTAGATTGGGCTAGTTAAAAATTCGGTTCACTAATTTTTTGGTCAAACTAATGAATTCGATTCAGTTTTTATAATTATGCATCAAAGTAAACAATGTTATATATGGTAGTAAAAATAATTATCTTTTTAATTGATTGCATAAATTGTAATAAAAATCCGAATGTAATTGAATATTGTGTAAAATATTTTATAGTATCAGAATTTAGAATATTAAAATTAAAGTGTAAATTTAGGTACAGTTACTTTCATGTGAAGTTGATAATTAAGAGGTATAAATTATAATTTAGTTAAATCTATCAAATTATTTAAAAAAAATTTAATTATTAATTTCACGTAAGGTTAACTGTATTTAAATTTTTATCTAATATTAAACTCTAATTGATTATATAGAAAAATATTATATCTCTAATTTTAAAAAATACAAATGCGTGTTGGCTGGTGCCCCATCAATCGTTTTCATCTTTCCTTATCAGTTTTGATGGAATGACAATTCCGTTTAATGTTGAAATGTCGTTACTTATCAAGACGAAGGAAAAATTTCCAGGAATCCCAAATAAATTAATAATGTCTTCGGCGGAAGGTACCAGGCAGGACGGATTCAGAAATGATATTATGGGGCTAAAAATACATATAATATTAAAAATTATGTAAAAAAATTATATAATATAAGATGTATTACAAAAATATACCGACAGAGAATATATTTTAAAATAAAAAAAAAATATATGTATACTTTTTATTAATGAAGTGGTCAAATCTTCGTATCATAAAATTCACCAATAATAGAATTTGTGTCAAATTTTTTAGTAATTTTCTTTTCAATATAACTAAGAGACAATTAGTAAGAAATTCATCTTTTATTTTGTTTCTAAGTTATTTTTCACAATATTCATAGTTAAAAAAGATCTCTTAATTATAGCAGTTGAAACAGAGAAAATTAATACCAAATGAATAAAAAAAGACGGCCACAAAAAAAAAAAGAATTCACTTTAATTATGAGATTTGAAAATTTTTATTTAATTAAAAAATATTAGTAATAATATCTTTTAGATTTCTTTAATATTGTTACTTATTTTGTAGATATTAAAAATTATTAATATTTAAATTAGACTGAATTTTTATTTATATTAGACAAAATAATAAATAATTTTTTTAAAAAAATTAAATTATACATAATAACTTATTATTATTAAAAAAAATTGGAGGGCCGAGACGGCCGCTCGCGGCTTGTGTCCGTCCCTGGTACCAGGAAAGTTCAAAACCGAACAATAGTATTTGTCGTTGATTGGAATAACGCGTTTAATCAACATATGGAATAATGTCTTCGGCGGAAGGTACCAGGAAAGTTCAAAACCGAACAATAGTATTTGTCGTTTATTGGAATAACGCGTTTAATCAACATATGGAATAATGGAAACGGTATCAACGTATATAGTCTAGACACAAGATAATAGGGGTGTTCAAATCCAAACCGATCCAAATTAAACCGCTCATCTAATCAAATTCAAACCGAAACCGATTAAAACCGCACTAATTTGGATCTGATTGGATTTTATTTTTTACAAACCGCTGGATCGGATCGGATTTCGGATCTACTTTTCAAAACCGATCCAATCCAATCAAAACCGCACAATGTGCTATAATATTATTATTTTATTATTATATTTATAATTATACTTATAACATGTTTAATTTATTATATATTTTTATATTATTCATGTATTATTATTATTTAATAAATAGTTTATGTTCAAAATGTTATTTATTATTTATTTTAACTAACCTATAATTTTATTTCTATGTTATGTTATCGTTAACTTTTTAAGATATTGTTGAGACTTATTATGTCATTGTTAATTATTTAAAATTTGATGTTAAGACTTGTTATATGTATTTAATTTTTTTAATTTACAAAACCGCAAATCCAATCCAATCCAAACCGCTTGAAATTAGATCGGATCGGATCGGATTTTTTTTAAAACATCATCCAATCCAAACCGCACCGCAAGTAAAATTAGTGTTCGGATCGGATGAGTTTTTGACTCAAAACCGATCCAAACCGCACCGCGAACACCCCTACAAGATAATGCTTCTCATTCATAAATCGCTATAAACATTGTACGTCAGAAAATTAGAGGAGTTGAATAGTGAAAATAAAGTAGAAATTTACGTGTAGTTATTTTAAAAATTAATATTTAAAAATAATTAATAATTTAATAAATTTAATTAAATTATAATTTAATATTTTTTAATTATTAACTATTTTATAATCAATTATTTTAAATTAGTGTAAATTTCTTGTGTTAGTTTTCTCCTCCGATCCTTTATTTGATTTTTTATTTCTAGTATCTTTTTATTTTTTCTTTTTCCTAATAATAAATATAAGACTATATCACAGTTAAATATAAAAACAAAAATCAGTTATATATAAGTTTAATTACTATGTATATGATAACTAAAAAAATTAGGCTATTGATAAATTTCTAAAATAATAATAATAATAATTTTAGATGCACTTCGTTCTTAACCCTAACTAATTTTTGACAAATTAGAGAATTATTAATTTTTGAACGAATGTTTTGTTAGCTAGTAACTAGTAATAATATCTTAAGTATTTATTTATTTTGGTCCTTAAAAAATTTTAGGTTAGACATTTTAGTTTTCAACTAAAATTAATTATTTGGTTGATTCCTAATAATTAATTTCATTAGTTACTTAGGTCCTCGACTCCATCAACTCTAACAGAAAATAAAATAATCCATAACAACTCTAACAGGGGACAAAATGATCCCTGACCTTCTCTGTACAGAAACGACACGGTTCTCTTGTAATTTTCATCATGTCTCGCATAATATTAACAGTTTAACACTGTAACTTCAAGTTACACAATATACACTCTGCAACTTCAATGTTCATAAGAAAATCTTCAACTTGTTCTCAACCAATTTATACTAAAAAAACTAATGACTATGTCTCTCAAGTACTTGACATCTTCGACGGATCCCATGAATCTAGACAGCAAGTCTGATTTGTTAAGACCCGTCATCGTTGTCGCCATTTTCCTCCTCTTCTGTCCTATTATCTCCATGACCACATTGTCCACCACTCCGATCGCCTCCTTCAACTTCTCCTCCGAACCAATTTTCAGTAATCACTTCAGTTTCCATATGAGCGGCAACGGTGACATTGTTCGTTGTACTGATAGCTTGGATGCGATATCGAAGTTATCTACTAACTTGGACTCCGAAAAAGAAGAATTGAAATACTTGGGGTCCATTCCAAATGAGAATTTACATATGATGTCAAAGGAGAATCTTCTCATGATGTCTTAATGTCCAACAATTTATATTGTTTGCTAGAGAGTGGAGAAAGGCGTGCTCTTAGGATAGTTGTGGAACTTGATCTTGAAAATGTGGCGGACGTTGTCGAGGTTGGAGGTGATGCTGTTATCGAGGACGTGAAAGTGATTGCTTATAGTGAGTGAAGTACGGAGGAGGAGGGTGTACCAGTCACAGAGATTTAGGAAATATGTGATCCATGACATGTTGAGGTAGGTGCGACACGCGTGGTAGTTACACCATGGCTTGATTTTGGAATTAAAAAGGAGGAAGGAAAATATGAAAAAGAAGACTGTGAATATGAAGAAGGAGAGTACGAATGTTAAGATTGTTTAAGATATGATAAAAATTGGGGAAGAATAGTGTCATTTTCGAACAAAGGGGTTAGAGATCATTTTGTCTCCTGTTAGAGTTGTCAGGGATCATTTTGCCCACTGTCAATGTTGTCAGGGACCATTTTGTCTTCTGTTAGAGTTGACGGTGCCAAAGATCTAAGTGACTGATGTAATTAATTATTAGGGACCAATCGAGTAATTAATTTTAGTTGGAGACTAAAGTGTCTGACTCGAAATTCTTTGAAGACCAAAATGGGTATATACTCTAATATCTATCAAGGAAAAAAATTGGGTATGTCTAAAATGAGCACAACAATTATGTGTTTATTAAATATGCCATATTTATATAGACCATTAGATTTTATTAGATGAAAATCAAAGGCTAATATAAAAGAAGAGCATTGATGGACTCTAATAAATACAGAATATTCTAATACATAAAATAAATATTTTAAATGACAATACTTTAATACACAATACTTTAAATGGCAACAAAATATTTTATTTTTAAATAATTAAATATAAAATATATAAATATAAAATATATGAGTATTTTTTATTCATTAAGATTAATTATTATGTAAGAAATTTTTATAATATTAAAAAAATTATATTAAAATGATATTTTAAACTGTAACATAAAAATATAAAATAATTTAAATTTTATTTTATATTACTCGATAAATAATTAGATTATTATATTCAAAATTTATTAACTAACTACTATTAAAGATATTATTATATAATATAATTTTTCATCTAAATATTTTTAAAATATAATTTATTTAAAACATTATATATAATACATAAAAATATTAACTTTTTATTTTTTCAATTTTTTTAAAAAACGAAATAAATAATATAAATAGCATAATTCTAAATACATGCCTATCATATTATATATTTACTTATATTAGTAAGACCTAAACTAATCAAACTTACCTAATCAAAAAGATAAAATATATAAATACAAAAAATATAAATATTTTTATTCATTAAAATTAATTATTATGCAAAAAAATTTCTATACTATTAAAAAATTATATTAAAATAATATTTTAAACTGCAACAAAAAAATATAAAATAATTAAATTTTATTTTATATTATTTGATAAATAATTAAATTATTATATTCAATACTTATTAACTAATTACTTTTGTTAAAAATATTATTATATAATATAATCTTTTTTTATCAAATATTTGTTAAAATATAGTTTATTTAAAATATAATATATAATACCTGAAATGTTATTTTTTATTTAAAAAAGACTAAATAAATAATATGTATCAACTATATATATGTATCATATATGTATATAATAGTGACTGATATAGGATTTGTATATATTCTTTTATTTTTTAGACTCTCAAATATATATGCCATTTCATGACTCTCTTATTTATATATTTATTTTGTGATAATATTAAATAGATAATAATTTAAAATTATGTTTTAAATTTAACATTTATAGTTTTTTATATATAATATTTATAATTACATCTTTATAATAAGATCATTTTTTATTTTTTATTATTATTTTTAAATATTTTTTTATTTTTTTAGTTAATTTTTTTATTCTCTAACTCGACCAGACTTATATATATATACACAAAAAAATTAATATACAAATTTCTTTCACAATATTTTTCATCATATATAATTTATTAAAAATATATTTTGTTAAATTCAAGAGTAAAATATATAATTTTTAGTTTTAATTTAACAAATTTAACATGTTATCTAATTTTAATGTTTATTATATTATTATAATTATTTAATATATAAAAAGTTAATAAATAGTATATTATATATATATATATATATATATTAAAAAATTATCACATATTTTGTTATATAAAAGTGAAAGTTTTTTATTCTAAAAATATAAAATAGATAAATAAAAATATAAGTATTTTATATTTATTAGGATTGATTATTATGCAAGATAATTTTTATAATATTAAAAAATAATATTAAAATGATATTTTAAACTACAACATAAAAGTATAAAATAATTAAATTTTATTTTACATTATCCGACAAATAATTAAATTATTATATTTAAAATTTATTAACTAATTACTTTAATTTGTTAACTATATTATTATATAATATAATTGTTTATCAAAATATTTGTAAAAATAATATTTATTTAAAAAATTATATATAATACATGAAAATATTATTTTTTTAAATTTTTTTAAAAAAATTAAATAAATAATATAATTTATTTTTTTTAGACAAATTCATATATATATGCGTGTGTGTAATTATATATAATAACTGATTTGCATATTAATTAAGATAATATATAATATATATATTATTTTGGAATGCATGTTAATTAAGATAGTATATAGTACATATATTATTTTAGAAAAGCTATCAAAGGAAATAATGTATTTATGTGATTATATTTCTGTAATAGTCTAATTTTGTATTCAATTTTAATATTTTTAATTGCGTAAGTTTAATTAATTTAGGTTTTATTAAGGGCAATTTACTTAAATAAATAGAATGGGAGATTTCTTTACCTAAATGTGTAAAACTATTTGTAGTTACGTGCATGTGCAAAAAGCTATTTCTATGTAATCCGTGGCAACCCACCACGGTTTCAAAACGTGCATAAACCGTGGCAGGTCCCAGCGGTTTAGGAGCAAAAAATATAGAGTGTAAACCGTGGTAAGTCATCACGGTTTACGAAGGAAAAATGGCATGCATAAACCGTGGAGAGTCACCACGGTTTATGAGGAAAGTTGATTGCACATAAACCTTTGTGGGTTACCACGGTTTATGTAGGTAAATAATGGCCAGAAAACCTTGTAGGTTCCCACGGTTTACTATGACGGGAAGTCTATATATATGTGGGTGATTCAAACTCCATAAGAGATCATTCTCACAATGGCTAGTGAGGAAGAGAGTTTTCTTGCCCTAGTGCATTGCTCTGGAAAAATAAAAAAAAAAAGCAAAAGCCAAGGTGTGAAGTTTACAGACAGAGAACCACTAAGTATTTTTATCAGTTCGTCGATGAGTTTGTCAGATTTGAAGAACAGCATCTTGGAGAAGCTTGGCGTGTTGGGTAGCAAGTGGGTGAAGAAACTATTCTACAAGATTCCCATGGCGGTTGTCTCGATCGGTATTCAGTATGAAACCTTTGCGGTTAAGGCTGATAAAGATATTAGGGTTCTGTTCTACTGTGTAAGGAGTTTTCCGGAGATCAGAATCCATGAGTTGTTCGCGAAGTTGGAGGTTGGTGTCGATAGTTCTGGGGCATCCGCTCCAGTTCCTTGCCCAGCTGCCGCGGGTGGTGCATCTAGTTCGATGCCTGCGGTCAGACCGTATCTTCCGCCGGTTCAATCACCTTCGTTTGCGGCTGATTTAGACCGAACGGAGGTTGTTGGTTCTGTACCTTTGGAGAGTGCAGCAGTCATTGAGCCTCCCCACGTTGTGGGCACCGATGGTGGCCTCGTACCTTATATCGAAGACTTTGGTGGACCTGATCAAGTAGAGAATGCAATGTGTGACGATGAGTCTGACCAGGAGCCTGTTGATATCGATGGTGATAGCGACGATGACATAGATGGCGATCCACATGCGCAGCATCGGCCTTCAAGTTCTAGTTCTCATTAATACCCTCCACACTTCTCCACACTAAACTTGGAAGCTCTTGGTCAACAGGAAGACAGTGGTAACAGAGTGGGGGGATCTTCTATAGAATTTCAGATTGGGCAATCATTCCAGAGTAAAGATGAAGCTGTGCTGAGTGTAAAGGACTATAGCATCCGGCGAGGTGTTGAGTACAGAGTCATCGAATCGGATCATTTGAGGTATCATGGAAAATGCAAGGAATTCGGCAAGGGTTGTACTTGGTTGATTCGTGTAGCGCTTCGTGCACGAAAGGGGACTTGGGAGGTTAGGAGGTACAACGGGCCACACACATGCCTCGCAACTTCTATTTCAAGTGATCACCGTCAGCTGGATTACCACGTTATATGTGTGAGGATTCTTCCTATGGTTAGGGCCGATGCTGCGGTTACGGTAAAGGTACTTCAACAAGCGACAGAAGCTGATTACGGTTTCAGGGCTAGTTACAGGAAGGTTTGGATGGCTAAGCAGAAGGCAGTGGCACAAATATACGGAGATTGGGAAGAGTCTTACGCGGAGTTGCCACGTTGGATGCTAGGGATCCAGGTGACAATGCCGGGAACAATCACGGTGCTGAAGACGTCTCCTGTTCGGATTGGTGGTGGGGTTGATGAGTCCACGGTGTACTTTCACCAGCTTTTCTGGACATTTCCACCCTGTATCGAGGCATTCCGACATTGCAAGCCCCTCGTTAGTATTGATGGTACCCACTTGTATGGGAAGTATGGAGGGACGCTGCTGTTGGCGATAGCTCAGGACGGAAACTCGAACATCCTCCCGATAGCATTTGCCCTTGTGGAGGGCGAAAATGCAGAGTCGTGGTCATTCTTCTTGTCCAATCTCCGAGAGCATGTGACTCCTCAGGAGGGTATCCTTGTTATCTCTGACAGGCATAATGGGATCAAGGCAGCGCTTGAGGCACATGAGACTGGATGGCTTCCTCCTTGGGCTTTCCGGGCCTACTGTATAAGGCATGTGGCTGCAAATTTTGCCCTAACGTTCAAAGGTAAGGACTCAAGGAGGATGCTGGTGAATGCTGCCTACGCAAAGACTGAGGCAGAGTTTTACTACTGGTTCGACATCATGCGGACTGAGAATCCAGCAATGTGTGACTGGGCCAACCGTATGGAGTATGACAAATGGACCCAACATGAGGATGCTGGTCGACGGTTTGGGCACATGACCACAAACATCAGTGAATGTGTGAACTCCGTGCTAAAGGGAACTCGCAACCTGCCGGTCACATCATTGGTTAAGTCAACCTACGGGAGGCTTGCTCAGCTATTTGTGGTACGGGGACAGACAGCAGAGGCACAACTCGAATCTGGCCATGAATTCTGTCAGGCATTGGTCAAGGCTATTGATCGGAACCTAAGAGACTCTAGGTGCTTCACTGTGACATTATACGACAGGCATCAGTCCGAGTACACCGTCGCTGAGACAACACCAACGGGGACCTTCTCGCTAGGTAGCTATAGAGTTTCCCTTAAAGATCACCGATGCGACTGTGGCCACTTCCAGGCGCTGCATTATCCTTGTTGCCACGCCATTGTGTGTTGCGCCTACTCCCGACTTAACTGGGCGTCATATGTTCACGAGGTGTATCGTATGAGTGAGGTGTTCAACGTTTACAACCAGGGGTTTCTCCCACCTATCCCTGAAGGACTATGGCCTCCATACGCTGGGCCAACCATCATTCCTGACCCTAATATGCGGCGTGCAAAGGAAGGTCGTCCAAAGGCAACCAGGATCCGTTGAAGTATGGATCAGTCTCAGGAGAATCAGCCGAAGCGTTGTGGGCTATGCCGTCAGCCTGGGCATACGCGGAGGAACTGTCACCAGCGAAGACAAAGTGGTGGAGGGGATGCGTAGATCTCATGCCGTCTATGCTGTTTCAGTTGTTTCATGGTCTAGATAATGTTAGTAATGTATGGTTGGTTAAGTATGTAACTGTCAAGATGTTTCTTTAACACAAAAATTTCAGATGAATAAACTCCTGTTATTTAACCTGTTTGATTAAACCACTTTGGACATCTTTCACATTGTGCATTATAATATAAACCGTAGAGGAACATATCAAATAATCTGAAACCGGTTAAACTACTTGGTCAAAAGATAAATAATATTTAACATAAGTCTGAAAGCCATAAATACTAAGTAGCATGCTCAATACATAAACTAACAAAGTCCTTACCGGACAGGAACATATAACATAACTAATCTGAATCCTCAATGGTGTCACTGTCATCATCGTCGAACTGGCCAAGCAGGTGTCCTCCGGTGCCACACAAAGGAGGACGCCTCACCCGCCTAGGTCTGTGATCTGCCGCTGGTGCTGAGGGCTGTGCGGGAACCGCGCTGAAAGCAGAGGCAGGTGTCCCTCCTAACGCAAACCATGGGTCAGACGGAGATACTGCAGGCTCGTTGAGGTCAACTGCCAAGTGAGCCTGAACATCGTCACTCCGTGGCTGCTGATCAGCAAACTGGGCATGCACCTCAGGCATCTGTGGCCTATAATGGGTATCATCATCATCCCTAAGCATGTCTGCTATGTCCCTGTAGAACTCGGACTTAGTAACAGCATCAGCAATGTCCATCCCGACAGCCGCGGTAGTAAACTCAGCAAAAGCATGTAGGCTCACGTTCCCAAACAGCTGAGAGCTAGTACCCACGTCAAACGTCAGCTGATCCATACATTACTAACATTATCTAGACCACGGCAAACTCCCTCTACTCGCGATCGGTGGTCCGGGTCCCTATACGGCGACGCCGATCGACTCGTCTGTTATCTGGTCTATCATAAACGTGCACTCTAGGAGGTGCCTGGGACGACCCTCTGTGACGCGCCTCCTCAGTCAACACAATCGGCCTCGGATCCTGAAATGCTACATCGGGGGATAGAAACCTGTGTGCCACACGGCACCACCACTCCAGGTAATCTGCTGATGGACCAGGGTCGAGGACTCGATCGACCCATATGACTGACTGAAGCCTGTCCTCCCAAAACTGGTGCCACTCCTGATAATATGTAGGAAACCACCGGTCCCCACCCCTACCATCCTTCGCATGTAGCCAATCTATGTTCAGAGCTCCCTCTGGGAGATGCTGAACACCGCCAAACTGGGGTAGAACCCTATCGACCTGGTGCCACTCGATCGCAGCAAAATATATCAGGCTAGTGACGGCCGTCCATAGCCGTCAGTGCTCGTCAGCTAGTATCTCCAGATGAATAACAGCAGCAACATCAACAGAAGAATAAGGCTCCCACACAAACTGCATAGAAACAGTAAGAGTTTGATGAGACAGTGACATTTAAGAAAAACTACTACAACTATCAGTAATAAATAAATGACTCACATCGTGGACACGCAGTCGATCCAGTGCAAGGCGTGCAGAAACTAATCTCTGTGCCCCTGCATCGTTCCTCGGCACAAACTCAGCCCACCTACAATTTTAATTGAAATGATGTAAAAACAAACCATAACAGATGCTGTTTTTACAATTTATGAGCGGAAAATACTAAACCATACCTGGAAGCAAGAGGAAACTCGAACCGGTCAAAACCAGTGGGCCTCAGAGTGGGAAACCTCCAGAAAATCCAAGATTGTAGTAGCTGTAGCGGCCCAGCCAAGTTAACGACGTTCCTGTTTGTACCACGACAAAGACACCTATACAACCAGGCCAATGCAGCGGAGCCCCAGCTATATCTGCCCAAGTCGTCCAATGATGCCAAATAAGGCAACCAGCGAAGGTGTACCCTGTTTGCATTCTTGTCTGCAAACAGCTGAGACGACAACAGCATCAGGATATAAGCGCGTGCGTATACACGCACGGTCTCATCAGTAGCATCTGCAGGGAGAACCCGGAACCTCTCGTGGAACCATGTGTAACACACTGTCATCTGCTTGACTTTACTCTGTGGAGGTAACTCCCCGAACAACTCCCCGAACCACACCCATGCTGGTCTACCGTGTTCCATCAGATTCTCAAACTCATTCAAGCACCCACTAACGGGCGCACCATCAATCGGCAAACCCAGCTGATACGCAACATCCTGTAAAGTAATGGTGCACTCACCAAACGGCATATGGAACGTGTGGGTCTCCGGACGCCACCGCTCAATAAATGCGCTAAGGAGAGACTCATCAA
This sequence comes from Arachis stenosperma, assembly GCF_014773155.1. NCBI lineage: Eukaryota > Viridiplantae > Streptophyta > Magnoliopsida > Fabales > Fabaceae > Arachis > Arachis stenosperma. Next base: position 30,291,064 of record NC_080380.1, on the reverse strand, counting down.
CCCAGAACCACTGACTGTTTAGCCTAGCCAGATGATACAAGCCCGCAGTCTCCAGATACGGTATAATCCGGTCATGTAAGGGCATATTCTGCTGCCGCCTAACGGCGCTAATAACCCTACTAGGCTGCAAAACGTGGGTAACAAAATCCCTTAACATACCACCATTACAAACAACACCAAACATAATTTTCGTAAAAATTATTAGACTCGTCATATTAAATTCATTGATTCTCTTATTGTGTAATAAACAGTGAAGCTACGATTACTATGCACTCATTATAAAAATATAAATACAGAAAAAAAATATTTTTCAATAAAATATTAACATTTATAATAAAATATTTTACAAAAATACTATTAACCGGACTAACAAGATAAATAAGCATAATCAAATATGCATTACTAACAATACCGATAATAATATTAACATTTACGTAGACAATATTAATAAATGCCTCACATTTTGATTGACAGTAACCATAATAATATCAATATTTATGTAAATAACATTAATGAGAATAACAATACAAATAAACATAATAAAATATTTTTACTAACAATATTTCTAATAATATCAATTGCTATATTAGTATGAATTTTAATAACAATAATAATAACAATAATAGTAACTAACCTCTTCGTCGATATATCCTGCCACGTGAGCGACTCCATTTAGTCAGTACAAGCGATCCTCATCCTCCATTGGCTCCACCACCCACTCCTCCTTCACACCTCCAAACTTTTCCAAATCCTCTCAACACAACAACAACTTGCTTTTTTTTGTGCTGTCTCAAATGATCCGTCCCTGCCTTCATCGGATTACTTATATAGCTACACACACATAAACCGCAGTGAGTTACCGGGTTTTATGTGCAATCAACTTTCCTCATAAACCGTGGTGACTCTCCACGGTTTATGCATGCCATTTTTTCTTCGTAAACCGTGGTGACTTACCACGGTTTACACTCTATATTTTTTGCTCCTAAACCGCTGGGACCTGCCACGGTTTATGCACGTTTTGAAACCGTGGTGGGTTGCCATGGATTACATAGAAATAGCTTTTTGCACATACACGTAACAACAAACAGTTTTGCACATTTAGGTAAAGAAATCTCCCATTCTATTTAAATAAGTAAATTGCCCTTTTATTAATATAAGTAAATATATAATATGATAGACATGTATTTAGAATTATATTATTTATTTTATTTTTCTAAAAAATGAAAAAATTTAATATTTTCATATATTATATATAATATTTTAAATAAATTATATTTGTAAAATATTTTGATAAAAAATTATATTATATAAGAATATTTTTAACAAAAATAGTTCGTTAATAAATTTTAAATATAATAATCTAATTATTTGTTAAGTAATATAAAATCAAATTTTAATTATTTTGTATTTTTACGTTACAGTTTAAAATATTATTTTAATATAATTTTTTAATATTATAAATTTTTTTTGCATAATAATTAATCTTAATGAATAAAGAATATTCATATTTTTTGTATTTATATGTTTTATATTTAATTATTTAAGACTAAAAGATTTTATTGCCATTTAAAGTATTGTGTATTAAAGTATTGTATGTCATTTAAAATACTTATTTATGTATTAGTAGAATATTCTATATTTATTAGAATTTATCAGTACTCTTCTTTTATATTAGCCTTTAATTTTCATCTAATAAAATCTAATGATCTATATAAATATGACATATCCAATAAAAACATAATTGTTGTGCTTATTTTAGACATATCCATAAAAATTATTAATTTACTCGTAATATAATCGACTTTGATTTTATCTCAAAAAAGATAATTATCTGATTATTTGTGTGTCTGAGAATTAATGTTTGTAAATAAATGTTAATATGAACGGTTCTGCTAAGAAACTAACTAATTAAAAAATATTTTCGTTACAAAAAAAATCAACTCCCACTATTTTAATTTTTTGAATTTAAAATTATAAATAAAAAGAGATTGACTTAGTTGATTTATATTGTAGTTGGCTCTCCAAATTTTTTTATTTTTTGGTCAAACGTAATTTTAAAAAAATAAATATTATTTAAATATTATTATTTAAAATTATATTAAAATAAAAAATAACAAAAAAAAGTGAAAGTTAAAGACTAGCATCTTAATATAAAAGATCAAATAAAATAAGTAATTAACATATTATCACTATTTCAACATCATTCTAAAAGATGAAAAAGTTAGAAATTATTGTTTTTATAAAAAATATGTTTAAATAAAAGTTCAATCCACATTGAGTTAATCAAATATTACTCAAACACCAATTATATTTATTCGAGACAATCTTAATGTGTGTTAAGACATGATTAACGACAAACCGAACACACGGTGCCCTATGTGTCACATGTTATACTCATAGAACGTGTGAGATGGACAATTAAGGATAGCACGGTTGATTGGAAATTTGGAATAGATGGTTAATATAGATATTCTCCTATTAAGTTATGCGTTCTATTTTTTTTTTTGTGACTAAACAAAAAAGAAAGAAAAAAAAGAGACAAAACTAAATTAATTGGCTAGGGTCATATCTAAATCTATTAGATGTTGAAGTTCACTCCATGGTTGGCTCCAATTCGAGTGAATGTCCGCGACAGAAGCAGCTGCTTTAGCCATACAATCTGCAACACTATTTGCAGTCTTCTGAATTAAAAGAATAGAGACTCTCCAATTCCAATTCATAACCTCCTGAATATGCTTTGCCAAATCCCATTCCGGAATATCCTTACTAAGCATTCTTTGGTTTACCAAGAAAAGAGCTTCTAAACAGTCTGTTTCACAAATAACCTCACGAAATCCACTCTCCCAAGCAAGAAGTAAACCTCTCCAAATTGCATACAATTCAGCAAAAAGAACACTGCACACTTCGACTTTTCCAGTGCAACCTTTCAACCAACATCCATCAGAAATGCGAATAATACAACCAAAACCAGCATAGCCAGAAGGAGCAAACCAACTAGCATCACAATTCAATTTAACAGAATGAACCGGAGGTGGAACCCAATGCAAACAAAGTGAAGGAGGAGACAGAGATTGATGCATAGCAAAAATAGTGTGAAACTCCCTTACTGAACTACGAATCAAAGTCACCACTTTACTAGCACTCCATGAATCATCTATATTAAATAAGCCATGATTCCTACTTCTCCAAATCCACCAGATGGTCGAAAAGAAAAGAAAAGCATCTCCACTCCTTGCACCTCTGTAGAGCCATGTAAATTCGAGTTATCTGAATACAGGCCTAAAAGGGTCCAGACCTCCTTGGCACTAGGGCACTCCCAAAGACAATGAAGAATGGATTCAGAACCATTCTGACACCGATGACAGGTGCTAGATAAAGCTAAACCACGACCCAAACGAAACTCTGCCGTAGGAATAGCATTATGAAGACTGAGCCAAATCAAGAACTTATACTTCTCAGGAATATGCAGACGCCATACCCACAACCAATTATCATGCTCATTCCAGTCAAATTTTCTTTTGGCTAGCCAACTGTACCCATTCCTAGCTGAGTAGAGTCTAGAAGATGCCACACCCCACGACCAACCCGAACTCTCTCCAGCATTCAAATCCGGATTATAAGCATTCAAAAAATGAAATGAAATGACCAAAAATGTTTTTACTAAAATTTAGTATAGAGTATACTTTTAAATTGTGCTTTAAAAAATTTTAATCGAATATTTTATTTCTAACAAATTTTTGTTAATCTAAAATTTTTTGAGACAGATTGATTTTATGGTCTTGGAAGTTGGAACTAATTCTTTTACAATGATAATTTTTTAAAATTTAATTATTTTATAATAAAATTTGTTAGAGATTTACTTATTTAATACACATATTAAAAATTTTATAAAAAATCACGAAATGCCCCATCTATTTGATAAAAATAGTTTTCGAAGATTTTTAGAATAATAAAAAATTATTAGAGATCAAAATTTCTAATCTAAAAATTATTCAACAAAAAAAAGTGAAATAAGTTGTGCACTGATGGATCTTAAGTATAGATTTGTAATGCCTTCTTTTCTGTCTCCCATAATTAGTTAGTTTGCTTCACTAATCGAATGAAGTTTAAATTTACTCCAAGCAGAGAAGGAAAAAAAGAGAGATCATCATTAACTTAAGGGAAAAAAAAGGGAACAGGTAAATATAAATCGGTTGATAGAGTCATTATTACAAGGTTACATAATTTAATTTACAACTTAATCAATGGTACATCACAGAAGCTTTATATGTGAAGAATTAATGTGTCCTGGATGAGTCATCAACTCTGCTAGAGGCTAATTCAATCTCATACTTGTGCATAATAGGAGTTGCACACACAATGCTTGAGTCAGTTACCATAATAGAAGAGACAGTATAGATGCTACTGCTTTCAGTATAGCCCTGTGAAACTTGCACTGGATGAGCAACAAAAGTACCTCCAATCAAGTGTTGAAATGGATTCAATGGTTCTGGAATCTCATCTGAACCTTCCAACATTTTCACCACAACACTCATATTAGGCCTTAGTTCTGGCCTATATTGGACACACCATAGAGCCACCCTGACCATTCTCATTGTCATTTCCTTTTGTTTCTCTTCCATTTCCGCCACTATTTTCGAATTTCCTAATTCTCCGCCATCGTATTTCTTCCAAACCCAGATTGGAAACCATTCTTGACTTTCTGAAAGATTCGTGTCTACGTTTCTTCTCCTGCCTACGGTGATAAATTTAGAAAATTTTAGTAATAATTTATCTGCCAACTTCTGCCAACTCTTATTTATATTTGTGTTTCATGGAAGTGTATTCGTAGATGTGTCTAATAATTAATATATTTTAAATACATATATAAAGAGACACATCCAGAAAATATATCTATAAAGACACTTCTATTAAACACAGTTATAAAAAAGACATTTTTATTAGACACATCCACGAACATACTTCCATGAAACACAATTATAAATAAGAGTTGGCAGAAGTTGGCAGATATGCTGTTGGTAACGTAGCGGAACCGTATATAAAATAGTTTTACACGTTTATCTAATCGCATGACATGTCAGTAAAAATAGTAATCCAACAGAACAGATATAATTGAATGATTATTCAGAACATTTTATACTGTAAGTATATCAAAATCAAACTTGTACGATATAGTAAACAATTTTGGACAAATTTTGCTCCTTGATCTATACATATCAACCTATCTACCTTACCTATGATTTCGAATAACAACATGCCAAAGCTGTAAACATCGCACTTGTGAGTGACAGGAAATGGCATCCAAAGCTCCGGTGCAGCGTAACCGGGAGTTCCCCTGCCTCCAGTCATGGATATATGAGTATTATCCCTGTTACAAAGCTTGGCCAAACCAAAATCGGCGACTTTTGGATTGAAATTCTTGTCCAAGAGAATATTCCCTGGTTTTATATCATAATGGATTATTCTGTGTTGGCACTCTTCATGTAAATAAGCGATGCCTCTTGCTGTTCCAACCGCAATCTCATGAAGCTTTTCAAACTCCAAAGCCTTGATTTCTCTAAACAAATACCTGTCAAGAGATCCATTTCCCATGTACTCATAAACCAACGCTATCAAGTTCCTTTCGAAACAAAATCCGTACAGCCGAACAAGATTGAAATGGTGGATCCTACCAAGTGTTCCCATTTCTGCCATAAACTGTTCTTGAATTCTTTTGTCAGAACTTCCATACAACACCTTCACAGCCACAATTGTGCCGTTGCTGAAGATTCCTTTGTAAACTGCGCCGAAACCTCCTGATCCCAACAAATTCGAGTAGTTATCGGTCGCAATGCGTAGCTGCTGATCGGTGAATCTAATTGGCTTCTCCCTTTCAATATCATTCAAGAACTTATCAATTGTGATTGTCAAGAACGGTATGGCTGGACGAACCGATCCGTCTTTATTATTCTTCATCCTTTCTCGGCATACACAAACTACAATAGCTACCTTCACCATTATCACAACTGCATAAAAAGATGATTACCAATGGTGAGGATGAAACGAATTAATTACTTTTATAGTTGGGTTGAGACTCAACACATAATGAAAACAATAATAATAGAGACCAGAAAGCTTACCAACGACGATAGTTGCATAAATCCCTGCGCCTGCACCATCTGTGCTTGACATATCTATCACAGCTTATAGTTTGAACTTTGAAGTGGCAAAGTGAACCAAGAGGCAAAAATGTCTGGTTTATATATGCAACAGTCCTTGTTCATTATTAGGGGGAAAAAGATCATATGTGACGCATATTCTATATTTCAAACGAAGGCTATTATATGTCTCTCTGCGGATTCGTATTTTATTTTAAATTTTTTTTTTCTATGTGTGGACAATGTTAAAAGTTGTGTACAATTACTCTATTAAATTTTTGGGTTTAGATACTTTTTTATCTAATAAATTTAAAAATTAATTATTATTTTATTAATGGGATAAACTACAAAAAATACACTCGAATAATTTTGTCGTTGATAAAATACACTCAAATTTTGTTATTGAAAAAATACTTTCAAATAATTTTAAAATACGACAAAATGGCCAACATTAAATTTGTATTCTCAAAGAATGCTTTAGATATTGAACTTTGATCCAGGTTTTTGGTAAGCTTAATTAGGAAAATGAGATATTTTTATTTTTAAAAGTTTTTTTTGTGACTATTTATTTTTAAAAGTTGATAATCTTTTGTTAAGTATATTTTTTTTGTGATTTTTTTAATCAACAATCAATAAAATTTTTAAAAAATAAAATAAAATATAGAGATCAAATTTTTATCTCTTTTTTTTGTGTATTTTTTAACAGTTATGTAAATATTCCTATAAAATTTTGGATTAAATGCATAAACAGTTTGTCAAATACAAATGTTCGCTTGTCACTTACAAAAAAATAATATTCTTTTTGGATATTTTTATTGCGTTTTTAAATTATTTGAAAGTATTTTTGTCGATAATAAAATTCGAGTATATTTTTATCAGCAACAAAATTATTTAGGTATATTTTTTATAGTTTACCCGTATTGATGTGATAATACACTATTAAATGTATATAAAATAAACCAAATTGGGTTGATCTTATGATTAATTCACTACTCCTCTTAATTAAGTGTTAGAGATTTGAATCACGCCTTATATATGCAGCAACTCATTGGTCAAAAATAAATTCTTATATAGAATTTAAATTTACGATGGATTAATCTTTAGTTTGCCAAATTAAAAGATATAGTAGAAAAAAAAAACATATGTATAAAACTCTTTATTGTTACATTCTTTGAGTAAACTATATTTTGTCTTTAAAATTTGTTAAAAATTTTAAAAATATCTATAAGTTTTATTTTGTTTTAATTTTGTCTCAGAAATTTTCAAAAATTTAACTTTTTAAACTTAGTTGTCATGCATTATTGTTAGATTGATCCTAAATTTTTTGAAAATTTAACTGTTAGTGATATATTTAATGCAAATCGAAAACTTTATGAATAAAATTGAAGTAAAATAAAATTTAGAGATTTTTTTAATAAATTTTAGGAAAAAGAATATGCTTTATTCTTTTTTATTTTATATAGAAATTATTGATGCAAAAGCTAACGAGTAAAGATTCTTTCTATTCATTTTCATGAAGGACAAGACTATCACTAAAAAAAGGACACTTCGACCTTCATCCTTTTTATTTTGGGATAATATGACCTATTTATTAAAAAATTTGTTAAATAATAACGATAATTATTTTTTGGGGGGTTTTATTTGTATTTTGTGGGGGTTTAAAATAGTTTTAAATTTCTCGCAAAATTCTTTTCACCAATATAACCAACTATAAATCTATAACCATTACTACCATCACATTCTTCATCCTCATCATTATCACTTATACCTCTAATATTTTTAGGAATGTCAAATAGGTTAGCCCGACCCATTTAGGCTCGGTCCATTTTAAATCCACTTTATTTGCAGACCATAATTTTTCAGTTGGGACCATTTATGGTCAACCCAATGAATTAAACGGATTGACCTGTTTATCCTTTTATTTTTTTTAAAATATTTTGACAGAAAATATCACTTTTGAATCAAAAACCTTAAACAAACAGTATTTTTTTTAATTGATGAGTCAAATTTTCGGGACAGATCGAGAAAAATATTAGCTAAAAGTACTATTTTTTAAGAAAAAAATAAACGGACCACCCGTTTAGTCCGCGAGTTTGCCCATTTAACCCTTCATTTTTTCAGGTTAATCGGACTCAGCCCATTTAACCCGAAACTTAAACGGACTTAATTTTAGAGATAAAGTTCGCCCGTTTAAAGAGGTAAACGGGTTAACCCGATAGATTTAGTTCATTTTAACGGCTCTAACTATTTTTGTTGTGTAACCATATTTTATTATCATTATTATCTTGTCTAACGTCATCATCACCAAAACCAATATCATCAATATTAATATTCTTTTATTTCGTTTCTTATTCGATATTATTTTTTTCCTTAAAAAGGATTCGTACTACAGACTGCAGTTATTTTTTTTTTCTTGCGACAATATTTCTAACAACGATTTTTTAATCACCACTAGTGAAGTAATTTTTAAAAAATAAATTTATGAATAATTTGTGAAAATTTAAAATTCTATAAATTATAAATAAAATTACCACAAAATTAATTTTTGTTATTATTTAATTAATTTTTTAAACAAAAAATTATAATATCCTAAAATAAAAAGATTAAGGTCTGAAATATTTCTTTTTATTAACAAAGATTGCTTTGTTCTTCATAAAAATGAATAAAAATCAAATTGAATATTTATTCAAAACTAACTTCATCGTCAACTAATTAAAGATATAATCATATACATGTATAATGAACTTATCACTCTTAAATTGATAATGTTAATTTTAAATTAAAGGATATTATTCTTAATACAAAACATATTTATAATAAACTTTTATCAAATTAAGGTTACATTATCAATTTTGAAATGATATTATCTTGTCACTTGTATGTTCTAATTTCGATAAGACCAAATGTGTCAAAACTATGCAAATAAAAACAATTGCGTTGATCCGGTGGATATACTTGATTAAACGCGTAATCCTAAGGCAACCAGAAAACAAGCATTGAGGACAAAATATCGAACGTCAAATACTATATTTGGTTTAATTTCCTAGCACCTTCCGCCGAGGATATTGATCAATAATAAAACCGCTCGAGGTTATCTTATTTAGTATTTATTGAATCTTAAATAAATAAATTAAGACTGTTTTTGCTGGATTCTTTTTTGTTATTAATTATTTTCGTTAGTAAAAACTCTATTATATGGTGATTATTCGTGAAAATTTTCCTTCTTAATAATGAGTAAAGTTGGTGTAAAAGAATCATGGTTGAAACTTTTCACCATTGGACCCTTTCCATTATTTGAAGACTATCCTATATTCCTATTGCATCTGGAAACAAGGGTGAATGGGTGATATATTCATTCTTTAATTTACGGAAAGTCATGGTGAAGAATTGATTTCGGTTGATGTCATTACCTAAATGATTCAGGGCATTGGTATCGAAACACATATTCAAGTGGTGGTTTTCTAGCTATAAACTTACAATAAAGATTACATTATTCAAGAAATATTGACCTACTTGAAAACAGAGATAAGGAGGCCTTTTGTATAGCATGTCATATTCCATTAAGAGTGACGACAACTGTGCGGGGTGTAGGATAATCCCGGTGCTCACAAAGCCATATACCCTTCAATTAACCATAATTAAACATCATCAGAAAATCTAATCAATAGTTTAATGGAATAATAATCCAGATAATGATAAGGTATTGTTCCACTTCCACAATAATGGAGTGACAGAGTCCATTTATTAAGGGTCAATGACAAGGTCACTCATTTTAAAGTAGTTTAACGTTATTTTTTATCAAATCAATTTAATCACATTTACCCTATATTACTATGAATTTAATTTGAAGTAGCATCTTATGACAACAAACAGAACTCACATGCACAATCATTGAAATTAAAGGAACCCAATGCAACGCCAAGCAACTTATCAAGTATGTGATTTTTGACAATAAAAATATTTACAATATGGCATTACTAAAATACTCACCTGCCATGTTCCCATGTTAAGCCTTCCATTCGTAATAGGTATCCTAAAAGAACAAATAGTAGAAAAAAAATATAAATAAAATAATTCTGCATAACCCATAATAACGAATTAAGCTGAACATGAAGTCATTGAATTTCTTACAAGAGTGCACAACCAAACATAGATGATTTGATATGTGCAGGCATGTCATCTGGGCCTGAAATTATAGTCATAAGTAGAAGATTATATTATAGCCAATTCATTTTATATAGAGGAAAAACTTTAATTAAACAGTGATAATTATTTCGAAACACTACGAAGTTTTTAAGAAAAAAAAATTCTTTTCGTTCTTTAATATTTATTTTTGTTAAGCTGTTGGGGATAATTGTCAATATCATTTAATTTTTTATTATTTTTTAAAATATTGTAATTAAATTTATTGTGTAAAACTGAAAAATATTAATAATTTTTAAATTATTTTTATTTATAAAATTTTAAATAAAAAATATATTAATGATTAACATATCATATAAATATATTCTGAAAAAAGATCATTGATAGAAAAACTAATTAATCTCACAAAAATTAAATATTAAAGATCCAAAAAAGTAATTTTTTTTTTTATTAAAAATCGGAGAGATGAGTATTCACCCTTTTATATACTATTAGATGACTGTTTCTTCAATCTGTTCTGACAAAGTGCAAATTCCAATTATTTCATTACTTCACCAATTAACAATGCAAAGATCACTAAAATAATCAACTTCAAAATAAATAAATAAGCAGAAACTTGAGATTATTGGTGAATAAAATCAGCACTGACCCTCTATAGTATGCCTCCAAGGTGCAGATGGCCCCTGCACAACAACATTACAAAATGGAGACTTCTTCACATCATAAATCATTGGCATTAGAGTAAATTAATTCATATTAGCTAAACTAAAATTGAACTAACCTCAGGAACTATCCGATTGAGGAACGTTTCTGTATCATCCCGAACATCATAGTCATAATTCTCATTGATGGTTAGAGAAGCACTTGTGTGATGCACTGTATTTTCTCCTCATTATATTTTTCAGGTTAGTCTAAGGATTCAAAAAAAAAAAAAAAAACAAAGGAGGGGGGAGGGGCGTTGCAATTTACAAGAATATACTTACAAAATACATGAGCTAGGCCACACTTGAATCCAGACAAATCTTGTTCAATTTCTTTCACTATCTGAGTCAATGACCATTTGTTTAACCCATGATGATACAGTACAAATGTTTTAAAGAATTACAGAAAAAATAGAATCCCATGATCGATCACTGAAACTATGCGTGACAATAGACACCAACACAGTATATTAAAATTATGTTTAAGTTACTTCTTCAATTTCGGATATCAAAGTAATGGAGTGTGAGATTTGCAAACACATCATGAATTTCACGTCTCATCCAAAATGGTTGGAAAATTGATGAATGGTAGAAAGTGTAAGCAGTTCCACTAACTTAGCTGAGTCAGCAATAACTAATTATCTAATTGCTAACTAACTCTGAACTAATTCAAAGATGGGTTTTTCCTATTACTATTACTATTATTATTAATAATTAAGATTAAAGAAGAGAAGAGAAGAGAACCTTTGGAGTAACGAGATGACAACCGCGTTTGTGAGGAGGCAAAGTAATGGTTTTCTGGGCCCATTTGGGAGCAGCCACCACAGCCATGTTGCCAGGGTCCTTCATTGACATTCTTGTTGGGTTCATGTTCAGTGACCGAACCGGAACCTTGTTGGCCGGTAAACCCACTGACAAGAATTGCATGCTTGAAAAACTAAACAAGCTAAAGCGCTGTGTTATGGGCTGGTCTATGTTTGTGGTTGAACCATGAAACGAAAACAATAAATATCTGAAGCTATGAATATATACTGCCACATACACTATTGATTGTGGCTGGAGTGTGTTACTACTATGACCACATTATGTGCAATGCAATCTTGACCGCACATGCCCACCTGGAGATTATTAGTGCTTTATTAATTATCGGAGATTAAATTTCAAAGTGTTCTCTGAGACGCTCGAGATTCAAATGGTATTAATTATAGGATTAAAAAAACGTACTATTGTAGTCTTAATATTTTTTTTCTTTAACAGGATGCTAAGGTGACTTGATAGCGACACTTGTAATAATAATATAATGACATATCAGTCAATGACATATGATATATTATACATGATCTGCAGAATCATATGTTATATCATAAAACACATATTTTTAATAAATTAAAAATTAAAATACATTTTGTTTCGATTCTTATAATTATAAAATGATAAAATCTTAAAAATATTTATAAAGATGATAATATTTAAACAATATGTAAAAAATATAATTAAAATTAATATATTTAAAAATATTAAAATTTTTAAATTTATAAAATAAAATTAGTGCATAATTACATAAACTAATTTTAAAGATTAAAATGAGTTATTTAATATAAAATTAAAGACTAATTTAGTATTTTTACAATAATGACATAATAAATTATAGGTAAATTCTAGCCTACTCTTCCTATAATAACATGTAATTTACCCTCTGTGACATGTCATCTTTTAATTGGTTGCTATGTTAACTATGGTTAACTTATTGGTAATTAAATTATAGTCCAAAGTGGGTGATTATGTAATTAAATACCTCCAAATTTAATTTCAATGCCATCCAGAAATCTCATATCATCATCACTATCACCATCATCATCATCATTATCATCATCATTATTTTCATTTTCTTTTTCGTCTTTCCCTTCTACACTATCATCATAAAAAGCCATCATAATCGATTTCACGTTCTTAAATTTTAAGATTTTCTAAATTTCGCAAACGTAAACTTAGTCTCACATGGGCTAGGTTCACAAAACAAAAGCAGTTTTTATAACTAAACACAAAGAACACAAAACACAGAACACGACCTTACTTGAACAGGATCTATTCTATAGGCTCGTACATCTGTATCATTGAGTTCTAAGAACAGTGTTCTGATAGACTCAAAAAATTTTTTCCTGGCCATTTAATTAGTTATTTTCTCTAAATACTTAGTGTGTGTTTGGATTACGGTTTGCAAACGGGAGTTTGAATAAAATATAAAATAAATGTTGTTTGGATTACACTATTCAAATCACTTTTAGATACAAAATTACTAAAATAGACATCAACTTAAATAATTTTTGTATATTATTTTAATTTAGATATTTGAATAGATGTTATTAATTAATTCTATAATAAAATTAATATTTATACACTAAGATAAAAATAATATATAAAAATTGGCAAAATATACTTTTAATTAAAACTAACAAAATATAAATTTTAGAGAGTACTAAAAATAATAAAAAAAATTGAATATTTATTTTAGTAGTAATTGAAATAAATCAAAAAAAATTTTATGATATTTTTTATACAGTATATTTTTAGTACTCTTAATACTCTTTTTTAGTATGTTATAATTTTTTATTATTATTATTTACAATTAATTTTTTGTTTAATTTACTTTTTTAATAGGATCAATATATTATATTTAAAAAAATAAAAATAATACAAAAAAATTATAATTATAAAAGTGTATAATATCAAATAAATAATTAATAAAAAATAGTAAATAATAGAAAAAGATAGTTCATATAAACAAAAATAATATAAATAATACAATAGTATGTATAAAGGATAAAATTGGTAAAAAATAAATAAAGATTAAGTATTGATGGCTAAAAGCCCGTTGGTGAAACGCAGAAGCTTGCTTCTTGAAAACGTGGTTTTGAATGCAAAATCACTTCTGCGTTCATGAATCAAAAATTTGCCAAACCAAAAATTACAGCTTTCAAGATATCTAAACGTACTTCTTCTCTTTGAACGTGGTTGCCAAACACACCCTTATTTCCTGGTTCATCAAAATATGGAACACCCAATGAGTTGATTTTTTCTTTCAATTTCAGAGAGAAATGAGACTGGGGTAAATTGAATTTCTACACAATGATAAAAATATAACTTTATTTTTTAATGTTTATAGAAATTATATATTTATCTCTCTTATAAAAATATTTAATTACAAAATTACCCTACTTTAGTTAACATATTAACTCTTATTGAGTTAAATTAACTCAAACTAAAACTAAGCATCCAATTAAAGCATATCACGTCACGAGGAGTAATTTACATGTTGAAATAGAAGGGGTTGGGTAGAACTCACCTAAATTATATATGTGAACGAATAATATTATAATATATGACATAAATTAACAGGTAGTTAAGTAATATTATGACATATGATGTAATTATTTGTGTTAACATATTAAGTATTACTAATAAATTCGTTATTATACTGCTACACATAATTAAATTATAACGTGACACGTGTCTTTAACAATCATATAAGCATGTTGATAATAAAAATAAATTAGAGACTAAGAGAATATATCTTTACCAATTTTAAAAACATGATCACGAATTTCTTTCTCCTACTTTTATATAAAAGTATGATTAATTATCACTAAAATATTTATAAAATAAATTCTATTTTTTATTTTTAAAAAAATTAATAATTAAATATTTATTTTTTAATTTTTTTGTTTTTCACATTTCATCTATTTCTTTTAATTTGAGTTTTAAAGAGAAAAATTTAGAGCTCTGCTAGAATTTTTACTCCTCTCTTTACTTTCCATCAACGTCGTTCATTCCTTGTTCCTCCCTCTTTGCGGTAGTTCGCTCTCTGATTCTCTCTCTGCGCCGTAGTCGTTTTCTGATCCTCTCCATCCGCAAGATTGCTTGTTCTCCCTTGCATTGTGCTTGTTCTCTGATCTTCGACTCCGTAATACACTGTTGGCGACGCTACTTGGGTCCACTACTTCGTTGTTTTCTGTCATCTCTCTGTTCCTCTTTTTCTCTGTCTTTTTTTCTTTATTTCTGCCTCTGCAGCCTACTTCTTTTTTTTACTAATATTTTAAAAATATCTAGTTATTCTAAAACAATATAGAATAGAAACAATAAATATTTTGTTAATTTTATTCTATCATAGATATTTTTATTTTGTTTTTATATTAAAATAACTACTATTTTTAAATTTTAATAATTTATTAATTAGTTTATATTTATTATATTATTATATACTATAAGTATTTATTAAAAAATAATATTAATAGATATTATATAATTATGAAAAGAAAAAATAAGCGAGTTTATAATTATTGTTAAATAAAAATATAATTAATTTAAAAATGAGTGAATTTATAATTAAAATTAAAATAAATTAAATAAAAATAAACTATTTGATAAAAATATATTTATATATATTATAATTTGCATATATATTAATAAAAAATAAAACAGTTTGGTGGCAAAAGAGGACATTTTACTCAAAGATAATAAGGGTTTGAACCTGAATTCTCACATTTTAAAAATTTATAAATTTTAAGCAGTTTAGTTGGACCAATTCGCTTCAGATTTAACCAATTCGTTCTAATTCAATACTTTGTGTGGTTTAAATATTGAACCAGACTGATAATAAATTTAGTTTATCGATTTTTTGATCGAATCGGTTGGTCTTGTCCAATTTCAATAACAATGTATAGGGTTACTTTAAAAGTTCTTAAGAACATAATTACAAGATCGGTAATAATGTTAGAAAAAAAATATATTTATTTTATTTAATATTTATTTATTATAAAATATATTAAATAAAATCAAAATTAATAAATTTTAGTAATTTTTTATTAATATTTTTTAGTTATAAAATATTTGGTTACACGACTTCACTGATTTACTGACGTACGGCATACTAGCTAGTACTAGAACACCATTGATATAACTATCTATATATTTTCCCATATAAACAATTTATATCCATTGCATGTATTAATAATTTATATATAAACTTTGACGTTAGTGTGCGTTGTGTTTTCCAAGAAAAAATAAAACAAATAATTAACGTTTTAGAAGAAAATTAATAAATAATAAAATCATGTAGTTAGAGGCCAGGGGCCGGGATTGAAACACACTATTAATTTATATGAATTGAAAATACATAACATTGATAACAATAAGTGTAACATTACAAGATATTGGAAGGCACATGCATGGAAGACACGTACAATACAAGACGTACACGTACATATAACATGGTGTATACAGAGATATAGAGAGATAGAAATACTCTGTACTTTATTTCATAACTCTTATATATTTAGTGATGGAAGCTGGGGCAGGTGATGCATAGATTATCGATGGAAAGAGCTATGCATATTTTGCGATCTTACGTGGAAGGGAGTAAGAATCGCAACAATAGATTAAGATGCCAATAATGCAATGGTGATGGCATGTGCTGAGCTCTCCTCCTTTACCCAACACATAATATTCTGCTCCACCAGGGATTGATTCCAAC
Source organism: Arachis stenosperma (assembly GCF_014773155.1). Lineage (NCBI taxonomy): Eukaryota > Viridiplantae > Streptophyta > Magnoliopsida > Fabales > Fabaceae > Arachis > Arachis stenosperma. The sequence goes on along the minus strand of NC_080380.1, from coordinate 30,274,553 downwards.
ACTTTTGTTATGCTTCCTGCATGCTCCATATAGTTATAAAAAATAAATAGTATGTCCCTACTACTTATGATGGTTACGATAATTATGTAAATATTACCATTTAAAGTTATTTTTTAATATTTTGACAATATTTTTTAAAAGTATTGTAAAATAATAAAAAATATTATTTAATTTTAGTAATATTTTTTGAAACATTATAGATCTATAACTATCATCATAATATAGACATATTAGAGAATACATTCACAAATGTCATATAAATAGTGGTACCACTATATATATTCTAAACGAATTTAATTTTAATGTTAAAGCAATTTATATATATCCAATTATATATTATCGTATTAATAAAAATAATTATTTGTTATATTTATATAATAAATAATTATTTTAAAGAGTAGATATTATCATACAATTGTATAGTTTTTTATATGGTCAATGAGTTAAAATTAAATTCATTGTATACATGATAGTATTAATACATTAGAAAATTTCCTACGTGCTCTAAGAGAAAGAAATAAGAATCCCTGCTCTATATATTCCATTTAATTATACTGTGGCTATCAATAATGTGACTCATTTTACTTTTTTAAAATTAAATTTTCAAAATTTAAAAATACACTTAACTAGCTAGCCCCTCTCTTCTCCTTCTAAGATTACTGATATATCACAATATAGATAAATAAGAAGAAATATCATTTATTTTTACAGCATCTAAGAAATTCTCGTTATATTATATTTTTACCTTGTGTTGCATCAGCTTCAAATGGCTTATTATCAGTAGCCGCAGCAACATAGGTGAAAAACAAGAACATCAACAAAAAGGCTTTCATGGTATTCATAATTAATTTAAGTTGCTATAAAATATATGAGATGAGAAAGATGAGAAAACCTGTGGGAATGTGTGCTCTATTTATAAGAGTATATATTGGGAGACATATATGTATGTGTATGTATTGGTATATGTTAATTTGGTAGTTAGGATTGGTAGTTGGGCATGAGAGAAACTTCATGTGCCTGCTATGGCGAATTAATTAAAGGGACGACCTTTCATTCATTCTTGATAGTTATTATTATATTGAGTACTATTGGATCTGCATAAGAAATAAGAATGGGATGTGATACATATCGATTGTTAAAAAATGAGAACTACTCTTTCGTATTGTAATGAAGTAATAAGTTTTAATTTCGAATGAATATATTAACAATATAAGTCGTACAATATTTTTCTTTTTCTATGTATTGAATTTTTTTAAGGTGATGGTAACTAGTGGCTAAGAGAGAGGGAGTTTGAATCTTAGTCATTTTTTATTGAATATTAACTTTTGCCTTTTTAAAAAAATTTCAGGAGATATTTCTGTTTTTGTCTCGTATCGAGTTGAGAGATACTTTTGTTTTGTCTCGTGTTGAGTTGAGAGACACTTTTGTTTTTGTCTCCTGATAACTAAAAACTGAGAAAGGAGTAGAGAAGAAGAAATAACACTAGATATATCCTAGTTTAGCTACTAGGTGTAATGTAGTCAGGGACGGACCCATTAGTTAAGAAGAGGGGGCACTTGCCCCCACAGTGTTTTTAATTTTTTTTAAAAAAAATATAGTTATATATAATATGCTCCCACTTTAAATTTTAAATGACCCCACTATAAATAAATTAAACTCAATTAGCTAAAGTTCCAAATTCACTTTTTTTATTTCTCTATCATTTTGATTATTATTTAACCTAATCAAATTTAATTCTTGTGTCGTCACTCCTTTATTCCCTTAAACCCTCTTTGTATTTTTATATTTTTAACTTTTTTTTTTCTGTTCCTTATCTAGTGGTCATCTTCTCTTTATCAAAAAATAAATTTTAAATTTTTTATGTTTTTTATATAGTTTTCCATGACCCTATGTATCTTTTAATTCCATTATTTCTCTTTTTGATATTTTCAATTGCAAATTTTAATTCAAACAATTGTAGTTTAGGTATTAATCTAATATTTTATTTTCTTCGTGACTTTATATATTTTATTTTATTTTCGATTTATTCATTTTTATTACTTATTTTTTATCTTTTGTTCTATTATATGTACCTATGTTGCATATAAAATTTTAAAATAAATTGATTAATTTACTAATTTAGAATATATTTTTATTTTTAGAAATAGTAATAAAAAAATATTTTAATTATAATACATAATTAAACAGATTTATAAAATCTTTCATCTAACATTATATCAAAATTAAATTAAAAAATATATAACAAATTTAATTATTTTAAAAAGAAAGAAAGAAAAAATAGTGAATTATGTTTTTATTATTTTATATAAACATACTTTTCGTATACAGATTTAATTTTTTTAGTATTTATATATAATTCTAGTTTCAAATTATAAATATTAGTGTATCATTAGGTGCTAATATACCAATTAATTCAGTCTTTTATTATTAAATGTGTATACAAAATTAGTTAGGATAATAAGGTATTTATATAATTTAATTAAAATATTTTAAGTTAAAGTTTTAGAAATAAAAATTATTTTTTTATAAATTATATATAATGAATAGTATTTTAAGAATGAAAGTGTTCACTAACTCTTTTAATTTTTATATCTCTATATAATTAATAATATTTAACAAAATTTATTTTAGTATATATATTTTTGCCCCCACTTTTAAAATTTTCTGGGTCCGTCACTAAATGTAGTCTATATCTAGTCTTCATCACAATAATGATGGAATTTCATTATGTTTTCACAACATTACAAACACCAATTTTTTTTAGGAACTACCCATTTCTATTTGGGACAAATTCAGATTCTACACCCAATCTGAATTCGACTAAGACTCAAAACCTAACTTTCAATTGCAAAGTGCTAACCCAACTTGTAAGAGAATCCACACAGGATCATGAAATACAACAGAAAGATATACAAAGAAACTCTGAAACATCTATGACTTTTTCTCTAATTTTGATCACTGTCTTTTTTCTTTCACTGATTTTTTCTTACAAACCTCACCATGTTTGTCTTTTTTACCATGAGACTCAGACAGATAAAATTAAGAAAAAGAAAACAAAATGAACATCATTGAATGAGAAGAACTCAAGAAGCTCTGGTAGCTATGAGAACTCTATGCTCTTACTTACTCTCCTTGATCTCAACCCCTTGACCATTCACCCTTAATATAGAAGGAGAAGCTTCCAACCCAACCCAACTTTTTCATAAAAAGATTTTTGACTGGCCAAAAGATTATTTAAATTTTCTGAACTTGAAACAAATTTAGCCAGATCTTCTTTCAATCTTTTCACCTCTTTATGCAACATTTCATTTTTCTCAAAATAATTTATATTTGCAATCACAGAATGATGGTATTCACAACTCTTAATTTCAGCCTTTAACTACTTATTTTTTTCAATAAGATCAACAGCATTTTCGCCTTCCTTTAATTTATCTTTAAGAAAAATATTTTCTTCTTTTAGAATGATAACTTGAGATTCAAGATCATAGTTTTCATTTAAGAAGCATATGATCTTTTCATTAAGATGATCTATCATAAGATGAAGGTCTTTCTTAAAGGGTTCATTGAAAGTTGTCTCATCAATGTGGTCGGCCATGAGACAGGAAAAAAATATGATTGTTATATTTTGTAACAAAATTTTATGATAGGTATATTGTCACCAAAAATATTTTGAAGATCAAAATTTGTTATCACTTTTGTAACGATTTTTGATTTTTTGTATCACAAAAAATTGTTACAAAATATTACTTTAAATTGTAACAATTTCATTTTTTGTTACAAAAACTTTTTGTAATGGGACATACTGCAACGACCCCTTTTTTGTTACAAAACTCTTTTGTTTCAAAATTTTAATTTTTTGTAACAATTTTTTTATTATAAATATTACTTTTTTTTGTAGTGATGGAAATGAACTTTTATCAAGTTAGATCTTCTATTTGACAAAGGCGGATTTGCTTCTATTTTTGGCAATCGACAGTTTTAAAACTTTTCTTCAAATTATTTTTTTAATGACAAATATCTTTTTTGGCTATTCTCTATGACTTTATTTTTTCTTTCATATTCTTTTTTGATGAATTGGAGTGACCGAAAACAAAGACAGAAGAAGAAACTTTTAAAGAAAGCATTCAAAGTAAATTAAACTTAATTGAATTCTCACTTTCATTTTCTAAGACCAAAAGTAACCTGCGAGACTTTTAGCTTCTTGAGGAAACTTTCTTTTGATTAAATCAAATTAGATTTTAATTTCTAGTTACCATGGCAACCGAAGCTTGCATGAAATCTTTGGGCCATTTGTTTTTTTCTTTAATTTATGATGAATTTTGAGGGATTTGGGCTCCTTTGTTTCCTTTTTTTATTCAGCCACTTGATTTAATTAGTTTTGCCCAAAGTTCAATGTTTCATATTCAAAAATGGGCTTGATTAAAATTTGGCCCACTATTAAAAATAGGTTGTTTTGCTGCACACTTAAACAAAAATTATCAAACAACCTATTAAAAATTATTAAATAAAATTTTTAATAATTTAAATAATTTTTTATTTTATATTTTAATAATATTTAATCATCATTTAATTAAATATAAAATTTCCAAACTCAAGCCAGGTATTCCGCTTTTCTATTTATGTTTTTTGATCTAAGACGATTATTTGGTTGCACCATTTGACAAGAAGTCTCTATTGAACACTTCTTTATTGTGAACAATAATTATATTGTAATGTAAAGCATATACATACATACAAAGAAAGGTTATAGCGATAGAAGAGATCGACTCCAAACCTTTTTATTATTTCATACTAATTATTATATATTATTCTTAATTATATAGATACACCTATGCATATCTATATTTGGGGCTCAAATGATTGCATCATATCTATTCTTTTGCATGGTTTGTCTCTGTTTGTTGCTGCTGCTTCCCCGACTCAAGTACCATTTGCAGGTATAGATTCTAATTCTCTTGCTGCATAAATACACCAACCACACTTTTTTATTGTGACATTTTTCTAAAGGGAAGAAATTTGTAACTAGAAATGGGTGATAAGAAGATAATAATTTAAATTCTATAATTTTATATGTATAATATTTATAATTATATATTTAATGCATTTGATGTTATTTAATTATTTTATAAATAATTAAAAAATATAAAATAAAATAATTTTAAAATATTTAAGTTAATTTTAATATTTTAAATATTTTTTATTAAACTAAAATATAACAAAATTTATAAATGATATAAGTTACCAAATCAATAATAATTAAATTTTTATTTAATTCTCACTTTGCATTATACACACAATATAAAGAACACATTGTACACTCGAATTGTTATTCATTGCGTGTATTAATTTATAATTTATTTACATACTAGAACATTATTGATAATTTGTTATATTTTTTATTTATATTATATATTAAAATTAGTTACTAAAATTAATTATAATATAAAATATATTCTAAATATAAAATATATATTAAAAATAAATATTATTTAGATTATTTTTTATTAATAATAGATGTAGATTTATTTGTTATAATTTTTTTAGTAAGAGTATATATGGAGTACATAGTATATAAAGTGTAATAATTCAATAGATATTAAATTTTTTTTTTCTAAATTTCATGCAAAGATTACTCCTGGTATCATAACAAAAAAAGTCAACATTTTCATCATACAATCTGATAATGTTACCTTATAATCGCACACTATAGATTGTCTTTAGTACATTCCTCCCAATAGTTTTTCAATCATCAATTAAAAAATCAAACTATTAAATAACTTTGTAACATAAACACTTGAACACAAATATATGATGTCTAAGTTATTTTCCATATTTTTTACCAAAGAGTAGTGCCTGTTTATTCCCACCTATGGTTTTTTTAAATCTTCTTTCCGTTTAAGAGTAGGAGGTGGTAGAGGAGTACTGCCAAAGAATATTTCATCACTTTTAAATTTCTCTAGATTTTTCTCGGATGCAAGGCCATAAATTTTCATAATAGAGTCAAAGCTAACAAAATTTTTCTTACAAGCAAGACTATAAACTTCCATAATAGCCGTCTATCCTAAAATCAAGCCCCAAGTATATTGAAACTACTGAGGCTCTTCATCAAGTCTAGATGCCTTTGTATACGGCATTCTTATGGTCGAAGGAGACATAATCCTCAGAGTGTTTCATAGTGACTATTGGGGACTAAAGTGATGTATATATGTCATAACATTGTTCAATCGTTGGTCTCCTATGCTAAGATTTAACTTATCTCTCTAAGCATATACGTTCTCCAACGTCCAAAAATGCACAGGATATTCCACTTGTTTACCGTCGAGTTTGATATAGAATCAGCAATGAGTGCATGTTGATGAACCAAAAGGATTAAAAGATAGGTAAAAATAAGTTATTCTCGTTGTTGAAAAGAATGAAAAATTCTCTTAAAAATATCTAATAAATTATTACATTTTATATACTATGTACTCTTTATGTACTCTCACTCAAACAAATTATAACAAATAAATCTACATTTATTATTGATAAAAAAATAATTTAAATAATAATAATTAAATAACATATATTTATATAATTACATAACCACCAATTAACCTACAATTATTATTTTTGATATACACATACATGTGGCGTACTACGTATCCATTTTTATACTGGGACACATTGTGAACATGTAACTATATTTATCAAGAACACAACAAGGGAAAGAAAAATATTAGGTGTCTCTTAATTTTCAGTTTTTAATTAATTTTTAATTCAAATAATATTAAAAAATATTAGTTATTTTTTAAATTTTAATTTTTATTCAGTTTTTTTTTTTAAATTTATTATTAATGGAAAAGTCTAGGGGGCAGCAATTTTATTGCATTTTGGCCAGTATGTAACCAGCAGATAAATGTGAGCCATTGGATGAAATCTCACACCAATCTCATACCATCAAATCATCATTGATGGCTAGTTGATGGCTACCAATCACAAATATTGCTGGCCCCCTAGCATTGCTCATTATTATTTATTTAATTTAAAAATCTATTTTTATGTATCAATTATTCAAAAAAGAAGAAGAGTAATTTATTTTCTATTTTTTCTCTTTTCTAAAAGCTAAATAAAAGACAATATTTAAAAATATCTAATTATATTAATAATATTATTTTATTAAATTTTAATTAAAACAAATTCTTATTTTATAGATAAATATCTTAATAATTAAAATTAATTTAAATTTTAAATATTAGAATTTTTTTAACTTTTTACTCATTTCATAAAATAGTTATTTTTTTATTTTTTTATTCTCTCCTACGTTCTTTTGTCTCCTAGGTTCTTCTCTCTCACGTGCTTTATAAAAAAATTCAATTCAAAAAGTGCTACTCTTTTACAGGTAAATTTAATATTTTATTATTATTATTATACTTCTTTTTAAGTTTATAAATTATGTTCTAAATCTAAAAAAAATTTCATAATATCTATCTAATATCATCTGATTGATTGATTATTGATTATTTATTGGTTACATTTTTTTCATTTTTAATATTTTCAGGTTTTGAAGTACAAAAATAAAAGTATATGTGAATGACTTAATCACTTAGTCCTCTAAATATTTACTTTGTGAATTTAGTTATCAATAATTCACAATTAAAAAAAATTTAATGACTATGCAAAATAAAAAAATTGTTGCAGAAATAAAAATGAATCTTTTTAATATCTTATTCATAAAAATTCATCTAATATTTCTTATATTTTATTATTAGTTGAATTTCTTTATTACTTATATATTTGAACATTAATGTTTTTAAAATTATTAAAATTTATGTTCATAAAATTTATTTTTTTTCAATTATAACACATCTACAATTATTAAGTTATATACAAAATATTTTTTAAACACATCCAAAATTATAAATCTAAAATTTAAACATTAAAAACAAAATTAATTTTTTTATATCTTATTTGATAAAAACGCATCTAATATTTCTTATTTTCTTATTATTAGTCGAATTTTTTCATTATTTATATATTTGAACATTAACGTTTTTAAAATTATTAAAATGTATATTCATAAAATTTGATTTTTTTTTCATTTATAACACATCTAAAATTATTAAGTTATATACAAAATATTTTTAAAACACATCAAAAATCTTAAATCTAAAATTTAAATTTAAACGTTAAAAACAAAATAAATTTTTTTATCTTATTCGATAAAAACGCATCTAATATTTTTTATTTTTTATTATTATTTGAATTTTTTTAAAATTATTAAAATTTATGTTCATAAAAATTATTTCCTTTTCAGTTATAACACATCTAAAATTATTAAGTTATATACAAAATATTTTTAAAACACATCTAAAATCATAAATTTAAAATTTAAATTTAAACATTAAAAATAAAATTAATTTTTTTATATCTTATTCCATAAAAATGCTTCTAATATTTCTTATTTTTTTATTATTAGTTAAATTTTTTCATTACTTATACATTTAAACATTAACGTTTTTAAAATTATTAAAATATATGTTCATAAAAATTGTTTTTTTCAGTTATAACACATATAAAATTATTAAGTTAAAACACATCCAAAATCATAAATTTAAAATTTGAATTTAAACTTTAAAAATAAAATTATTTTCTTAATATCTTATTCGATAAAAATTCATCTAATATTTTTATTTTTTATTTTTAGTTAAATTTTTTTATTACTTATATATTTGAACATTAACGTTTTAAAAATTATTAAAATTTATGTTTATAAAATTATTTTTTTAAATTATAACACATATAAAATTATTAAGTTTTACACAAAATATTTTTAAAACACATCCAAAATCATAAATCTAAAATTTAAATATAAACGTTAAAAATAAAATTAATTTTTTTAGATTTTATTAAAAAAAACACATCTAATATTTCTTATTTCGTTATTATTAGTTGAATTTTTTTTATTACTTATATATTTGAACATCAATATTTTTAAAATTATTAAAATGTATGTTCATAAATTTTTTTTCAATTATAACACATCTAAAATTATTAAGTTATATATAAAATATTTATGAAACACATCTAAAATCATAAATCTAAAATTTAAATTTAAATATTAAAAACAAAATTAATATTTTTATATCTTATTCGACAAAAACGCATGTAATATTTCTTTTTTTTATTAGTTGAATTTTTTTATTACTAATTAAAATATTAACATTTTTAAAATTATTAAAATGGTTGTTCATAAAAATTATTTTTTTAAGTATAACACATCTAAAATTATTAAGTTATATATAAATATTTTAAATTTAAACATTAAAAATAAAATTATTTTTTTTATATCTTATTCAATAAAAACGCATCTAATCTTTCTTAATTTTTTATTATTAGCTAGATTTTTTCTTTACTTATTTGAATATTAACACTTTTTAAATTATTAAAATGAATAATTAAGTTAAATTTTTTAAATCTTATTCAATAAAAATATATCTAACATATTTTATCATAGTATTAGTTGAAACTTTTATTATTTATTTGAGCATTAGTATTTTTTATTTTAAAGTATTTATTAATTTAAAATTAAAATTTAGAATTTTATTTAATTTGTTTTTTGGATGTGTATTTAAATTGTAATTTGTTAGTAATTAAAAATATTAAAATTGAAACAGAAATTTTAAATTTTAAATTTTAAATTTCAGTTTTATTTAGTTTGTATTTTTAATTTGTATTTAATTTTAAAAAGACATTAAATTTATTTAGATGTATGTGTTTTAATTTTTTTAAATATTATAATAAAAGACTGAATAAAAGACATTTTTAAAGAATATTTAGTTGTACTATAAGAAAAAAAAAGTGAGGCAGGATCATTATTGGTCAAACCTCATTGTTGGGGAAAATTGCGTCAGGTTCTATAAGTAGTTTGGTTTTTACGTACATATGCAAGAAGAACCTAAATCCTTTATTGGCCTTTTGTCACGGTTGCTCATCAGTTTAATCAAGGGTAACTTTTTTGAAACTTGGCGCATATTATTTCATCAACTATGCTCCATCATTTGGCATGCCGTATTCAAGATATCGCCTAACCTAGTAACCTCTAACATTTGTTTCTGATATTCAACGATCCTCTCAGGATCAATCAATTTCTCTCAACAATGAAATCAAATATCCAGGCTTCCCATCCAGCAGCATCAGAATCGACAAAAATTGCCATCTTTCTATAATCAATAGTATCTTCAAAGGATATATAACTCTAAAAATTAGTCTTAATCCTTGTATTTTAATGATCGGTTTTGATGGACAAATTAAGGAAATTCAATTCATGCTATTATGATACATTTTATGATGTAACATTGATGCATGTATGAGTTTTAGAAGAGGAACTCCATTTAATTATGCGCGAAAGAAGTAATTTACAATGACATCTTAAATTAATCCAAGGCACGACGATGGACGGATGGAGACTTTCTCAGAATTGAAACAATGCATTGCGCGTTTCTTAAAGGAGAATGCATGATAATGTGCCTTCATAAAGAGGTCGCGTGTGTCTTTTCATATAGGATGATAATGTTACATACTTGCTAACATTGATCAAATTCATGTGTTCAAAAATACAACTATCAATAGATTTTCAATTTAAAGAGTTCAGCCACAATCCACAAGGATCATCATGTGTGTTATATATTGGATAATATTTATCGAACACATTTAACAAATTTGTTCATCTACAAATTTTCATTTTAAATTGTCAAACCACAATCTTTTGCGAGAGTTATCATGAGTGTTATTGTAATTGGAAAAGTATAGGCTACCAACATATTATCTGTCAACTTATTGCCAACAATAATTAATTATTATATTTTAAACATATATATAAAGAGACACATCTAGAAAATATATCTATAAAGACACTTTTATTAAACACAACTATAAAAAAGATATTTTTATTAGACACATTTATAAAGACACTTCCATTAAATACAATTATAAATAAGAGTTGGCAGAAGTAAACAGAAATGCTGTTGGTAATGTAGCGAGATTGTATTTAATTTGTTAAAATTTATCAAATTTATGTATTTAAAAAAATTCAATTGTCAACAAATTTTAATTTCAAACGGGCAGGCCACATTCTCATAACGGTATGTATCATGAATCAAAAATGCTATTTGTATATCAAAACCAGTCACTAAAATTAGTTACCAATGTATTTGTATATAAATACATGTGTGGTTTAATTTATTTTCAATGTGTATTTGTATTCCAGCATGTATTTTATACTGGTGACTAACTTTAGTAACTGATTTTGGTGTACACGTAGTATAACTTATCATGATTTAATATTTTTTACTAGGGTGAACATGGATCGCGGACACCTGATTATCTGTCCGAATCCGAACCGAATCAATTAAATTGGTTTTAGAACTAATGGGTAATCGGGTCCAAGTCGAACCAAACCGATAACTCTTTTTAAAATTGTGAAACCCGAACTAACCTATAAATCCGATCATATATTAATTAAATAAAAAATAAAAATTTAAAATATATATATATATCTTTTAATATATTCGGATTTCAATGTCTTTAGTGTTTAATATATTTGAATTTTAATGTCTTTAATTTTTAAGTATTTAGTATTTAACATATTTAAATTATTTATATTAATGTTACATGTTTATTATACTTATAAAATTTTTAAAATAAAAATTTCATTATTTATTTATTTTTTTATGAATTTCTATTTCATCGGTATCCAATTATCCGAACCAACCGAATTTATTTTTAATCAGTTTGATTTAATTCAAATACACATACAAAAAATATAAATTCGAACCAAACCAAACCAAATCAATTATAATTCAATTAGTTCGATTCTAATTTCACTTTAAATTCTGAACTAACTCGACCGGCGTGCTCACGGCTCACCCCTATTCGTTATCAAAACAACTATCATACTAGGTAATACATATACAAAAAATATTTTAAAGTCATATTGAACTTAATTTTTTTTAATATGAATTTGTAGGACAAAAGTAGAAAAAAACTGTTTAGTGACTCATTCTCTGTCATAAATCACATCCTCTAAAAATTTAAATAAATAAAATAAAATACATAAATAATTATATCTCTAATAGATTTTTTATAAAAAATTTCTTTTAAGGATGCACAATAAAATTAAGTGCTTGTTTGAATTCGTGTATTTCGTAAAAAATAAAATTATTATTTATGGAGTCTCTTAATTTAAGAAAATTTCTGCTTGACAAGAATAATTTTTAAAGACTTCTAGATGATAAAAAATTGTTAATGAACAAATTAAATTGTTTATTTAAAATTTCTTGATAATACAATCAATTTAGATGTTCACTCTAAAATAATTGACCCAACGAATATAGGTTGCAAACATTTAATGATGAAACATAAATCATAAGCAAATATAGGAAGGCATATTCAATCATAAAAGAATATCTGAATAGTTGAAAGGAGAAGCATCATCATAATATATTATTTCATGATAATAAAGCCATAATCTAAATATAATTAATGATGTATAAGAGAAAAGTACAAAAGCAATACCAATATATAATAAACTCATGAAATTAAAAAGAGGAACACACTGTTTCTTACACCAAATTAAACAACAAAGATATACCAATAATGATAACATCAATCATAAAACTCTAATACTCTCACATGCATAGCCCCATGCGTAAGGAATACCATCCATATTGCATGCAAGAAATGAAATATTTGAATTAATGGGCAGAAGGTGAAGGTGGTGGGGAGAAGAAGGGAATGGAGGGAATGGTGGTCGGGATTGAGGGCATGTTTGGCAATGGTGGAAGGCTCATCTGTGGGACTGTTGTTGGGATGGTAGGGATGCCAGCAGGAAGAGGAGGCAAAGTCGTCACCGGCTTCGGTAGCGATGATGATGGCTGTGGCAGTGATGGTATGGTGGGCAATGGAGGAACGTTGCCCTGAATTGAGGGCAATGTTGGAATTGAGGGCAGAGGTGGCAATGTTACTGTTGGTTTTGGCAAGGTTGGAATGTTGATGCCAGGGGGCAAATTCGGTATTGCACTTGTTTGCAAGAGATGGCGAGCTGCTAGGCTCATGCTCATGCTTGACAAGGTGATGAGAGCAACAAGGAATGAAGCCATGATGGATCTTCTTGATGATGATGCCATGATTTCAATGAACTGAGAATGGGATACAGATATGTGTGTGTAAGTTAATTTAATTTGCTTTTGGATTATGATTGCATTGGATGAGAAGCCAAGGGATGGTGCATGGTCTTATATAGGGATTGCTAGAGAGTGTGTGATATGCGCACATATAACATGTTTTAATTTCAATTGTTCAACATAACTCAAGTTTGGAGAACTAATTGTTTTTGTTAGCTCACCTTCCTATTTTTGAATAAATCGTTTTTTATTATATATGTTTTTTATTGATGTTGATATGAGGTGGTTGGTTTCCTATATCTAACTTGTAAGAGATATTCTTATTGATGAACACAAATATTCAAACGTAGGATGACCAACTTCTGGTGCTTTATTCTACGTAATAATAATAAAAAAATATTATTACTAGGATAAAGTGTTTTCTGGTTTCTTGTTTAATTTAAAAATTATTTAGTTTGTACTTTGTAGGATGTTTGGAAGAAGTGGGGTTGGACAGATCCAAGAGTTGGTTTATCTAATGGAGTTGAACAGCAAAAGGGGGGGATGGCCACCCCACCGGCCATTTCATGATTATTATTACAATGCTATATGTATTTTGTAATTATTAAAAAAAATGCTTGAATACTTGCGCTTCTTTTGTGCTTTTTTTTATTTTATTTTAATTTTTATGTTTGTTTATCCGGAAAATTTTGAAAGAGAAGGTAGATAAAAATGCCTTTGTGCATAGTAATTTTACATGTGCCGGAAAAAAATGAAAAAGAAGAAACTTTTGTCGTACACAAAAGTGCGAGTGTAAATGTCATAAATTGATTTGAATTTTCTAAGTTTTGAATTTTATTTTAAAAGATAAAGTGTGATCTCTCACTGTTTATTTCATAAGTGAAATTAAAAAAACTATAAACAAAAAACTATTAAAAAATGAAAGATTATACTTTATCCTCTAAAATAAAAATTTAAAATTTATAAAATTCAAATTCATTGTAAATTTAGTCTAATTTATTTCAAAATTTTGGCCCATAGTATTTATTCGATTCTAAAATTTTTCATATTAAATGTATATTAGTGTAAGTTATTATTCCTCCAATAGTTTTCATATTATACTATTTATAGAACATAAATAACACTATTTAGCTTTGAATTTTTTATTTAAATAATAAAATATAACTTTTATTAAAATGTGTAAATTGTCAAATATTTATTTATATATGTTATTTGATACCTTCCGAATACTAAAATTCATATCACAACAAAAATATATTCCGGACATCCAATCATCAGAATATGTTGCTTTATATTACAGATTTTGGGTACATTTTGGGACACGAAATTGTTCGTTCGCCGGGTAATGAACGGGTCGGGTGAATGGAATGGTAATAGAGATGTGGGAAATCTGAACCTGGTTGGCGAATGGATAGACCTCCAAAGTTCGTGTTGAGGAGTGGAAGACTGAGATCTCGCGACCTTCCGAGGTGTGGTGTTGGAGAGGGGGGAGTCACCTGCAAAAAGGACTCCGACGCTCAAGTCAGAATTCGTACAGATAGTAGTAACGTGAGGAAATAGTGACGTACCATGGGGAGGGGTAGGGCCCTCCCCTTATATACTCTGTGTCCTACGGCGGGTCCTACAGGGTAACCATACCTTCTAGAAAATTTCCCCCTCCCAGCTGTCATGAGCCCTGCTGGAGGGGAGGGAACGTCCGGGCGTTCTCCTCGGGTCGGTTGTTAGCAATTCGCTAGGTCGGCCGCTCGGGCCGGGGCGCTGCATCAGGCGGGCCGGGCCGGAACAATGCCCCCAACGCGCCAGCTAGGGTTACGAGCACCGTGGGTGGCGCGTTCTGTTGCCTTCGGTTCTCTCGTCACTTTTGGTCGGTTTGCCGCCAATCGTGGTAGGGGCGTGCCCCCTATGCGCGAGTGAGGTTCCTCGCTTCAAAGGAACGTCCTTTGTCACCTCGTTCTTTGCGTTGAGCATTTAATGCTCTTAATTATTGATTCAAACCCTGCGTGAAATGTGCATCTTGCCCCTGCCTTTCGCGCTTCTATGCGTTAGTTACCATTTCAGCTTTCTCTCGCCTTTTGCTTTCAGTTTCCAACTCCCCCACTATTACCACATTTTGCTCATTTCCTCCTCTCATTCTATGAAGCTCTTCGCTCTTGTATTGCCTACTTTTCTCGAGATTTTTCCCAGTTCTTTTTTATCATTATCCTTCGGTAAGTTTCTTCTTTCTTTCTTGCTTCTTAGTTTTATTTCACGTTTATGTTGTTTTTCTGAGTTCTGCTTTGTGCCTGTACTGTGTATTTGGGTTGCATGTTTGGATTGTGCCAATGTTAGATAGACATTAAGGGGGAGGGGGGGTAACCATTTCAGATTTTTGGTTTTTAGGCTTTTAGCCTTTTCTTGATTGTAGATTTAGCCTTTGTTTAACTGTAGATAGGCAGACTGTAGCTTCTGGTATTAGTCCCGATCTTCCGACCTCATAGACTGACTTTGAGTGGTTCCCCCGCTGTAGGTATGACCCAACGTCCTATTGTAATGGTTCTCGTCGCGAGAACACCTGTGGACCGGTACGCCTGGGTGACCTCGGATGTGAAGGACACCCCTTCCCAAATAACCTTGGAGGAACTCACGGAGTTTTGTCAAGCAGAGCATCTATGTGGGGGAGGTCCTGAAGAGGAAACTATGAGGTGTTTGTACCTAATGACCGGGAACGGATATGCCATCTGAACCTGCACACTCCCCGGATCGCTGATTGAATCCGAATGTACAAAACTATGTTCACCAATTTGGGGATTTGTATCCCCTTCTCCCCCTTTCAAACGGCGCTGCTAAACCGGTGTGATGTGGCGCCATCTCAACTGCATCCGAACAGCTGGGCCTCTATCCGCTGTTTCGAGATAGTCTGCGAGTATCTAGAGTTACTGGCCGCAGTAAAGGTTTTCTTATTTCTTTTTGTCCTAACAAATCCTTCAAAAGAGGGAAGAGCCAAGAAGGGGTTGGTGCACAAAATTGCAATCACACTTCTGCAATTCCGCACAACTAACCAGCAAGTGCACTGGGTCGTCCAAGTAATACCTTACGTGAGTAAGGGTCGATCCCACGGAGATTGTCGGCTTGAAGCAAGCTATGGTTATCTTGTAACTCTTAGTCAGGATATCAATAATTATCAGGTTTAATTGTGAAAAGTAAAAGAACATGAAACAAGTACTTGTTTTGCAGTAATGGAGAACAGGTTGAGGTTTTGGAGATGCTTTATCTTTTGAATCTATGCTTTCCTACTGTCTTCTTCTTCAAGCACGCAAGGCTCCTTCCATGGCAAGCTGCATGTAGGATTTCACCGTTGTCAATGGCTACCTCCCATCCTCTCAGTGAAAATGTTCAACGCGCTCTGTCACAGCACGGCTAATCATCTGTCGGTTCTCAATCAGGTTGGAATAGAATCCAGTGATTCTTTTGCGTCTGTCACTAACGCCCAGCCTTCAGGAGTTTGAAGCTCGTCACAGTCATTCAATCCTTGAATCCTACTCTGAATACCACAGACAAGGTTTAGACCTTCCGGATTCTCTTGAATGCCGCCATCAATTCTAGCTTATACCACGAAGATTCTGATTAAGGAATCCAAGAGATATCTACTCAATCTAAGGTAGAACGGAGGTGGTTGTCAGGCACACGTTCATAGGTGAGAATGATGATGAGTGTCACGGATCATCACATTCATCAAGTTTGGGAACAAGTGATATCTTAGAATAGAAGCAAGCGTGATTGAATGAAAAACAGTAGTGATTGCATTAATCCATCAAGACACAGCAGAGCTCCTCACCCCCAACCATGGGATTTAGAGACTCATGCTGTAGAAGATACAATGAGAAACGTGTAAAGTGTCATGAGGTAGAGATACAATATCAAAAGGTCCTATTAATAGTGAACTAGTAACCTAGGGTATACAGAAATGAGTAAATGACATAAAAATTCACTTCAGGGGTCCACTTGGTGTGTGTTTAGGCTGAGCATTGAAGCTTCCATGTGTAGAGACTTTTTCTGGAGTTAAACGCCAGCTTTTATGCCAGTTTGGGCGTTTAACTCCAATTTTTGTGCCAGTTCCGGCGTTTAACGCTGGGATTTTTGAAGCTGATTTGCAACGCCGGTTTGGGCCATCAAATCTCGGGCAAAGTATGAACTATTATACATTGCTGGAAAGCCCAGGATGTCTACTTTCCAACGCAATTAAGAGCGCGCCAATTGGGTTTCTGTAGCTCTAGAAAATCCACTTCGAGTGCAGGAAGCTCAGAATCCAACAGCATCTACAGTCCTTTTCAGCCTCTGAATCAGATTTTTGCTCAGGTCCCTCAATTTCAGCCAGAAAATACCTGAAATCATAGAAAAACACACAAACTCATAGTAAAGCCCAGAAAAGTGAATTTTAACTAAAAAATAATAAAAATGTAATAAAAACTAACTAAAATATACTAAAAACTTACTGAAAACAATGCCAAAAAGCGTACAAATTATCCGCTCATCACAACACCAAACTTAAATTGTTGCTTGTCCCCAAGCAACTGAAAATCAAAATAGAATAAAAAGAAGAGAATATACTATAGACTCTAAAATATCAAAGAAACTTAGCTCCAATTAGATGAGCGGGACTAGTAGCTTTTTGCTTCTGAACAGTTTTGGCATCTCACTTTATCCTTTGAAGTTTAGAATGATTGGCATCTATAGGAACTCAGAACTCAGATAGTGTTATTGATTCTCCTAGTTAAGTATGATGATTCTTGAACATAGCTACTTTATGAGTCTTGGCTGTGGCCCAAAGCACTCTGTCTTCCAGTATTACCACCGGATACATACATGCCACAGACACATACTTGGGTGAACCTTTTCAGATTGTGACTCAGCTTTGCTAGAGTCCCCAATTAGAGGTGTCTAGGGTTCTTAAGCACACTCTTTTTGCCTTGGATCACAACTTTATTTATTTTTTTTCTTTTTCTTTTTCCTCTTCTCTCTTTTTTTTCGTTTTTTTTTGTATTCACTGCTTTTTCTTGCTTCAAGAATCAATTTGATGATTTTTCAGATCCTCAATAACATTTCTCCTTTTCCATCATTCTTTCAAGAGCCAACAATTTTAACATTCTTAAAACAACAAATTCAAAAGACATATGCACTGTTCAAGCATTCATTCAGAAAACAAAAAGTATTGTCACCACATCAAACTAATTCAACTAGTTTCAAAGATGAATTCGAAATCCTATACTTCTTGTTCTTTTGTGATTAAAGCATTTTTCATTTAAGAGAGGTGATGGATTAATAGGACATTCATAGCTTTAAGACATGAATCTTAAATTTTATTAATCATGAATTAAGAACAAGACTAAAAAAAAAGTATAAGATAAGACTAATAGTTAATAGAAAACAAAAATTTAAATAGACTCCTAATGATAGAGGTTATCACAGAGTTAGGACTCAACAACCTTGATTTTGAGAAGTGGATGCTCCCTCAACTTGTGGGGTATTTGACCCTTCAAGGGAGAGCTTTTGGCGCTTCAACTCCTGTAGCTCATGCCCCTGCTTCTCTTGTTCCTTCAGCAATTTGCAGAGCATGCTGTTTTGATTCTGCTGTTCTTCCTTAATTTGTTCCATAGCTTCTTGCAGCTTGGCAACAGATGCTTCTAGACGAGCCCAGTAGTCAATTTCAGGAAGTTCAGGGAGGAACTCCTGCGCCCTCCTTTTGATAGAGTTATCTTGCATTTGTCCTTCCATTGACCTCTTGGTGATTGGGTGCTCAATTGGGATGAATTCATCTACTCCCATCCTCACCCCATCATCTTTACATAGCAAAGAGATTAAGCTTGGGTAAGCCAGTTTGGCTTCAGTGGAGTTCTTGTTTGCAATTGTGTAAATCTCACAAGCAATCAGATGATGAATCTCCACTTCTTTTCCCAGCATAATACAATGAATCATCACTGCTCTCTTGATAGTAACCTCAGAACGGTTACTAGTGGGCAAGATAGAACGCCCTATGAAGTCCAACCAGCCTCTTGCAACTGGTTTGAGATATCCCCTCTTGAGTTGGTTTGGGACACCTTTTGAATTGGTCATCCACTTGGTTCCAGGGAGGCATATGTCCTCTAGAACTTGATCCAACCCCTTATCTACTCTCACCATTCTCCTATTAAAGGATTCAGGATCATCTTGTAGTTGAGGTAATTTGAAGACCTCTCTTATTTTGTCCAGATGGAAGTAAATAATTCTCCCTCTGACCATGGTTCTGTAGGTATGAAAAGCGGTTCCAGTCATTCTCTGCTTATCTGTCAGCCACAGATTTGAGTAGAATTCCTGAACCATATTTCTCCCAACCTTTGTCTTAGGGTTGGTTAGAACTTCCCATCCTCTGTTTCAAATTTGCTCTTGGATCTCCGGATATTCATCTTCTTTCAGATCAAATTTAACTTCCGGGATCACTGACCTTAGACCCATTATTTTGTGGTAATGGTCTGCATGTTCTTTGGTTAAGAACTTCTCTTGACTCCAAAGGTCTTTTGGAGCATTCTCTTTCTTGCCTCTTGAATTGGTTTGTTTTCCTTTGGGGGCCATGATCTTGATGAGCCTTAACTTAGTGATCACGAAAAAACACACCAAACTTAGAGGTTTGCTTGTCCTCAAGCAAAAGAAACGAAAGAGGAGAGAGAGGAGGAGAGCAAATTCGAATGGTGGGGAAGGGGGTTGTGGCCGAACATATATTTATAAGGAAGGGAGAGAGAGTTCAAAAATTTTGAAGGAGATTTGAGAAGATATGGAAAGAAATTGAGAGATATTTGAGTTTTTTTGAAGAAGATTTGGAAAGGATTTGAAAGAGATTTGAAGAATGATTTTAATTTTGAAAATTTGAAGGTGAATGATGAAAGTTTGAAATGTATTTATGTCGAAAATTATGGATCAAAACAGGAAAGTTTGAAAAAATTTGAAGTGGAAAGCAAAATCTATGTCTCCCACCTTTCTGGCGTTAAACGCCCAGAATGGTATCCATTCTAGCGTTTAACGCCCAAATGTTGGCCACTTTGGGCGTTTAACGCCCAGCCAGGTACCCTGGCTGGCGTTAAACGCCAGAAACCCCTTCATCACTGGGCGTTTTGCTAAACGCCCAAGATGCTGCACACCTGGCGTTAAACGCCCAGAATGGTGCCCATTCTGGCGTTTAACACCCAAAATGGCACCTTTACTGGCGTTAAACGCCAGAATGGGCACCATTCTGAACGTTTAACGCCCAAAGTACCCCTTACTGGCGTTTTTTCGCCAGCAAGCTCCTTTTCTCTGCTTTTTGCACTGAATCCTTCTGTAACTTTGTGAATTCCTTCAATTTTGATAATTGCCCTTTGAGAATATATATCAAACTTTGATTAAACAAAACAGATAACCTGCTAATGACTGGGTTGCCTCCCAGCAAGCACTTCTTTATTGTCTTTAGCTGGACCTTCACTGAGAATCATTCAAGCCTCAGTTTTGAGCATTCTTGCTCAAAATTGCTTTCAAGATAATGCTTGATCCTCTGTCCATTAACAATGAACTTTTTGTCAGAATCAGTATCCTGAAGCTCAACATATCCATATGGTGACACTCTTGTAATCACATACGGACCCCTCCACCGGGATTTAAGTTTTCCTGGGAACAGTCTGAGCCTAGAGTTGAAGAGCAGAACTTTTTGTCCTGGCTCAAAGACTCTGGATGACAACTTCTTGTCATGCCACTTCTTTGCCTTTTCCTTATAAATTTTTGCATTTTCAAAGGCATTGAGTCTAAATTCATCTAGCTCATTTAGCTGGAGTAATCTTTTTTCACCAGCTAACTTAGCATCCAGGTTTAGGAATCTGGTTGCCCAGTAGGCTTTATGTTCCAGTTCCACGAGCAGATGACAGGCCTTGCCATACACAAGTTGGTATGGAGAGGTTCCTATCGGAGTCTTGAATGCTGTTCTGTATGCCCACAGAGCATCATCCAAGCTCTTCGCCCAATCCTTTCTACGGGCAATTACAGTCCGTTCTAGGATTCTTTTTAGCTCTCTGTTAGAGACTTCAGCTTGCCCATTTGTCTGTGGATGATACGGAGTTGCTACTTTGTGGCTAATTCCATATCGGACCATAGCAGAGTACAGCTGTTTGTTGCAGAAATGAGTGCCTCCATCACTGATTAGGACTCTGAGAACACCAAATCTGCTGAAGATGTGTTTCTAGAGGAATTTCAGCACGGTCTTGGTATCATTAGTGGGTGTAGCAATTGCTTCTACCCATTTAGATACATAGTCCACTGCCACCAGAATGTAAGTGTTTGAGTATGATGGTGGGAACGGACCCATGAAGTCAATACCCCATACATCAAACAATTCAATCTCTAAGATCCCTTGTTGAGGCATGGCGTATCCATGAGCCAAGTTACCAGCTCTTTGGCAACTGTCACAGTTACGCACAAACTCTCGGGCATCTCTATAGAGAGTAGGCCAGTAGAAGCCACATTGGAGGACCTTAGTGGCTGTTCGCTCACTTCCGAAATGTCCCCCATACTGTGATCCATGGCAGTGCCATAGGATCCTTTGTGCTTCCTCTCTGGGTACACATCTGCGGATCATTCCGTCTACACATCTCTTAAAGAGATATGGCTCATCCCATAGGTAGTATTTGGCATCTGAAATTAATTTCTTTCTTTGCACCCTACTGTACTCCTGGGGTATGAACCTCACAGCTTTGTAATTTGCAATATCTGTAAACCATGGAGCTTCCTAAATGGCAAAAAGTTGCTCATCTGGGAAGGTCTCAAAGATCTCAGTAGAAGGGAGGGACACCCCAGCTACTGGTTCTATTTGGGACAGATGATCAGCTACTTGGTTCGCTGTCCCTTTTCTGTCTCTTATTTCTATATCAAACTCTTACAGAAGCAACACCCATCTTATGAGCCTGGGTTTTGAATCCTGCTTTGTGAGTAAGTACTTAAGAGCAGCATGGTCAGTGTACACAATCACCTTTGATCCTACTAGATAGGATCTAAACTTGTCAATGGCATAGACCATTGCAAGTAACTCTTTTTCTGTGGTTGTGTAATTCTTCTGTGCATCATTTAGAACACAGCTGGCATAATAAATGACGTGCAGAAGCTTGTTATGCCTCTGTCCCAACACTGCACCAATGGCATGGTCACTGGCATCACACATTAGTTCGAATGGCAATGTCCAGTCTGGTGCAGAGATGACTGGTGCTGTGACCAGCTTGGCTTTCAGGGTCTCAAATGCCTGTAGACACTGTGTGTCAAACACAAATGGTGTGTTAGCAGCTAGCAGGTTGCTCAGAGGTTTTGCAATTTTTGAAAAATCCTTTATAAACCTTCTATAGAATCCTGCATGCCCCAGAAAGCTTCTGATTGCCTTAACATTGGCAGGTGGTGGTAATTTTTCAATTACCTCTACCTTTGCCTTATCTACCTCTATTCCCTTGCTTGAAATTTTGTGCCCAAGGACAATTCCTTCAGTCACCATAAAGTGACATTTCTCCCAGTTTAAAACCAGGTTAGTCTCTTGGCACCTTTTCAGGACAAGTGCTAGGTGGTTAAGACAGGAGCTGAATGAGTCTCCATATACTGAGAAGTCATCCATGAAGACTTCCAGGAATTTCTCCACCATATTAGAGAAGATGGATAGCATGCATCTCTGAAAAGTTGCAGGAGCATTACATAGACCAAAAGGCATTCTCCTGTAGGCAAACACGCCAGAAGGGCAAGCGAATGCTGTTTTCTCTTGGTCCTGAGGACCTACTGCAATTTGGTTGTAACCTGAATAGCCATCCAAAAAGCAGTAATAATCATGACCAGCTAGTCTTTCTAGCATTTGGTCTATGAATGGTAAAGGAAAATGATCCTTTCTGGTGGCTGTATTGAGCCTTCTGTAGTCAATACACATACGCCACCCTGTAACTGTTCTTGTAGGAACTAGTTCATTTTTTTCATTATGAACTACTGTCATGCCTCCCTTCTTGGGGACAACTTGGACAGGGCTCACCCAGGGACTATCAGAAATGGGATAAATAATCCCAGCCTCTAGTAATTTAGTGACCTCTTTCTGCACCACCTCCTTTATGGCTGGATTTAGCGGCCTTTGTGGTTGAACCACTAGTTTGGCATTATCCTCCAATAGGATCTTGTGCATGCATCTTGCTGGGCTAATGCCCTTAAGATCACTTATGGACCACCCAAGAGCTGTCTTGTGTGTCCTTAGCACTTGAATAAGTGCTTCCTCTTCCTGTGGATTTAAAGCAGAGCTTATGATCACTGGAAAAGTGTCACCCTCTCCCAGAAATGCATACTTCAAGGATGGTGGTAGTGGTTTGAGCTCAGGTTTGGCTGGCTTATCCTCTTCCTGAGGAATTTTCAAAAATTCTTTTGTTTCCTCTGGTTCTTCCTGATCAGGCTGAACATCCTTGAAGATGTCCTCTAGCTCTGATTCTAGACTTTCAGTCATATTGATCTCTTCTACCAAAGAGTCAATAATGTCAGTGCTCATGCAGTCATTTGGTGTGTCTGGATGCTGCATAGCTTTTACAGCATTCAACTTGAACTCATCCTCATTGACTCTCAGGGTTACTTCCCCTTTTTGTACATCAATAAGAGTTCATCCAGTTGCTAGGAAAGGTCTTCCTAGAATGAGAGTTGCACTCTTGTGCTCCTCCATTTCCAGCACTACAAAGTCAGTTGGAAAGGCGAATGGCCCAACCTTGACAATCATGTCCTCAATTATGCCTGATGGATATTTAAGGGAGCCATCAGCAAGTTGGAGACATATCCGGGTTGGTTTGACCTCTTCAGTCAACCCAAGCTTTCTGATAATGGATGCAGGTATTAGATTGATACTTGCTCCAAGGTCACACAGGGCTGTCTTGGTGCAAGCACCTTCTAATGTTCATGGTATCATAAAGCTTCCTGGATCTTGAAGCTTTTCTGGTAAGCTTTTCAGAATGACTGCACTACATTTTTCAGTGAGAAACAATTTTTCAGTTTCTCTCCAATCCTTCTTATGACTTAAGATCTCTTTCATGAACTTAGCATAAGAAGGTATTTGCTCAAGTGCCTCTGCAAACGGAATTTTTATTTCAAGAGTCCTTAGATAGTCTGCAAAGCGGGCAAATTGCTTATCCTGTTCCGCTTGGCGGAGTTTCTGAGGATAAGGCATCTTGGCTTTATATTCTTCAACCTTAGTTGCTGCAGGTTTATTCCTTACAGAGGTGGTTGGAGAAGCCATTTTAGAGGGGTTACTATCAGCACTCTCAGGTGTCTGATTCCCTATTGGCGTTTGAACGCCAGGATTGGGTGAAGAATGGGCGTTTAACGCCAACTTTTCCCCCTTTTCTGGTGTTTGAACGCCAGAACTGGGCAAGGAATGGGCGTTTAACGCCAGCTTTTCCCCCCTTTCTGGCGTTTGAACGCCAAGAGTATTCCTCTCTGGGCTCTTACTGTCCTCAGAGGGATTTTGGACAGTGGTTTGGTTATCCTCTGTCAATTGTTCCTTTCTTGGCTTTTTGCTACTTTGAGCAGTGTTATTCAATGTCTTCCCACTCCTCAGTTGAATTGCTTGGCATTCTTCTGTTATCTGTTTAGATAACTGCTGTTTTGTCTGATTCAACTGCGATTCTATGTTCTTGTTAGCAATTTTAGTCTCTTGGAGCATCTTTTTAAATTTTGCTAACTGTTTTGTCATCAGGTGTAATTGCTGATTAAGCTCAACAATTTGTTCTTGAGGATTAGGATCAGTGGCTACTGCCATAACTCTTCTTTTGTAGAGGACTCACTGCTAGAGTACAAATGTTGATTTCTAGCAACAGTGTCTATAAGCTCTTAAGCCTCTTCAATCGTCTTCCTCATATGTATAGATCCACCTGCTGAGTGGTCTAGAGACATCTGAGCTTTTTCTGTAAGCCCATAGTAGAAGATGTCTAACTGTACCCACTTTGAAAACATTCCAGAGGGGCATTTTCTTAGCATACCTCTATACCTCTCCCAGGCATTATAAAGGGATTCATTATCCTCTTGTTTAAAGCCTTGGATGTCCAGCCTTAGTTGTGTCATCCTTTTTGGAGGGTAAAATTGATTCAGGAATTTGTCTGATAACTGTCTCCATGTTTTTATGCTTGCTGTGGGTTGGTTATTCAACCACCTCTTAGCTTGATCTTTTACAGCAAATGGAAACAGTAGTAGTCTGTAGACATCCTGATCCACCTCTTTATCACGTACTGTGTCAGCAATTTGTAAGAATTGTGCCAGAAACTCAGTAGGTTCTTCCTGTGGAAGACCGGAATACTGGCAATTTTGCTGCACCATGATAATGAGTTGAGGATTTAGCTCAAAGCTGCTTGCTTTGATGGGAGGTATACAGATGCTACTCCCATATGTAGCTGTAATGGGGTTAGCATATGACCCTAGAGTCCTTCTGGACTGCTCATTTCTACTTAGGTCCATGATGGAGAAAGAGAATATGATATGGATTCACAAGTAAAGTAGAAAGTTTTTTTTTTATTAAAGGTGACCGAAAAATTTAAAATAAAATAAAAATTTGAAAACTAAAAAAAATAAGATCAAAACAAATTGAAAACTAAATCAATTAGTTAATTAAAAAAAAGATTTTGGGATTAGCAATTGAAAAGATATGATTGAAAATTATTTTGAGAAAGATTTAATTTTTGAAATGAGGAAAGAGAAAAACAACAAAATGACACCAAACTTAAAATTTTTAGAAAATCAGACACAAATTTTCGAAAACTTAAAGGAAAACACAAAAAGAAGACACCAAACTTAGAATTTTTAAGGATTAAGAAAGGACTAAGGACATGCAAATTCGAAAAATAAAAGAAAACAAAAGCATGCAATTGACACCAAACTTAAAATGTGAAACTAAACTCAAATAAAAGACTCTAAACCAACAAAAATAAAACAGTCCTAATCTAAGCAACAAGATAAACCGTCAGTTGTCCAAACTCGAACAATCCCCGGCAACGGCGCCAAAAACTTGGTGCACGAAATTGCAATCACACTTTTGCAATTCCGCACAACTAACCAGCAAGTGCACTGGGTCGTCCAAGTAATACCTTACGTGAGTAAGGGTCGATCCCACGGAGATTGTCGGCTTGAAGCAAGCTATGGTTATCTTGTAACTCTTAGTCAGGATATCAATAATTATCAGGTTTAATTGTGAAAAGTAAAAGAACATGAAACAAGTACTTGTTTTGCAGTAATGGAGAACAGGTTGAGGTTTTGGAAATGCTCTATCTTTTGAATCTATGCTTTCCTACTGTCTTCTTCTTCAAGCACGCAAGGCTCCTTCCATGGCAAGCTGCATGTAGGGTTTTACCGTTGTCAATGGCTACCTCCCATCCTCTCAGTGAAAATGTTCAACGCACTCTGTCACAGCACGGCTAATCATCTGTCGGTTCTCAATCAGGTTGGAATAGAATCCAGTGATTCTTTTGCATCTGTCACTAACGCCCAGCCTTCAGGAGTTTGAAGCTCGTCACAGTCATTCAATCCTTGAATCCTACTCTGAATACCACAGACAAGGTTTAGACCTTCCGGATTCTCTTAAATGCTGCCATCAATTCTAGCTTATACCACGAAGATTCTGATTAAGAAATCCAAGAGATATCTACTCAATCTAAGGTAGAACGGAGGTAGTTGTCAGGCACACGTTCATAGGTGAGAATGATGATGAGTGTCACGGATCATCACATTCATCAAGTTTGGGAACAAGTGATATCTTAGAATAGAAGCAAGCGTGATTGAATGAAAAACAGTAGTAATTGCATTAATCTATCAAGACACAGCAGAGCTCCTCACCCCCAACCATGGGGTTTAGAGACTCATGCTGTAGAAGATACAATGAGAAACGTGTAAAGTGTCATGAGGTAGAGATACAATATCAAAAGGTCCTATTAATAGTGAACTAGTAACCTAGGGTATACAGAAATGAGTAAATGACATAAAAATCCACTTCAGGGGTCCACTTGGTGTGTGTTTGGGCTGAGCATTGAAGCTTCCATGTGTAGAGACTTTTTCTGGAGTTAAACGCCAGCTTTTATGCCAGTTTGGGCGTTTAACTCCAATTTTTGTGCCAGTTCCGGCGTTTAACGCCGGGATTTCTGAAGCTGATTTGTAACGCTGGTTTGGGCCATCAAATCTCGAGCAAAGTATGGACTATTATACATTGCTGGAAAGCCCAGAATGTCTACTTTCCAACGCAATTAAGAGCGCGCCAATTGGGCTTCTGTAGCTCCAGAAAATCCACTTTGAGTGCAGGAAGGTCAGAATCCAACATCATCTACAGTCCTTTTCAGCCTCTGAATAAGATTTTTGCTGAGGTCCCTCAATTTCAGCCAGAAAATACCTGAAATCACAGAAAAACACAAACTCATAGTAAAGCCCAGAAAAGTGAATTTTAACTAAAAACTAATAAAAATGTAATAAAAACTAACTAAAATATACTAAAAACATACTGAAAACAATGCCAAAAAGCGTACAAATTATCCGCTCATCAGGGGTTCATGTCCTTTCAATCAGCCCAAGGTCAGAGGATCTTTGGCTTGTTTGAGGATTCTTACCATGGCTTTAAAGATAAGTATTTCAAGGTTGGCCCCACTGCAGGTCAGCACCCCTTCTGGCTGACTCTGGAGGGAGAACGTCGCATCCCGACCTACTGGAGTTTTGGGGCAGGGGCTAATGTGTTCACGTAGGTGACGTATCCCCAGAAAATAAAAATATTGCCGATGTATTGATTGCCGTGTTCAGGAAGAACAACATCAATCCCCACCTCTTGATGGGGGATCCTAAAATGGGCAAAACCTATATTTGTGAGTTACTGGGTGGTCGTTAGCCCCCATCTTTTCTTGTTCTTTCTCTTTTTTTTTAACTGGTGTTTTTGTATTGCAGTGTCAATGGCTGCCGACCAAGTTGGCCTTAACAATTTGATGTCTAAATTTCTTCCCGGAGATGACGATGGCAACTTCATCACTCCGCCCATCGATCCTCCTTCTGCTTCCGGTCCCGAGGTTTAATCCCGCCCTCCCCAGTGGGAAGCTACTGGGACTAGCTCAAACCCGGTTCCTCCGTTGAACGGGGCCTCGGGGGAAGGGACGGGCCCGGAGGTCACCATCGATGAAAACCCTCGAAAGAGGAAGCCGACGTCTTCCCCAGAAGGAGCTCTTACTGTCATGGAGAAGAACTTTGACGCTGGCTTCTTTATTGATGCTCAACTTACCCGGGGACCGAGGAGTTCTTTTATGGTGGGGACCTTGCTTCTCAGGCCAAGTGGGTATACTGAAGAACAAAACTCTCGCGCGATCTAGAATTTTCACAAATATAATGGCGTTGTAACTATAGCTTCTAGACTGACAAGAATTTCTTTCTTACAAACGTTTTGGTTGTCACAAGTAACAAACCCAATAAAATTTATAAACCGAAGTATTCAAACCTCGGGTCGTCTTCTCAAGGAATTGCAGGGAAGTATGATTTATTATTGGTTATGGAAAATAATATTTTTGGGTTTTAAAAAGGTTTGAGCAAGAGAAATAAATTGCAGGAATTAATAAATCAATAGTTAATAAAAATTCTTGGCAAAGTATGAAAATTGAAAGTCCTAACTTAGTTATCCTTATCAATGGTGATAAGAATTATATTTTTGCTCCCACTCAGTCAATCTCTAACTATGAAGGTAAGTCAAGTGGACAAATCAATTTAACACCTAAAGTCCTAGTCAACTCCTGAGGAAAGACTAGAGTTATAGGAATCTAAATCAATCGGCAAAGATAAAAATTATCAATCACAATGAGTTTGACAACCCAAGAGTTACCAATTAATCAACTAGAACCAAGAATATAGAAACTAAATAAAAATCATATGTCTGAAATACCTCAATTTATATTAGATAAAAGATATCAAATCTAACATGGAAAAGTTCATAAACAAATAAAAGAGAAAATAAATAAAAAGAACGTTGAACTTGAGATGAAGAAGAAATAATCCTAATTCCTTTAAGAGGAATTCTAATCCTAAATCCTGAGAGAGAGGAGAGAACCTCTCTCTCCAAAAACTACATCTAAATTCTAAAACTATGTATGAATGTATATTGTGATATCTTGAGTCTCTGCATGTTCCCTGACTTTAATATATGTTTCTGGGGCGAAATCCGGGTCAAAACGCGGCCCAAACTCATCTTCAGCGTATTCTATAATTTCTGTAGATTGCGTATGTCACGCGTACGCATCAGTCACACGTACACGTCATTCAGCAATTTTCCTCTCCACGCATGGGCGTCAGGCACGCGCTCGCGTCATTCACGCAAACTCCAATCTACGCTTATGCGTCAAGCACGCGTACGCGTTGCTGTGATTTTGTCCAAATCGCGTGCACGCGTTAGCCATGCGTGTGCGTTGCTGTTCGCTGGTTGTCTCCTTAATTTCTTGTGTTCCTTTTATTTTCGCAAGCTTCCTCTCCATTCTCTAAGCCATTTCTGCCCTATGAAGCCTGAAACTTAACACACGGATCACGGCATCGAATGGCATAAAGGATAATAAAAATACATAATTAAAAGATCTCTAGAAAGCAAGTTTTCAACCATAGAACTAAACTAGGAAGGAATTGTAAAATCATGCAAATCATATGAATAAGTGGGCAAGAATTTGATAAAAACCACTCAATTAAACACAATATAAACCATAAAATAGTGGTTTATCAACCTCCCCACACTTAAACATTAGCATGTCCTCATGCTAAGTTCAAGGAGACAAATTAAATGAGTAGGTAAAAGCAAGACTCATGTAATGCAACCTATGAATGTGAATGCAACTACATGCTAAAATGATTCTACCTACTTGGTGAAAAAGTAAATAAATCTTTCAAGAACAAATATGAACTGGATTTCACTAATTCAAATCACAAAATAAAATACAAGTAAACTTGCAAAAGAAAATAGCTCATGAAAGCAGGGAACAAGAAATCGAGCATCGAGCCCTCACTGGAAGTGTATACACTCTAATCCCTCAAGTGTTCGAGGTTCGATTCTCTCAATTCTCTACTAATCTTGCTTTCTAAGGCTTGCTTTTCATCTAACAATCAACAAAAGTTTAATGCACAGATACACATATCAAGAGGTCTTTTAAGGGGTTATAATGGGGTTAGGGTCAAGGTAGGATTGTATTTGGCCAAGTGGACTAAAATCTGAATCCTTAATTAACTTAAACTTTTCCCACTTAACTTAAGACAATCCATGTAATCACAATACAAGATCTGACTGCCCATTAACTATGTTTACCACACATTCATGCATCCCAAATTTAAGTACAACTCATATGCATTGATAGTATTACTTAACTTGGGGCATTTTGTCCCCTTTTTATTATTTGCTTTTTTCTTTATATATATATATTTTTTTTTTCTTTTTCAATGCATATGATTAAGGTATTGAAGGCATAAACATGTTCTTAACATTCTTTCACATTTTTAGAAAATTCTCACATCCTCAGTTCTCAAACCAAATGTTTCCAAACCCACTTTTCCCACACTTAATTCATGAGCACTTTCACTAGTCTAAACTAATCAAGAATTCAAATTAAGGACATTATTATTTTTCACTTAGAGTTAGTGATGAGCTAAAGTAAAGAACAAATGGGTAAAATAGGCTCAACATTGGTTTGCAAAGGATAATAAAAGGTAAGTCCATATGGGTATGTAGGCTCAGTGAAACAAAGGCCTCAATCATATAAGTGCATGCATACATCAAATAATGGAACCAATCAAATAGGCTCAAAATCTCACGGATTTTGTGTGTTCGAGCTCTAAAACTATGTTCCAAAATAAAATTTCTTCAAACAAGTTTTTCAAAAAGTTTAATTCAAATTAGTGAAATGCTATTAAAATTTCCTTGAAAAAAAATGTTACTTCAACCAAGTGGTAAAATATGCACAAAATCAAGAAAATATGCAATCAAACATGCAAATGCAACAATGCACAAACAAAGAAAATAGAGTATTGGTGTTGAAAAGAAAGTAACTAACCCCTGGAAGTCGGTATCGACCTCCCCACACTTAAAGATTGCACCGTCCTCGGTGCATGCAAAGCTGTGCAGGTGGGCGGGGGTTGTGGTTCCTCAGCTAGTGCTCGTTGTAGAGTCTTTCTCGTTACCCTTCCTGGTGGCTATCCTAAAAAGGGAGAAGAGAAAGGGACATGAAGTCAAAGGGATAGAGCAAGGGAGAGGGCAGTACGAGTGATAATCATGCCAAAATAAAGAAGAATGTCATTAACACATGGTCACAACTCCATGAAATTAGGACATCAATGGAAATATAGCATGATAAATTGAGGCAATTAAATGCAAGATGTTTATTGGCATGCTGGCAAAGGCATGAGTAGTGTAGATCAAGCATTAAAAGCCAAAATGTATTATCAGTCGTAAGAAACTAACAATAATGTTTGTATTGACAATTATATTTAATTAATAAAATATTGGAAGGGTTTGGTGAAAAACAGGCATTAGAGTAGAAGGATAGAATAATGAAGAAGTCACAATGCCATACGGGTGTTTTCACAAACACATAGCATGCATGGGAAATAAGTTGGGAAAAGTATTAAATTGAACATGCAAGCAACCCTATAAAAATAATATATAATTGTCAAATAATTCTATAATAATCCACAAGCAATAGTGTAAGACCTAAATAAAGTTCCAACACC
The DNA here is from genome assembly GCF_014773155.1 of Arachis stenosperma. NCBI lineage: Eukaryota > Viridiplantae > Streptophyta > Magnoliopsida > Fabales > Fabaceae > Arachis > Arachis stenosperma. Next base: position 30,242,655 of record NC_080380.1, on the reverse strand, counting down.
AACGAAAAAATGCATGAAAAAGAAAGAAAAAGAGACCATAAATAATTATGTGAAAAAGAAAATTAAGAAAAAATAATAAAATACAGTAATTAAAAGATGAATAAAAGTATGCAAATAAATTAAGTAGAAGAAAGTGAAAGAAAATAGGGAGGAGAAGGGGGGGGGGGGGGGAAGAAAGGTGCAAAAGGTAGAAGAAGAATGAAGAAGAGAAGAGGGAGGAATAGAAGAAAGAAATAGGATTTAAAAAGAGAAGAAAAGAAAACTGATTAGGCGGCGCGCTGCGTGCAAGGTGCACAGCGCTAACGGCGCGAACGCGTCACACACGCGGACGCGTGGGTGAGCGAATAGGGGAGGGACGCGAGAGCGTCCATCACGCGCACGCGTGATTAGGGATCATGCAAAACGCACGAGGCCATCCGCACTCCCGCACAACTTTCTGTGCGAAACCCCAATAACGCCGATTTACACACCCACGCAGACGCGTCGGTATCGCTTACGCGTGGGTTGAACTTTTTGCAGAGGCGCGTATTCGTGTGGCATGCGTACGCGTGGTGTGGCTTATGCACCACGCACCACTCTCGCGCGTCTCCCGCGCAACTTTCTGTTCAGTTTCGCTACACAAACGGCGTGTGCGCGTCGTAGACGCTGGCGCGTCGTTCAGCGCCCTTTTTTTATGCAAAATGAAGAATGCAGTATGCAGATGCTAATATGAATGTTATGCATGATTTCAGGTCCAATCAAAACTCAAAAACAAACAAAGCAGACTAAAATTAAAACTGAAAAAGGAACGATCATACCATGGTGGGTTGTCTCCCACCTAGCACTTTTAGTTAAAGTCCTTAAGTTGGACATTTGGTGAGCTCCCTGTTATGGTGGCTTATGCTTGCACTGATCCAGGAATCCCCACCAATGTTTGTACTTCCAATAACCTCCGGGATCCCAAACTAGGCGCAGAAAGCCTTTAAGCAAGTTAAAGCAAGTGACAAGGCCCCAAGAGTGTTGATAGCCAGAATGAATTCTGGGGTCCCAAACCTTGCTTTTGTACCCGTCTTCTTGTTGATCATTATGATTCCATCCGGGTAGCAAGCAATCTGAATTCTCACCAAAGCGGCCAAACAACTTCCTAAACCCATTTAGTTGAGCTTTACACCAACACTTGCATTTAAACTTTGAGCTTTCAGCCATAATGAACCTAGGATTGTGTTGCCCACCACTAACCATCTTTCTCTTACTCTTAATGCCACAAAGAGCTCTAAGTTGACCATCCGTATCCAGTAGCCCATATTCAAGTGGGAAGGTAATGTTCAAGGATAAGAATTTTACCCACTTGAACGTTATGTTGGACGGTAATGGCCATGGGAGAGGTGTTTCTAATGAACTTACAAGCTCCACTCCCTTGTGCTCTTCTTTGATATCTTCCACCTCTTTGCAAGCTTTTTCAATTTTAACCTCTTCCTCTTAGTAGCTTTCTTCTGATTCGATTTCTTCTTCATTGTTCACCAAGGGCATGGGAGGTTGTGTTTCTTCTTCTTTAATCTCCATGTCAAGTCTAATGGGAGAGGATTCAAATGTAGATAAGAATTCATTAATGATTGAATCCATCTCTTGATCGTCCCCTTCAAAGTCTTCAACCATGATATGCCTTGGAGGTTGTACACCCTCCTCAACATCAACATCAAACACCTTGGAAGGAGGCTCTATGAATGGACTTTCCAATGGAGGCTCAGCATCTCCTAAGTCTTCGACCACTTCTTCTTCTTCAATAATTCTGGCTTCCTCCACTTGTTCCAGTACAGAGTCATGATCCTTACTGTCCACTGGAGTTTCTAGTATCTCCTTCATGCTACGTTCTTCATTAGATTCTCCACATGAAACCATGGGGTTCCTTGAGTGTCCAAACGTCTGGAAGGTAATTGATTTATTGGTTGCTCCAATTGATGAAGGGTTGCATGAAATTGATCTACTGTTTCCTTGAGGTGGGCCTGTGATTCTTGGGTCGATGAATATGTACATGGTGGATATGGAAGTGGTGGTTCTTGGAAGTAATTGGATTGGAATTGGTGTGGATATGGGTTAGGGTCATATGGAGGTGAATGGTGGAAAGGGGCTTGTGAGTATAGTGGTCCAAAGTCATGTTGAGGAGAGGATTCATAGGCATATGGTGGTGGTTGTTGATAATCAAAAGAGCGCTCACCATAGCCATTGCCTTGATATGCATCACAGAACGGTTGTTGATAGTCCATTGGAGGTGGTTATTGCCATGAGGGTTGATCAAATCCTTGTGGCTCCTCCCATCTTTGATTGTTCCAACCTTGATGCCTGTTCTCACTATAGTCTCCTCTTCCTGCAACATAGTTGTAACCAGACTCATAGCCAAAGGGGTGAGAGTTCATAGTAGTAGGAGAAAAATAAAAACAAAAACTAATAAAAATAAAATATTTTGAAAAAGATATGATTTTTGAAAAAAGATAAGATTTTGAAAAAGATTTGATTTTGAGAAAAAAGATAAGATAAGATTTTGAAAAAGATATGATTTTTGATAAAAGATTTGATTTTTGAAATTTAAAACTAAGATAAGATAAGATAAAAAAATTTAAAAAATATTTACAATAACCAATAATAAGGCACACGTTTGCAATTCCCCGGCAACAGCGCCATTTTGACGATCAGATTACCTATTGGTAAAGAAATATAAAAATATATAATCGCGTTGTAAGTATAGCTTCTAAACCAACAGAAAATTCTTTCGTACAAACGTTTGGTTGTCACAAGTAACAAACCCAATAAAATTTATAAACCGAAGTATTCAAACCTCGGGTCGTCTTCTCAAGGAATTGCAGGGAAGTATGATTTATTATTGGTTATGGAAAACAGTATTTTTGGGTTTTAAAAAGGTTTGAGGAAGAGAAATAAATTGCAGGAATTAATAAATCAATAGCTAATAAAAACTCTTGGCAAAGTATGAAAACTGGAAGTCCTATCCTAGTTATCCTTATCAATGGTGATGAGAATTATATTTTTTCTCCCATTCAGTCAACCTCTAACTATGAAGGTAAGTCAAGTGGACAAATCAATTTAACACCTAAAGTCCTAGTCAAATCCTGAGGAAAGACTAGAGTTATATGAATCTAAATCAATCGGCAAAGATAACAATTATCAATCACGATGAGTTTGACAACTCAAGAGTTACCAATTAATCAACTAGAACCAAGATAGATCATAAAATAGTAGTTTATCATCTACCACACTCTGCTTTGGGCTGCCGCGATTGCGAGGAAGGCGGAGCCCGTTCTAGCAGGTGCCCAGAACCTGGAGGGTAAGCTTCAAGGAGCTATTAAGTCAGTGAAGAAGATGAAGACAGAAGTGACCACGTTGAAGGCCCAGCTATAGCCACTTCGGCGGAGAAGTTGACGGCCTCTAGTGCGGCAGTTGCCTGGCCTTCTGAGCGTGAGCTCACCTTGGAAGGCCAGGTTTCTGCTGCACAGACTCGGATGGCTGAGCTGGAGAAAGAACTGGCTGTTTCGGTCACCTTGGCTAACACAGCCAGGGCCGAGGTTGTTGCTCTAAAAAAGAAGAATAAAGAGACCGTGAAGGAGGCCATGGATGCTATCATGGTCACCGATAAAGAGATAAAGGCCCAGGTGAAGATCCTGGGACCCGAGTTCGATGTGTCCGCCATGGGTGCCTTCAAGACAATCAAGGACGGGAAGATAGCCGACCTCTCCAAGAAATGAGTTATTTGTACTTTATCTCTTTGTTTTTTGTTTGGTAGTTTATGAGACAACTTTTGCCATTCTACCGTTCTAACTTTTTAAAGTTGTCTTGGGGCTTTTATGTGTAATTATTTAAGTTTGAAACAATGTTATGACAAAAATAAAGCCGAGTCGTGGCTTTTTCGTTTGAGCGTCTGAAATTTGGCCTTATTTAGTAGCCGTTTGTTGTAGCGTTCCCAACTTTGATGGTTCCTGGGGTGATTAGTCCTGGGATGCTGTGTCGTAATTGAATTGGTTAATTCACGAGGCAAAGTAATTTAAACAATTTGAACAGTGGATTAAAATATGAACGAGAAAGGAACAATTTGTGTAGTCTGAACACAACTATATCATGCTAAATTGTAATTCATGTAAACAACCAATCGAAGATAATGTGAACGTAAAATAAAATGGGCCTTACTAGATTGGGACACCACCTGTCCACTAGGTGTGCTTCGGCTTCTAGGAGTAGAACCTTCTTAGGTTTTTTATGTTCAATGTTTTGGGAACTTCCCTGCCGCCCAACCGTTCCAGCTTGTAGGCTCCATTGCTGACTACTTCATTTATCCTGTATGGACCTTCCCAATTTACTGCTCACTTTCCTTCCTTTGGTGTCGGGAGCCCCACGTCGTTGCATCGTAGGACTAGATCATTTGGCTCGAAATCTCTTTTCAGCACTTTGGCATTGTAATGCAGGGCGATTCTTTATTTTAACGCCGTCTCTGACAAGTGGGTCATCTCTCTAGTCTCATCTACTAAGTCCTTCTCCACCGCTTCCTCGACTCCTCCCAAGAGTAGTTGTGGGCTCAGCTACCCAATCTCCACGGTTATTATCGCGTCAACCCCATAGGTGAGCCGGAAGGGCGTCTCCCCAGTAGAGAACTGCTGCAGTGTGCAATAGGACCACAGGACCGACGCTAGCTCATCTGCCCAGGCTCCATTCTTTTGGTCAAGTCGTTTTTTAAGACCTTGTAGGATGATCTTGTTCGCTGCTTCGACTTGGCCGTTAGTTTCGGGGTGCTCGACAGAGGAGAACTTTTGCTTTATCCCTAAACCGGTGAGGAATTCCCCAAAATTTTTATCGACAAACTGTGTTCCGTTGTTCAAGATGACGACCTCTGGGATTCCGAACCTGGATATTACTTGCCTCCATATGAACTCTTGGCAGTTTTCCGAGGATATGCTGGCCAACGGCTCGGCCTCCACCCACTTGGTGTAATAGTCGATGGCAACAATTAGGTACTTGACCTGTCCAGATCCGGTCGGGAAAGGTCCTAACAGGTCGACGCCCCACTGGGAGAATAGTCGGGAGGCCATCATGAGGCACAGCTCCGCCGCCGACACTTTTTGAAAGTTGGTGTTTTCTTGGCATCTCCTGCATTGCTTTACAAACTCTTGAAAATCCAACATCATTGAGGGCCAATAGTATCTGGCCCTGACAAGCTTTCGAGCTAAGGCCTTTCCTCCGATGTGGTGGCCGCAACACCCCCGTGGACTTCGCTTAAGACGTAGTCCGTCTGGTCGGGGCATAGGCACTTCAATAGAGGTTAGTTCAGTTATTTCTTAAATAGCTGGCCTTGTATTACTGTATATTTGGCTGCTTCTCTTCTTAGTGCTTTTGCTGTCTTGTCGTCATCAGGGAGCTTACCGTTTTCCAAGAAGTCGGTGATTGGATCCATCCATGAGGGGAAGTTGGCCGCTTGGGTTATATGTAAGGTCACTATTGGTTCCTTTACTAAACCTTGAATTAGAGATCGGTTCCCCGTCCCTGGCTTCGTGCTTGCCAGCTTTGATAGGAGATCGGCTCGGGTGTTCCTCTCCCTCAGAACGTGTTGCACCGTGACCTCGTCGAACACGTCGCTAAGCTTTTTGACTTTTTCTAAGTATTTTTGTAGCAAGGAGTCCCTGGCCTGATACGTTCCATTAATCTGCGATGTGACGACCTAAGAGTCGCTGCATACTTCTACTTTGGTGGCCCCGACTTCCCTTGCCAAGAGTAGGCCGCCAAGAAGGACTTCATATTCTACTTGGTTATTGGACACCGATAACTCGAATTTGATCGATTGCTTGTACATGACTCCTGTTGGGCTCTCTAGGTTGATCCCCGCTACCCCGAACATTGGGTTGGAGGATCCGTCGACACCGAGCTTCCACCATGCGTTCGATGTCTCAGGAAGGTTTCCCATTACTTACACCAGGAAATCGGCCATTGCTTGGGCCTTGATTGAATGTCTGGGTTCGTACTGCAGGTCGTACTAAGATAGTTCGATTGACCAAGTCATCATCCTCCCCACTAGGTCAGGTTTCTGTAGGACTTGGTGGATTGCTTGATCTTTTCTAAAGAGCTTTGGCAGCCGACGCTCCGAGAAACCAAGATATTGCCGTGAGTCTTCCCGCCAGTCTTTAACATATCCTGGGCTCGTCATTCGCAAAATTGCTTCACATTTCTTTGGGTTAGCTTCCACTCCTCGTTGGGTTATCATGAAACCCAAGAACTTCCCGGCTTCCATAGTGAAGGCACACTTAAGAGGGTTAAGCCTCATGTTGTGCCATCAGAGGGACGCAAACACCGTCTCTAGGTCACTGATGAGGTCTTCGGCCTGGGTGTTCTTCACTAGGATATCGTCCACATACACTTCTACCGTTTTGCTGATAAGATTGCTGAAAACCTTATTCATCAGGCTTTGATATGTAGCTCATGCGTTTTTTAGTCCAAACGGCATTATCTTCTAACAGTACGTACCCTCTGGCATTATGAACGCCATTTTTTCCTCATCTGGCTGGTGCATCGGTATCTGGTTGTAGCCAGAATACGCGTATATGAAACTCAGAAACTGATACTGATGAGCGGATAATTTGTACGCTTTTTGGCATTGCTTTTAGTATGTTTTTAGTAGTTTGAGTTGAGTTTTTAGTATATTTTTATTAGTTTTTAGTTAAAATTCACTTTTCTGGACTATACTATGAGTTTGTATGTTTTTCTGTGATTTCAGGTATTTTCTGGCTGAAATTGAGGGACCTGAGCAAAAATCTGATCCAGAGACTGAAAAGGACTGCAGATGCTGTTGGATTCTGACCTCCCTGCACTCGAAGTGAATTTTCTGGAGCTACAGAAGCCCAATTGGCGCGCTCTCAATGGCGTTGGAAAGTAGACATCCTGGGCTTTCCAGCAATATATGATAGTTCATACTTTGCTCAAGATTTGATGGCCCAAACCGGCGTTCAAAGTCACCCTCAGAATTCCCAGCGTTAAACGCCGGAACTGGCACCTAAATGGGAGTTAAACGCCCAAACTGGCACAAAAGCTGGCGTTTAACTCCAAGAAGAGTCTCTACACGAAAAATGCTTCATTGCTCAGCCCCAGCACACACCAAGTGGGCCCGGAAGTGGATTTTTATGTCATTTACTCATTGTAATTCTTAAGCTACTAGTTCCCTATAAGTAGGACCTTTTACTATTGTATTTTCATCTTGGTTCTTCTGGTTCCCTCTCTGGGGCCGAAACCAATGATCACTCTTGTTCTTATGTATTTTCAACGGTGGAGTTTCTACACACCATAGATTAAGGTGTGGAGCTCTGCTGTACCTCGAGTATTAATGCAATTACTATTGTTCTTCTATTCAATTCCGCTTGTTCTTATTCTAAGATATTCATTCGCACTCAAGAACTTGATGAATGTGATGATTATGTGACACTCATCATCATTCTCACTGATGAACAAAGTGACTGACAACCACTCTTGTTCTACAAGCAAACAAGGCTCTAATGTTTATCTCTTGGGTTCTTTAACCGGAATCTTCGTGGTATAAGCTAGAACTGATGGCGGCATTTAAGAGAATCCGGAAGGTCTAAACCTTGTCTGTGGTATTCTGAGTAGGATTCAATGATTGAATGACTGTGACGTGCTTCAAACTCCTGAGGGCGGGGCGTTAGTGACAGACGCAAAAGAATCACTGGATTCTACTCCGGCCTGATTGAGAACCGACAGATGGATAGCCGTGCCGTGACAGGGTGCGTTGAACATTTCCAATGAGAGGATGGGAGGTAGCCACTGACAACAGTGAAACCCTACATACAGCTTGCCATGGAAAGGAGTAAGAAGGATTGGATGAAGACAGTAGGAAAGCAGAGAGACGGAAGGGAAAGCATCTTCATACACTTATCTGAAGCTCTCACCAATGATATACATAAGTATCTCTATCTTTATCTTTATGTTTCATTCATCATCTATACCCATTTGAGTCTGCCTGACTAAGATTTACAAGGTGACCATAGCTTGCTTCATACCAACAATCTCCGTGGGATCGACCCTTACTCGCGTAAGGTTTATTACTTGGACGACCCAGTGCACTTGCTGGTTAGTTGTGCGAAGTTGTAGTGATCACGATTTCGCGCACCAAGTTTTTGGCGCCGTTGCCGGGGATTGTTTCGAGTATGGACAACTGACGGTTCATCTTGTTGCTTAGATTAGGTATTTTTCTTCAGAGTTCTTAAGAATGAATTCTAGTGTTTCAAGGTGATGTTCTTATCATCACCAAAGCTGATTGATTCTTATCAATTTAGCTCTTGAATGCAATGTCCTGCTGAAGCTTGGCTAGCTATGTCTAATTCTTTTAGACTAAAGCTTTAGACTAACATTGCATGATTCCTGGAATTCTCATTAAGAATTTTGATACCTTTATTTCTTTTCCACTTAACTTTCGAAAAATCCAAAAAAATTACAAAATCATAAAAACCAAAAATATTTCTTGCTTAAGTCTAGTGTCTTGTTTTAAGTTTGGTGTCGATTGCATGTTTCTGTTCTTCTTGCATTTTTCGAATTTATGCATGCGTCTTCATTAATCTTCAAGTTGTTCTTGATGATTTCCTTGTTTGATCTTTGAATTCTCTTGACTTGAGTGTTTTGTGTTTTGTCATATGCATTCTCATTTTGTTAGTGTCAGTAGTATACAAACTGCTAAGTTTGGTGTCTTGCATGCATTGTTATTTGATTTTAGTTGCATTTTGATTATTCCTCATTATTAAAAATCCAAAAATATTTTTAATTTGTGTCTTTTCAAGTCAATAGTACAGAGAATTGAAGATTCAGAACATACTGCAGAGGAATTATACAGAAAAAGCTGGACGTTCAAAACGCCCAGTGAAGAAGGACAGACTGGCGTTTAAACGCCAGCCAGGGTGCCTGGTTGGGCGTTTAACGCCCAAAAAGGTAGTGCATTGGGCGTTAAACGCCAAAATGTGCACCATTCTGGGCGTTTAACGCCAGGATGGCACAAGGGGGGAGGATTTTGTTTTCAAAATCAATTTTTTTTCAAGTTTTCAAAGTTTTTCAAAATCAAATCATATCTTTTCAATCAAATGTTTTCAAAATCAATTTCTTTCCTTTTTCAAAGATACTTGCTATCAATTAATGATTTGATTCAACATTTCAAGTATGTTACCTTTTCTGTTGAGAAAGGTTTAATGTTTGAATCATATCTTTTCTTGTTAGGCAAGTCATTAATTTTTAAAATCAAATCTTTTTAAAATGTTTTTCAAATCATATCTTCTCAATCACATCTTTTTAAAAGCATAACTTTTCAATCATATCTTTTTAATCACATCTTTTTCAAAATAGTTTTCAATCATATCTTTTTAATTTCTAATTTCAAAATCTTTTTCAAAAATTACTTGATTTCTTTCCCACTCTTGATTTTCGAAAATCAATTAAAGTTTTTCAAAAATGTTTTCAAAATATTTCACTTGATTTTCGAAAATTTCTTCCTCTCTTCCCACATCCTTCTATTTATGGAGTACCACTCTTCCTCAATGCACAATTCGAACTCTATCTGATTAAGTTCGAATTCTCTACTTCTTCCTTCTAATTTTTCTTTTCCTCTGACACCTCAAGGAATCTCTATACTGTGACATAGAGGATTCCACATTTTCTTGTTTTCTTCTCTTTCATATGAGCAGGAACAAAGACAAAGGCATTCTTGTTGAAGCTGACCCTGAACCTGAAAGGACCTTGAAACGAAAGCTAAGAGAAGCTAAGGCACAACTCTCTGCAGAGGACCTAACAGAAATCTTCAAAGAAGAAGAACCCATGGCAGCCGAAAACAACAACAATGCCAACAATGCAAGGAAGGTGCTGGGTGACTTTACTGCACCTACTCCCGACTTCTATGGGAGAAGCATCTCTATCCCTGCCATTGGAGCAAACAACTTTGAGCTTAAGCCTCAATTAGTTTCTCTAATGCAACAGAATTGCAAGTTCCATGGACTTCCATTGGAAAATCCTCATCAGTTCTTAGCTGAGTTCTTGCAAATCTGTGACACAGTCAAGACTAATGGGGTTGACCCTGAGGTCTACAGACTTATGCTATTCCCTTTTGCTGTAAGAGACAGAGCTAGAACATGGTTGGACTCACAACCTAAAGAAAGCCTGGACTCATGGGAAAAGCTAGTCAATGCCTTCTTGGCAAAGTTCTTTCCACCTCAAAAATTGAGTAAGCTTAGAGTGGAAGTCCAAACCTTCAGACAGAAGGATGGAGAATCCCTCTATGAAGCTTGGGAAAGATACAAACAATTGATCAGAAAATGTCCATCTGACATGCTTTCTGAATGGAGCATCATAGGTATTTTCTATGATGGTCTCTCTGAACTATCTAAGATGTCTTTGGATAGCTCTGCTGGAGGATCTCTTCATCTGAAGAAGACGCCTACAGAAGCTCAAGAGCTAATTGAAATGGTTACAAATAACCAATTCATGTACACTTCTGAAAGGAATCCTGTGAACAATGGAACAAGTCAGAAGAAAGGAGTTTTTGAGATTGATACTCTGAATGCCATATTGGCTCAGAACAAAATATTGACTCAGCAAGTCAATTTGATTTCTCAAAGTCTGTCTAGAATGCAAAATGCACCAAGCAGTACTAAGGATGCTTCATCTGAAGAAGAAGCTTATGATCCTGAGAACCCTTCAATGGAAGAGGTGAATTACCTAGGAGAACCCTATGGAAACACCTATAATTCTTCATGGAGAAATCACCCAAATTTCTCATGGAAGAATCAAGAGAGACCTCAACAAGGTTTCAACAACAATAATGGTGGAAGAAACAGGTTTAGCAATGGCAAGCCTTTTCCATCATCTTCTCAGCAACAGACAGAGAATTCTAAGCAGAACCCCTCTGACTTAGCAATCATGGTCTCTGATCTAATCAAAACCACTCAAAGTTTCATGGCTGAAACAAGATCCTCCATTAGGAATTTGGAGGCACAAGTGGGTCAGCTGAGCAAGAAAGTTACTGAACTCCCTCCTAGTACTCTCCCAAGCAATACAGAAGAAAATCCAAAAGGAGAGTGCAAGGCCATCAACATGGCCGAATTTGGAGAGGAGGGAGAGGAAGTGAACGCCACTGAGGGAGACCTCAATGGGCGTGCACTGACCTCCAATGAGTTCCCCAATGAGGAACCATGGGAATCTGAGGCTCAAAATGAGACCATAGAGATTCCATTAGATTTACTTCTGCCATTCATGAGCTCTGATGAGTATTCCTCCTCTGAAGAGGATGAGTATGTCACTGAAGAGCAAGTTGCTAAATACCTTGGAGCAATCATGAAGCTAAATGACAAGTTATTTGGTAATGAGACTTGGGAGAATGAACCTCCTTTGCTCACCAAAGAACTGGATGACTTGTCTAGGCAGAGATTACCTCAAAAGAGACAAAATCCTGGGAAGTTTTCCATACCTTGCACCATAGGCACCATGACCTTCAAGAAGGCTCTGTGTGACTTAGGGTCAAGTGTAAACCTCATGCCTCTCTCTGTAATGGAGAAGATAGGGATCTTTGAGGTACAAGCTGCAAGAATCTCACTAGAGATGGCAGACAACTCAAGAAAACAAGCTTATGGACTTGTAGAGGATGTTCTGGTAAAAGTTGAAGACCATTACATCCCTACTGATTTCATAGTCCTAGAGACTGGGAAGTGCATGGATGAATCCATCATCCTTGGCAGGCCCTTCCTAGCCACAGCAAAGGCTGTCATTGATGTTGACAGAGGAGAATTGATCATTCAAGTGAATGAAGAATCCTTTGTGTTTAAGGCTCAAGGATATCCCTCTGTCACCATGGAGAGGAAGCACGAAGAGCTTCTCTCAAAACAGAGTCAAACAGAGCCCCCACAGTCAAACTCTAAGTTTGGTGTTGGGAGGCCACAACCAAACTCTAAGTTTGGTGTTGAACCCCCACATTCAAACTCTACGTTTGGTGTTGGGAGGTTCCAACATTGCTCTGAGTATCTGTGAGGCTCCATGAGAGCCCTCTGTCAAGCTACTGACATTAAAGAAGCGCTTGTTGGGAGGCAACCCAATGTTATATTTTATCTATTTTCTTTTGTTATTTTATTTTATTTTGTAGGTTGATGATCATGAGAAGTCACAAAATCAATTGAAAAAGCAAAAACAGAATGAAAAACAGGAAGAAAAACAGCACACCCTGGAGGAAGAACCTACTGTCGTTTAAACGCCAGTAAGGTTAGCAGTTGGGCGTTTAACGCCCAGTCTGGCACCATTCTGGGCGTTTAACGCCAGAAAAGGCACCAGACTGGCGTTAAACGCCAGGAAAGGGCAAGAACCTGGCGTTAAACGCCAGAAAGGGGCACCAGCCCGGCGTTTAACGCCAGAATTGGCTCAAAACGTGATTTTGCATGCCATTTGGTGCAGGGATGACTTTTCCTTGACACCTCAGGATCTGTGGACCCCACAGGATCCCCACCAACCCCACCACTCTCTCTCTTCTTCACCCATTCACCAATCACCTCAATACCTCTTCCCCAAAAACCCTTCACCTATCAAATCCCATCTTTCTCCTCACCACTCACCTCCATCCTTCATAAAACCCCACCTACCTCACCATTCAAATTCAAACCACTTTCCCTCCCAAACCCACCCATACATGACTGAACCATGAGCCCCCCCTCTCCTATATAAACCCTTCTTCACCCCTTCATTTTCACACAACCTAAACACCACTTCTCCCCCTTTTGGCCGAACACAAAGCCATTCCCTTCTTCCTCATTTCTTCTTCTTCTACTCTCTTCTTTCTTCTTTTGCTCGAGGACGAGCAAACCTTTTAAGTTTGGTGTGGTAAAAGCATTGCTTTTTGTTTTTCCATAACCATTTATGGCATCTAAGGCCGGAGAAACCTCTAGAAAGAGGAAAGGGAAGGCAAAAGCTTCCACCTCCGAGTCATGGGAGATGGAGAGATTCATCTCAAGGGTGCATCAAGACCACTTCTATGAAGTTGTGGCCTTGAAGAAGGTGATCCCCGAGGTCCCTTTTTCACTCAAAAAGAGTGAATATCCGGAGATCCGACATGAGATCCGAAGAAGAGGTTGGGAAGTTCTCACCAACCCCATTCAACAAGTCGGAATCTTAATGGTTCAAGAGTTCTATGCCAATGCATGGATCACCAAGAACCATGATCAAAGTGTGAACCCGGATCCAAAGAATTGGCTTACTATGGTTCGGGGGAAATACTTAGATTTTAGTCCGGAAAATGTGAGGTTGGCATTCAACTTGCCCATAATGCAAGGAGATAAACATCCTTACACTAGAAGGGTCAACTTTGATCAAAGGTTGGACCAAGTCCTCACTGACATTTGTGAAGAAGGCGCCCAATGGAAGAGAGATTCAAGAGGGAAGCCGGTTCAATTGAGAAGGCATGACCTCAAGCCCGTGGCTAGAGGATGGTTGGAGTTTATCCAACGCTCAATCATTCCCACTAGCAACCGGTCCGAAGTTACTCTAGACCGGGCCATCATGATTCATAGCATCATGATTGGAGAAGAAGTGGAAGTTCATGAGGTTATAGCCCAAGAACTTTATAAGGTGGCGGACAAGTCCTCTACCTTAGCAAGGTTAGCCTTTTCTCACCTCATTTGTTACCTCTGTTATTCAGTTGGAATTGACATAGAGGGAGACATCCCCATTGATGAGGACAAGCCCATCACTAAGAAGAGGATGGAGCAAACAAGAGACCCCTCTCATCATGAGATCCCTGAGATGCCTCAAGGGATGCACTTTCCTCCACAAAACTATTGGGAGCAACTAAACACCTCCCTAGGAGAATTGAGTTCCAACATGGGACAACTAAGGGTGGAGCATCAAGAACACTCCATCATCCTCCATGAAATTAGAGAAGATCAAAGAATCATGAGAGAGGAGCAACAAAGACAAGGAAGAGACATTGAGGAGCTCAAGCACTCCATAAGACCTTCAAGAGGAAGAACAAGCCGCCATCACTAAGGTGGACCTGTTCTTTAATCTCCTTGTTCTTTACTTTCTTGTTTTTTGAATTTTAGTGCTTATGTTATCTATGTTTGTGTCTTATGATCATTAGTGTCTTAGTGTCTATGCCTTAAAGTTATGAATGTCCTATGAATCCATCACCTTTCTTAAATAAACAATGTTCTTAATTGAAAAAGATAAGAATTGCATGAATTTTGAATTTTATAACAGTTTAATTATTTTGATGTGGTGGCAACACTTTTGTTCTCTGAATGTATGCTTAAACAGTGCATATGTCTTTTGAATTTGTGGTTCATGAATGTTGGCTCTTGAAAGAATGATGAAAAAGGAGACATGTTACTGAGGATCTGAAAAATCATAAAAATGATTCTTGAAGCAAGAAAAAGCAGTGAATACAATAAAAAAAAAACGAAAAAGAAAGAGAAAAAGAAAGAAATAAAGTTGTGATCCAAGGCAAAAAGAGTGTGCTTAAGAACCCTGGACACCTCTAGTTGGGGACTCTAGCAAAGCTGAGTCACAATCTGAAAAGGTTCACCCAATTATGTGTCTGTGGCATGTATGTATCCGGTGGTAATACTGGAAGACAGAGTGCTTTGGGCCACGGCCAAGACTCAATAAGTAGCTGTGTTCAAGAATCATCATACTTAACTAGGAGAATCAATGACACTATCTGGATTCTGAGTTCCTAAAGAAGCCAATCATTCTGAATTTCAAAGGATAGAGTGAGATGCCAAAACTATTCAGAGGCAAAAAGCTAAAAGCCCCGCTCATCTAATTAATACTGATCTTCATAGATGTTTTTAGAATTCATTGCATATTCTCTTCTTTTTATCTTATTTGATCTTCAGTTGCTTGAGGACAAGCAACAATTTAAGTTTGGTGTTGTGATGAGCGGATAATTTGTACGTTTTTTGGCATTGTTTTTAGTATGTTTTTAGTAGTTTGAGTTGAGTTTTTAGTATATTTTTATTAGTTTTTAGTTAAAATTCACTTTTCTGGACTTTACTATGAGTTTGTGTGTTTTTCTGTGATTTCAGGTATTTTCTGGCTGAAATTGAGGGACCTGAGCAAAAATCTGATCCAGAGACTGAAAAGGACTGCAGATGCTGTTGGATTCTGACCTCCCTGCACTCGAAGTGGATTTTCTGGAGCTACAGAAGCCCAATTGGCGCGCTCTCAACGGCGTTGGAAAGTAGACATCCTGGGCTTTCCAGCAATATATGATAGTCCATACTTTGCCCAAGATTTGATGGCCCAAACCGGCGTTCAAAGTCACCCTCAGAATTCCCAGCGTTAAACGCCGGAACTGGCACCTAAATGGGAGTTAAACGCCCAAACTAGCACAAAAGCTGGCGTTTAACTCCAAGAAGAGTCTCTACACGAAAAATGCTTCATTGCTCAGCCCCAGCACACACCAAGTGGGCCCGGAAGTGGATTTTTATGTCATTTACTCATTGTAATTCTTAAGCTACTAGTTCCCTATAAGTAGGACCTTTTACTATTGTATTTTCATCTTGGTTCTTCTGGTTCCCTCTCTGGGGCCGAAACCAATGATCACTCTTGTTCTTATGTATTTTCAACGGTGGAGTTTCTACACACCATAGATTAAGGTGTGGAGCTCTGCTGTACCTCGAGTATTAATGCAATTACTATTGTTCTTCTATTCAATTCCGCTTGTTCTTATTCTAAGATATTCATTCGCACTCAAGAACTTGATGAATGTGATGATTATGTGACACTCATCATCATTCTCACTGATGAACAAAGTGACTGACAACCACTATTGTTCTACAAGCAAACAAGGCTCTAATGTTTATCTCTTGGGTTCTTTAACCGGAATCTTCGTGGTATAAGCTAGAACTGATGGCGGCATTCAAGAGAATCCGGAAGGTCTAAACCTTGTCTGTGGTATTCTGAGTAGGATTCAATGATTGAATGACTGTGACGTGCTTCAAACTCCTGAGGGCGGGGCGTTAGTGACAGACGCAAAAGAATCACTAGATTCTATTCCGGCCTGATTGAGAACCGACAGATGGATAGCCATGCCGTGACAGGGTGCGTTGAACATTTCCAATGAGAGGATGGGAGGTAGCCACTGACAACAGTGAAACCCTACATACAGCTTGCCATGGAAAGGAGTAAGAAGGATTGGATGAAGACAGTAGGAAAGCAGAGAGACGGAAGGGAAAGCATCTTCATACACTTATCTGAAGCTTTCACCAATGATATACATAAGTATCTCTATCTTTATCTTTATGTTTCATTCATCATCTATACCCATTTGAGTCTGCCTGACTAAGATTTACAAGGTGACCATAGCTTGCTTCATACCAACAATCTCCGTGGGATCGACCCTTACTCGCGTAAGGTTTATTACTTGGACGACCCAGTGCACTTGCTGGTTAGTTGTGCGAAGTTGTAGTGATCACGATTTCGCGCACCAATACCCTGCAGCCGCGTCCATTAGAGCATCGATATTAGGGAGGGGGAAGGAGTCCTTGGGGCATACCTTGTTGACGTCGGAGTAGTTCACACAAATCTTCCACTTCCTATTGGCCTTCTTAACCAGGACTACGTTTGACAGCCAGGTCAAATAGTCCAGTTCTCGGATGAACCCCGCTTCTAGCAAGCTGGCCATTTGCCTGGCCACCTCGTCATCTTTCTCCTGAGACATCTTTCTTCTTTTTTGTGCTATGGGCTTGGCCTCTGCCTTTACAGCCAGGTGGTGTGACATGAACTGGGGGTCAATCCCTGGCATGTCAGCTGGTGTCCAGGTGAACAGATTGCCGTTTGCCCAAATTATCTCCACCAATGGCTTTTTCAAGTTATGAGGGAGGTTTTTGTTCACCAAGGTGAAATTTTCTTCCGAGTCGCTGACCCAAAACTTCTTGAGGTCTCATTTAGGTTCTGGTCTTGGCTTGTCGTCGATCCTAGCATCCAGATCAGCTAGGAAGACCCCGGATGCCTCTTTTGACTTCTTCCTTAGGGAGAGGCTGGTATTGTCGCATGCGACTGCAATTTCTAGATCTCCCCCTATGGATCCCACCGACCCATCGTCAGCCACAAACTTTATCATCAGTAGCTTGGTACATACTACCGCTCTGAACTCATTGATTGTTTTCCTCCCCAAGATAAGGTTGTAGGCCATGGAGTTCTTTAGAACAACGAATACCTCCATTAACGACCTCTTTTCTTGTCCTCCTCCTATGGATACCGGTAGGGAGATTATTCCATCAGGCTTGATAAAGTTATCCCCTAAGCCGACCACACCATGCTAGTGGGTTTTTAGGTCGGCTTCCTGGAGGCCCAGAGCGTCAAACACATTTCGGAACATGATGTTCGAGTCGGCTCCGGTGTCAACGAGGATTCGCCTGACCAAACCGGTTCCCACTCTTACTATGATTACCATGGGAGGGTTCTCCGGTAAGTTGTGGAACCATTGATCCTCTGGTTCGAATGATATTGTCGGGACTCTCCTGGAGGAAGGCGCAGGACTGGATGATGACACGGCCAAGATTTTGGCGTCTTTCTTGTACACCGACTTCGACCTTGGTGCGACGCCTCTCCCGACTACAACATTCACGATGGTAAGGCCGCGTTCATTGTCCTCTTAAGGCTCTTGCCATGGTTTCACGGCGCGGCTCCTGTCATCGCCAGATTGGTCGCGATCTCGTCTCTTAGGTTCTCTTATGAGGTGAGAGAACTCCGCTAGCTTACCTTCTCGGATCGCCTGCTCCAGAGCGTCCTTCAGATCGAAACAATCTTGGGTTTTATGGCCGAAGCCCTTGTGGTAGTCGTAGTAGAGGTTCTTGTTCCCTCTAGTTCTATCCTTAAGCTAGCGAGGCTTCGACAAGATGCCTTTGTCGGCTATCTGCTGGTATACCTCGACGATCGGGGCCGTTAGGGGAGTGTAGTTAGTGAACTTCTCTATCCGGGGGAACGGCTTGAAGGCTTTAACTGGCCCTCCATCCTTGGAGTGCCCTGTAGGCCTTTCCCTATTACCGGGATGGCGAGCAGGGTGATAGGCGGGCTGCCGCTTGTTGGTTGCCACGACTTGGCTAACCTCCTTGTCAATGATGTACTCTCTAGCCACATTTTGGATTTCTTACATTGTCCACACGGGCTTGGTGGTAAGGTGTTTCTTGAAGTCTTCGTTTAATAGCCCATTTGTAAGACACAAGCTGGCCACCAAGTCGGTTAGGCCGTCAATCTCCAGGAACTCATCATTGAACCTTTCCAGATACTTCCTGGTTGGTTCCCCACTTCTCTGCATTACCCCTAGCAAGTTGATCGGGTGCTTAGCTTTGGAATACGCATGGTGAACTGAGCCAGAAAAGAGCGGGTTATGTCTGCGAAGGTTGTCACGGATCCTTGGGGGAGAGCATTGAACCAGCAAATTTCCAGCCCTGCTAAGGCTACGGGGAAGGCCGACACGTCACTTCATCACCCACACCATCCAGATTCATCCTGGCCTCAAAGAGCGTTAGATGTTCCTGAGGGTCCTAGGTTTCGTTGCCCCCATGATTACAGGGTGCCGTCGCCTCCTTGGTCTTTCCCTGCTTTTCCCTTGGCTCTCTAGCTCAGACCAAGGGCTCGGTGTGTGCCTGGCACGGTCTCTTTGGAGGCTTCTTCCACTGGTTTCCTCCCACTCTAGGTTCTACACCCTGTGGCGCAGCTCCTGCATTATTCTAGTGTGGTCGCTCCCTGATGAGCGGATAATTTGTATACTTTTTGGCATTGTTTTTAGTATGTTTTTGGTATATTTAGTTGAGTTCTTAGTATATTTTTATTAGTTTTTAGCTAAAATTCACTTTTCTGGACTTTACTATGAGTTTGTGTGCTTTTCTGTGATTTCAGGTATTTTCTGGCTGAAATTGAGGGATCTGAGCAAAAATCTGATCCAGAGACTCAAATGGACTGCAGATGCTGTTGGATTCTGACCTCCCTGCACTCGAAGCGGATTTTCTGGAGCTACAGAAGCCCAATTGGCGCGCTCTCAACGGCGTTGGAAAGTAGACATCCTGGGCTTTCCAGCAATATATAATAGTCCATACTTTGCCCAAGATTTGATGGCCCAAACCGGCGTTCAAAGTCACCTCAAGAAATTCCAGCGTTAAACGCCGGAACTGGCACCTAATTGGGAGTTAAACGCCCAAACTGGCACTAAAGCTGGCGTTTAACTCCAAGGAGAGTCTCTACATGAAATTTCTTCATTGCTCAGCCCAAGCACACACCAAGTGGGCCCGGAAGTGGATTTTTATGTCATTTACTCATCTATGTACTAGTTTTCTATAAGTAGGACCTTTTACTATTGTATTGACACACATCTTGGTAGCTATCTTTGAGTTTTATGCTATCTTAGATCATTGGGAGGCTGGCCATTCGGCCATGCCTAGACCTTATGCTTATGTATTTTCAACGGTGGAGTTTCTACACACCATAGATTAAGGTGTGGAGCTCTGCTGTACCTCGAGTATTAATGCAATTACTATTGTTCTTCCATTCAATTCCGCTTGTTCTTTATCCAAGATATCACTTGTTCTTCAACATGATGAAGGTGATGATTGACGCCCATCACCATTCTCACCCATGAACAAGGTGACTGACAACCATTCTTGTTCTACAAGCATCTGAGGCTTAGTGAATATCTCTTGGATTCTTCGGAATCTTCGTGGTATAGGCAGGACCTGATGGCGGCATTCAAGAGAATCCGGAAGGTCTAAACCTTGTCTGTGGTATTCTGAGTAGGATTCAATGATTGAATGACTGTGACGTGCTTCAAACCTGTAACCTACTGGGCGTTAGTGACAGACGCAAAAGAGTTATTCTATTCCGGTAGGGGAGGGAACCAAACCGGTGATTGGCAGCACTGTGACAGAGTGTGTGCATTAGCTTTCACTGCGCGGATGGGAGGTAGCTGCTGACAACAGTGAAACCTTACACGAGCTTGCCATGGAAAGGAGTAAGAAGGGCTGGATGAAGGCATTAGGAAAGCAGAGAGACGGAAGAGAAGGCATCTTCATACACTTGTCTGAAGCTCTTACACCAATGATATACATAAGTATCTCTATCCTTATCTTTTATGTTATTTTCGTTCATCACCATATACATCTGAGTTTGCCTGACTAAGATTTACAAGATGACCATAGCTTGCTTCAATACTAACAATCTCCGTGGGATCGACCCTTACTCACGTAAGGTTTATTACTTGGACGACCCAGTGCACTTGCTGGTTAGTTGTGCGAAGTTGTGTAATGCCATGGTATTGAGCCACCAAGTTTTTGGCGCCGTTGCCGGGGATTGTTCAAGTTTTGAGCAAGCTTTTGGTAACATCAGTGCCAAGATCCGGCAACAACATCAAGTTCTTGGTGTTATTGCCCGGGATTGTTTAGGCTGGACAACTGACGGTTCATCTTGTTGCTTAGATTAGGTATTAATTTTTTTTCGAAATTCTTGAAGATGAATTCTAGAGTTTCATGATGATTTGTTGAAATCTGGCTGGCTGAGAAGCCATGTCTAATCTGATTGGACCGAGGTTTCAACTTATCACCACAAGAGCTTGTTGATTCTCATCAATTTTGCTCTTGGAGCAGTGATCTGCTAAGATTTGGCTGACCTTTGGTCATGTCTAGTGTTTTGGACCGAAGCTTTCTTTGAAAGCTTGGCTGGCTGTGAAGCCATGTCTAATTCCTGGACCGGAGTCTTAGACTAGCATTGCACTGATTCCTGGAATTCTCATTAAGAATTTTGATACCTTTTCCTACTTAATTTTCGAAAAACACAAAAAAATTTACAAAACCAAAAAGACCAAAAATATTTGATGTTTCTTGCATAAGTTTAGTGTCTCATCCTAAGTTTGGTGTCAAATGCATGTTTTGTTATAATTTTCGAATCCATGCATATATTTCTTTGTTTTGATCTTTGAATTCTATTGACTTGAAGTATTTTGTGTGTCTCATATGCATTCTCATATTGTTAGTGTCAGTAGTATACAAACTGCTAAGTTTGGTGTCTTGCATGCATTGTTAATTGATTCATTTTGCATTTTGATTATTAAAAATCCAAAAAAATATTTTTTAATTTGTGTCTTTTCAAGTCAATGATACAAAGAATTGAAGATTCAGAACATACTGCAGAGGAATTACACAGAAAAAGCTGAGCATTCAAAAATGCCCAGTGAAGAAGGCAGACTGGCGTTTAAACGCCAGCCAGGGCACCTGGTTGGGCGTTTAACGCCCAAAGAGGTAGCATTTTGGGCGTTAAACGCCAGAATGTATACCATTCTGGGCGTTTAACGCCAGGATGGTGCTAGGGGGAAGATTTTGTTTTCAAATCAATTTTCTTAGTTTTTCAAAATCAAATCTTTTTCAAATCAAATCTTTTCAATCAAATGTTTTCAAAATCAATTTCTTTCCTTTTTAAAAGATACTTACTAACAATTAATGATTTGATTGAACATCTCAAAAATTGTTGCCTTTTCTGTTGAGGAAGGTTTTATGTTTGAATCATATCTTTTCTTGTTAGGCAAGTCATTAATTTTTAAAATCATATCTTTTCAAAGTGTTTTCAAATCATATCTTTTAAAATTGTTTTCAAATCATATCTTCTCAATCACATCTTGTTAAAACCATAACTTTTCAATTAAATCTTTTTAACCACATCTTTTTCAAAATAGTTTTCAATCAAATCTTTTTGACTTCTAATTTAAAAATCTTTTTCAAAAATCACTTGATTTCTTTTCCACTTTTATTTTCGAAAATCAATTAGTGTTTTTCAAAAATGTTTTCAAAATATTTTAACTAATTTTCGAAAAATTACTTCCCTCCTTCCCACATCCTTCTATTTATGGAGTACCACTCCTTCTAAATGCACAATTCGAACCTTATCTAAGTAAAGTTCGAATTCTTCTTCTCCTTCTTCTTTCTATTTCTCTTTTCCTCTGACATTTCAAGGAATCTCTATACTGTGACATAGAGGATTCCACACTTTCTGTTTCTTTTCTCTTTCATATGAGCAGGAGCAGAGACAAAGGCGTTCTTGTTGAAGCTGACCCTGAACCTGAGAGAACCTTGAAGCGAAAGCTAAGAGAAGCCAAGGCACAACTCTCTTTAGAGCACCTGACCGAATTCTTCAAGGAAGAAGAACAAATGGCCGCCGAAAACAACAACAATGCCAACAATGCAAGGAAGGTGCTTGGTGACTTTACTGCACCTACTCCTGATTTCTATGGGAGAAGCATCTCTATCCCTGCCATTGGAGCAAACAACTTTGAGCTTAAGCCTCAATTAGTTTCTCTAATGCAACAGAATTGCAAGTTTCATGGACTTCCAATGGAAGATCCTCATCAGTTTTTAGCTGAGTTCTTGCAAATCTGTGACACAGTCAAGACTAATGGGGTTAACCCTGAGGTCTACAGACTGATGCTATTCCCTTTTGCTGTAAGAGACAGAGCTAGAATATGGTTGGATTCTCAACCTAAAGAAAGCCTGGACTCTTGGGAAAAGCTAGTCAATGCCTTCTTGGCAAAGTTCTTTCCACCACAAAGATGGAGTAAGCTTAGAGTGGAAGTCCAAACCTTCAGACAGAAGGATGGAGAATCCCTCTATGAAGCTTGGGAAAGATACAAACAATTAATCAGAAGATGTCCCTCAGACATGCTTTCTGAATGGAGCATCATAGGTATTTTCTATGATGGTCTCTCTGAACTATCCAAGATGTCTTTGGATAGCTCGGCTGGAGGATCTCTTCATCTGAAGAAGACGCCTGCAGAAGCTCAAGAATTGATTGAAATGGTTGCAAATAACCAATTCATGTACACTTCTGAAAGGAATCCTGTGAACAATGGGACTAGTCAGAAGAAAGGAGTTCTTGAGATTGACACTCTGAATGCCATATTGGCTCAGAACAAGATATTGACTCAACAAGTCAATTTGATTTCTCAAAGTCTGTCTGGAATGCAAAATGCACCAAACAGTACTAAGGATGCTTCATCTGAGGAAGAAGCTTATGATCCTGAGAACCCTTCCATGGAAGAGGTGAATTACCTAGGAGAACCCTATGGAAACACCTGTAATTCTTCATGGAGAAATCACCCAAATCTCTCATGGAAGAATCAAGAGAGACCTCAACAAGGTTTCAATAATAATGGTGGAAGAAACAGGTTTAACAATGGTAAACCTTTTCCATCATCTTCTCAGCAACAGACAGAGAGTTCTAAGCAGAATACTTCTGACTTAGCAACAATGGTCTCTGATCTAATAAAGACCACTCAAAGTTTCATGAATGAAACAAGGTCCTCCATCAGAAATTTGGAAGGACAAGTGGGTCAGCTGAGCAAGAAAGTTACTGAACTCCCTCCTAGCACTCTCCCAAGTAATACAGAAGAAAATCCAAAGGAGAGTGCAAAGCCATAGACATGGCCGAATATGGAGAGGAAAGAAAGGAGGAGGACGCCACTGAGGAAGACCTCAGTGGGCGTGTACCAATCTCCTCTGAGTTCCTCAATGAGGAACAATGGGAATCTGAGGCTCAAAATGAGACCATAGAGATTCCATTGGACTTACTTCTGCCATTCATGAGCTCTGATGAGTATTCTTCCTCTGAAGAGGATGAGTATGTCACTGAAGAGCAAGTTGCTAAATACCTTGGAGCAATCATGAAACTGAATGACAAGTTATTTGGAAATGAGACTTGGGAGGATGAACCACCCTTGCTCACCAAAGAACTGAATGACTTGTCTAGGCAGAAACTGCCTCAAAAGAGGCAAGATCCTGGGAAGTTGTCTATACCTTGTACCATAGGCACCATGACCTTCAAGAAGGCCTTGTGTGACTTGGGGTCAAGTGTAAACCTCATGCCCCTCTCTGTAATAGAGAAATTAGGGATCTTTGAGGTGCAAGCTGCAAAAATCTCACTAGAGATGGCAGACAATTCAAGAAAACAAGCCTATGGACTTATAGAGGATGTTCTGGTTAAGGTTGAAGACCATTACATTCCTACTGATTTCATAGTCCTAGAGACTGGGAAGTGCATGGATGAATCCATCATCCTTGGCAGACCCTTTCTAGCCACAGCAAAGGCTGTGATTGATGTTGATAGAGGAGAGTTGATCATTCAAGTGAATGAAGAATCCTTGGTGTTTAAGGCCCAAGGATATCCCTCTGTCATCATGGAGAAGAAGCATGAAGAGCTTCTCTCAAAACAGAGCCAAGCAGAGCCCCCACAGTCAAACTCTAAGTTTAGTGTTGGGAGGCCACAACCAAACTCTAAGTTTGGTGTTGAACCCCCACATTCAAACTCTAAGTTTGGTGTTGGGAGGTCCCAACACGGTTCTGAACAACTCTGAGGC
The DNA here is from genome assembly GCF_014773155.1 of Arachis stenosperma. NCBI lineage: Eukaryota > Viridiplantae > Streptophyta > Magnoliopsida > Fabales > Fabaceae > Arachis > Arachis stenosperma. Next base: position 30,218,264 of record NC_080380.1, on the reverse strand, counting down.
TCCATGAGAGTCCTCTGTCAAGCTAATGACAGTAAAGAAGCGCTTGTTGGGAGGCAACCCAATGTTTTATAATTAATTATTTTCTTTTGTTATTTTATCTTTTTTGTAGGTTGATGATCATAAGAAGTCACAAAAACAATGAAAAAAGCAAAAACAAAATGAAAAACAGGAAGAAAAATAGCACACCCTGGAGAAGAAGAAACTGGCGTTCAAACGCCAGTAATGCTAGCTGTTGGGCGTTTAACGCCCAGTCTGGCACCATTCTGGGCGTTTAACGCCAGAAAGGGGCACCAGACTGGCGTTAAACGCCAGTAAAGGGTAAAAACCTGGCGTTAAACGCCAGGAATGGGCACCAGCCCGGCGTTTAACGCCAGAAATGGCTCAAAACGTGGATTTTGATGCCATTTGGTGCAGGGATGACTTTTCCTTGACACCTCAGGATCTGTGGACCCCACAGGATCCCCACCAACCCCACCACTCTCTCTCTTCTTCTTCACCCATTCACCAATCACCTCAACATCTCTTTCTCTTCACCACTCACATCCATCCTTCATAAACCACCACTTCTCCCCCTTTTTGGCCGAACCACAAAGCCATCTCCCTCTCCCCCATTTCTTCTTCTTCTACTCTCTTCTTTCTTCTTTTGCTCGAGGACGAGCAAACCTTTTAAGTTTGGTGTGGTAAAAGCATTGCTTTTTGTTTTTCCATAACCATTTATGGCATCCAAAGCCGGTTCAACTGAGAAGGCATGACCTCAAGCCCATCACTAAGAAGAAGATGGAGCAAACAAGAGACCCCTCTCATCAAGAAATCCCTGAGATACCTCAAGGGATGCACTTTCCTCCACAAGACTACTGGGAGCAAATTAACACCTCCCTAGGAGAGTTGAGTTCCAATATGGGACAACTAAGGGTGGAGCACCAAGAACACTCCATTCTCCTCCATGAAATTAGAGAAGAACAAAGAATCATGAGAGAGGAGCAACAAAGGCAAGGAAGAGACATTGAGGAGCTCAAGCACTCCATAGGACCTTCAAAAGCAAGGAAGAACCGCCATCACTGAGGTGGACCCGTTCCTTGATTTCCTTGTTCTTTATTCCTTTGTTTTTCGATTTTTATGCTTTATGTTATCCATGCTTGTGTCTTGTGATCATTAGTGTCTTAGTGTCTATGCCTTAAAGTTATGAATGTCCTATGAATCCATCACCTTTCTTGAATAAAAATGTGCTTAATTGAAAAAGGAGGAATTGCATGAATTTTGAATTTTATAATAGTTTAATTATTTTGATGTGGTGGCAATATTTTTGTTCTCTGAATGTATGCTTAAACAGTGCATATGTATCTTGAATTTGTGGTTCATGAATGTTGGCTCTTGAAAGAATGATGAAAAAGGAGACATGTTACTGAGGATCTGAAAAATCATTAAAAATGATTCTTGAAGCAAAAAAAAAAAAACAAATTTCGAAAAAAAAAAAATTTCGAAAAAAAAAGAAAAAGAAAAATAATAAGAGTTGTGATCCAAGGCAAATAAGAGTGTGCTTAAGAACCCTGGACACCTCTAATTGGGGACTTCAGCAAAGCTAAGTCACAATCTGAAAAGGTTCACCCAATTATGTGTCTGTGGCATGTATGTATCCGGTGGTAATACTGGAAAGACAGAGTGCTTTGGGCCACAGCCAAGACTCAATAAATAACTATGTTCAAGAATCATCATACTTTACTAGGAGAATCATTAACACTATCTGGATTCTAAGTTCCTAAAGAAGCCAACCATTCTGAATTTCAAAGGAGAGATTGAGGTGCCAAAACTGTTCAGAGGCAAAAAGTTAAAAGCCCCGCTCATCTAATTAATACTGATCTTCACAGATGTTTTTGGAATTCATTGCATATTCTCTTCCTTTTATCTTATTTGATTTTCAGTTGCTTGAGGACAAGCAACAATTTAAGTTTGGTGTTGTGATGAGCGGATAATTTGTATACTTTTTGGCATTGTTTTTAGTATGTTTTTGGTATATTTAGTTGAGTTCTTAGTATATTTTTATTAGTTTTTAGCTAAAATTCACTTTTCTGGACTTTACTATGAGTTTGTGTGCTTTTCTGTGATTTCAGGTATTTTCTGGCTGAAATTGAGGGATCTGAGCAAAAATCTGATCCAGAGACTCAAAAGGACTGCAGATGCTGTTGGATTCTGACCTCCCTGCACTCGAAGCGGATTTTCTGGAGCTACAGAAGCCCAATTGGCGCGCTCTCAACGGCGTTGGAAACTAGACATCCTGGGCTTTCCAGCAATATATAATAGTCCATACTTTGCCCAAGATTTGATGGTCCAAACCGGCGTTCAAAGTCACCTCAAGAAATTCCAGCGTTAAACGCCGGAACTGGCACCTAATTGGGAGTTAAACGCCCAAACTGGCACTAAAGCTGGCGTTTAACTCCAAGGAGAGTCTCTACACGAAATTTCTTCATTGCTCAGCCCAAGCACACACCAAGTGGGCCCGGAAGTGGATTTTTATGTCATTTACTCATCTATGTACTAGTTTTCTATAAGTAGGACCTTTTACTATTGTATTGACACACATCTTGGTAGCTATCTTTGAGTTTTATGCTATCTTAGATCATTGGGAGGCTGGCCATTCGGCCATGCCTAGACCTTATGCTTATGTATTTTCAACGGTGGAGTTTCTACACACCATAGATTAAGGTGTGGAGCTCTGCTGTACCTCGAGTATTAATGCAATTACTATTGTTCTTCCATTCAATTCCGCTTGTTCTTTATCCAAGATATCACTTGTTCTTCAACATGATGAAGGTGATGATTGACGCCCATCACCATTCTCACCCATGAACAAGGTGACTGACAACCATTCTTGTTCTACAAGCATCTGAGGCTTAGTGAATATCTCTTGGATTCTTCGGAATCTTCGTGGTATAGGCAGGACCTGATGGCGGCATTCAAGAGAATCCGGAAGGTCTAAACCTTGTCTGTGGTATTCTGAGTAGGATTCAATGATTGAATGACTGTGACGTGCTTCAAACCTGTAACCTACTGGGCGTTAGTGACAGACGCAAAAGAGTTATTCTATTCCGGTAGGGGAGGGAACCAAACCGGTGATTGGCAGCACTGTGACAGAGTGTGTGCATTAGCTTTCACTGCGCGGATGGGAGGTAGCTGCTGACAACAGTGAAACCTTACACGAGCTTGCCATGGAAAGGAGTAAGAAGGGCTGGATGAAGGCATTAGGAAAGCAGAGAGACGGAAGGGAAGGCATCTTCATACACTTGTCTGAAGCTCTTACACCAATGATATACATAAGTATCTCTATCCTTATCTTTTATGTTATTTTCGTTCATCACCATATACATCTGAGTTTGCCTGACTAAGATTTACAAGATGACCATAGCTTGCTTCAATACTAACAATCTCCGTGGGATCGACCCTTACTCACGTAAGGTTTATTACTTGGACGACCCAGTGCACTTGCTGGTTAGTTGTGCGAAGTTGTGTAATGCCATGGTATTGAGCCACCAAGTTCTTGGAGCCATTACCGGGGATTATTTGAGTTGTGAAAAAGTATTGTTCACAATTTCGCGCACCACTCCCCGTCCCTCCGAAGGGACGCCTTTCCTAGGAACGGGAGGGAAGCTTATCTCGCCAAAGGGGGGATCGTGTGCGTTTGCGAGAGGAGGCCAAGGAGGCTACCCTACTAGTTCAGTGAACCAATTCCTCCCAACGTGGCTCGCCTTCATCCCCTCCTTCCACAAGACCCAACGAAAAATCCATTCAGGCCAGTCCCCATAGACGGCGGCAATGTTCGCTCGCCGGGTAACGAATGATTTGGATGAATGGAATGGTAATAGAGATGCGGGGAATCTGGACCTGGTTGGCGAATGGATGGACCTTCTCGAGTTCTTGTTGAGGAAAGGAAGACTGAGATCTCGCAACCTCCCGAGGTGTGGTGTTGGAGAGGGGGAGCCACTTGAAAAAAGACTCCGATGCTCAAGTCAGAATCCGTACAGATGGCAGTAAAGTGAGGGAATAGTGATGTACCATGGGGGAGGGCTAGAGCCCTCCCCTTATATACTCTGTGTCCTACGGTGGGTCCCACAGGGTAACCGTACCTTCTAGGAAATTTCCCCCTCCCAACTGTCTTGAGCCCTGCTGGAGGAGAGGGAACATTCGGGAGTTCTCCTCGGGTCCGTTGTCAGCAATTCGCCGGGTCGGCAGCTTGGGCCGGGGCACTGCATCAGGCGGGCCGGGTCGAAAAACAAAAATAAACCGAAAACTATGCACCCGGGATAGATTTTTAGTTTTTTTCAAGTCTAAATACCATCTCTAGAAGAGAATTCATCTCAATCTTTATTTATGGTTCATCTGTCATAAAAAGTATCTCCACGTCAATTTTTGCATCATAAATAATAAATAGGAACTCAAAATATCTCTCTCTTCTCCATTAGGAGAAACTAACTTCAGTCTCTTGGTGCACGAAATTGTGATCATCAATGGCGCCATCAATATGGTACGCTCAATTGAAATCTCAACTCTTTATCACAACTTCGCACAACTAACCAGCAAGTGGACTAGGTCGTCCAAGTAATAAACCTTACGCGAGTAAGGGTCGATCCCACGAAGATTGTTGGTATGAAGCAAGCTATGGTCTATCTTGTAAATCTCAGTCAGGCAGATTCAAATGGTTATGGATGATCTATGAATAAAGCATAAAATAAAGATAGAGATACTTATGTAATTTATTGGTGAGAATTTCAGATAAGCGAATGGAGATGCTTTGTCCCTTCCGTCTCTCTGCTTTCCTACTGTCTTCATCCAATCCTTCTTACTCCTTTCCATGGCAAGCTGTATGTTGGGCATCACCGTTGTCAGTGGCTACAGTCCTGTCCTCTCAGTGAAAATGTTCAACGCACCCTGTCACGGCACGGCTAATCATCTGTCGGTTCTCAATCAGGTTGGAATAGAATCCATTGATTCTTTTGTGTCTGTCACTAACGCTTAGCCTTCAGGAGTTTGAAGCTCGTCACAGTTATTCAATCATTGAATCCTACTCAGAATACCACAGACAAGGTTTAGACCTTCTGGATTCTCTTGAATACCGCCATCAATTCTAGCTTATACCACGAAGATTCTGATTAAGGAATCCAAGAGATAAACATTCAAGCCTTGTTTGCTTGTAGAACAGGAGTGGTTGTCAGGCACGCGTTCATAAGTGAGAATGATGATGAGCGTCACATAATCATCACATTCATCATGTTCTTGGGTACGAATGAATATCTTAGAACAAGAACAAGCTGAATTGAATAGAAGAACAATAGTAATTGCATTAATACTCGAGGTACAGCAGAGCTCCACACCTTAATCTATGGTGTGTAGAAACTCCACCGTTGAAAATACATAAGAACAAGGTCTAGGCATGGCCGAATGACCAGCCTCCCAAAGAGGGTTCAATCATAAAAACATGATCAAAAGATTTCTAAGATTGAAAGATGAAAATACAATAGAAAAAGGTCCTATTTGTAGAGAACTAGTAGCCTAGGGTTTACAGAAATGAGTAAATGACATAAAAATCCACTTCCGGGCCCACTTGGTGTGTGCTTGGGCTGAGCATTGAAGCTTTCATGTGTAGAGACTTCTCTTGGAGTTAAACGCCAGCTTTTATGCCAGTTTGGGCGTTTAACTCCCATTCTTGTGCCAGTTCCGGCGTTTAACGCAGGGCAGTTTTGAGCTGATTTGGAACACCGGTTTGGGCCATCAAATCTCGGGCAAAGTATAAACTATTATACATTTCTGGAAAGCCCAGGATGTCTACTTTCCAACGCAGTTAAGAGCGCGCCAATTGGGCTTCTGTAGCTCCAGAAAATCCACTTCGAGTGCAGGGAGGTCAGAATCCAACAGCATATGCAGTACTTTTCAGCCTCTGAATTAGATTTTTGCTCAAGTCCCTCAATTTCAGCCAGAAAATACCTGAAATCACAGAAAAACACACAAACTCATAGTAAAGTCCAGAAAAGTGAATTTTAACTAAAAACTAATAAAAATATACTAAAAACTAACTAAAACATACTAAAAACATACTAAAAACAATGCCAAAAAGCGTATAAATTATCCGCTCATCATCTCTGTTGTGGTCTCACTTAATTAATTAATTAAAATACTTAAAATTAATGTAATTATTTTTTTAGTAATATTATTTAAATTTATAAATTTAAAAATAATTCACTATTAAAAGATATTAATATTAAAAAAATTCATATATAACAATAATAGACAATATATAATTCGAGATTACACTAATTTATAAAATTACTTAATACAAAGAAAAATATTATTAAGGTCTATAGTTGATAAAAATAAACAACCGAACCAAAAATTATTTTATAAAGCGTAAAAATTAATTTTTTTATGTAAAAAAATTTAATTAATTATAATTTAATATAATAATATAAATAATATTCAATATTTATTATGATATAAATAATTAATATAAATTATTAATTAAATAGAAATAAAATTATTTAATTATTATAATTATTAATAAATTAATTATAATTTAATTATTATTTAAATAATTAATATAAATTATTTATTAAATAAAAATATAATTATTTAATATAATTAATTATTATAATTATTATTCAATTAATTATAATTTTAGTTATTTAATATAATTATTTAATTAAATAAGATTTTATATAATTATTTATTTAATGGCAAGTTATAATTGTTTATCATAAGTCTCCGTTCAGAGGGACTCTCTTTTCTCGAAAACCATGTGGGGACCCTTCTCTTTCCTCCAACGGTTGGTTTTTCTGTTTGTCAGAAAAAGTGTTATTTGAACTGGAGCGTTGGAGTTGCTCTAATATTTGAGATACATACTCATACTATATATAGGGTGCAGACAAAAAGTTTGTTCATTTAAGAGATTTTGTAAATTTTGAAAAGTTTGATCACACCTTTTAGGTTAGTACTAAAAGTAGAAGTTTTTTTTAGAAAAGTATCTCTTGAACTTTGAAGGACCAAATAATAAAAAATATAGGAATCAGTTCACTGATAAACCGCTATTTTGCGGTTACGGTTTATTTTGTACTGAATTGAGTGAATTTTATCTACTATTCTCACAATTATTCATCAAATTTGCATGTTTTACATTTTCCTTCCTAATTTTGTACTATGATTGAAAACATGCTTCTTTGGCCTTAAATTTACTAATTTTAATCCTCTCTTATTATCATTCGATGCCTTGATATGTTTGCCGAGTGTTTTCAGGGTTTATAGGGTAGGAATAGCTTAGAGGATGGAAAGGAAGCATGCAAAAGTGGAAGGAACACAAGAAAATGAAGTTTTGAGAAGCTAGCAGCGACGCGCACGCGTGGATGACGCGTACGCGTGACGAGGATTTCGTTCAGCAACGCATACGCGTGGATGACGTGTACGCGTGACGAGCGTCATGTGCTGCAATTTAGAGAAAATGCTGGGGTGATTTCTGGGCTGCTTTGGACCCCGTTTAAGGCCCAAAAACACATATTAGAGGCTGAGAGTGAGGGGAATCAATCATTCACTTCACATTCATTCACATAATTTTAGGTTTTAGATGTAGTTTTCTAGAGATAGAGTCTCTGTCCTCTCCCTAGATTTTAGGTTTTTAGGTTTATTTCTTCTCAATTTTATATTTTTACCTTGGTTTAATTTAGGTTTCTTCTACTTTTAATTTCAGATTTCTACCTTGGTTTAATTTTAGATTTCTACCTTAGTTTAATTTAGGTTTTTAGGTTTATTTATGTTTTTATTTTGTGCCTTCCAAGTGTTTGATGAAATACTTGGGAGGATTTTAAATTAGAATTTTGATATTCTTAGCTTAGATTGAGTAATTTGGAGACTCTTGAATTGTCAAGGCCCCTTGTTGGTTGGTGATTGAAAGTTGCTAGTTGGCTTGAGTTTCACTAACTCTAGTCTTTGATTAGGACTTGTGAACTCAAGTTGAATTGCTCACTTGACTTACCTACAATTGTTAGAGGTTAACTAAGTGAGAGTAATTTGCAATTACCATGATAATTAACAATGACAATGAGGATAACAATTCTGATTCTCAATCCTTGTTATGACGTTTCTTAGTTGTTAGTTTATTTTCTTGTTATTTACATTACTTGTTTCTTATTTCAAAACCCAAAAATATACTTTTTCATAACCAATAATAAATACACTTCCCTGCAATTCCTTGAGTGACTACTCGAGATTTGAATACTTCAGTTTACTTTTATTGGGTTTGTATTTGTGACAAACAAATTAAATTTGATTGAGGATTATTTGTTGGTTTAGATCTATACTTGCAATATAATATTTTTGTGAAAATTCTTTACCGATATTTTTCCCTCATCAAATGTGTGCCTTATTATTGGTTATTGTATATATTTGCCTTTTACTTGTTTGTTAGTTTTTGTTAGTTTTAGGACTTTGTTGCTTATTTTTATTAGTTTTTATTTTTATTTTCTACTATGAATTCTCACCCCTTTGGCTATGAGTGTGGTTACAATTATGTTGTAAGAAGTGGAGATTACAATGAAGGCTTGAATCAAGGATGGGACAATCAAAGATGGGAGGAGCCACAAGGATTTGATCAACCCTCTTGGAAACAATCCCCTCCAATGTACTATGAGCAACAACCATTCCATGATGCATACCAAGATGATGGTTATGGTGGACCTCTTTGTGACAATCAACACCCACTACAATATACCTACGAACCCCCTCCTCAACATAGTTTTGAACCACCATACTCACAAGCCCCATACTACCAAACACCCCCATATGACCCTAATCCTTACCCACCTTACCAAGAGCCTTACGAGCCATACTTAGAACTACCCCATCCCAACACAATTACTCCCAAGAACCACCACCTCAATATACACCATCTCCATATCCTTATCAAGAAGAACTACATTTGTATTATGAGCCCTTTCTCCCAACAAATGAACCCTCCTATCCACCCCAAGCTCCCATAGATGATACCTTTAGTGTTATTCGCCAAGGGCAAAGAGAGCTTCAAACCACACTTACCTCTACTCTCACTGGTCTCACCTCTACTCTCCAAGCTCTTATATCCCATGTGGATCCATCAATCCAAGAGCAACATGATCCCAATTATGCCAGTGACATGGAACAAAAGAGAAGGGATCAATTTAGGGACTAAATGGATCGAGTTCACGCATCCATACTTCAAAAGAAGAAAGAGGAGGCCCAAAAAGTGGAGGTAGTAGAGACACTTGAAGAAAGTTGTCAAGCGGTGAAAGACAACAAGGAGGAGTTTGATTTTGTACTAGAGCAAGTGAAGAAAGCCGAAATTATTGAAGAAGAGGAAGTGGTTGAAGACTTAGGAGATGCGGAACCTCCATGGAAAACTCAAGTCATAGAACCTCCTTCCAAGACATTTGAAGTTGATGTTGGGGGAGGTGTACAACCTCCAAGGCATATCATGGTTGAAGACTTTGAGGAGGTTGATCATGAGATGGATTCAATAATTGATGAGTTTTTATCTACAATTGAATCCTCTCCCATTGGACTTGAAGAAGAAGTTAATATTGAAGAAGCTTGTCAAGAGGTGAAAGTCATCAAAGAAGAGCACAAGGAAGTGGAGCTTGCAAAATCATTGGAAATACCCCTCCCCAAGCCATTGCCATCCAACACAACATTCAAGTGGGTAAAATTCACATCTTTAAACTTTACTTTCCCACTTGAATATGATTTTCTTGAGACGGATGGGCAACTTAGATCGCTTTGTGGCTTTAAGAGTAAAAAGGGCAATGGTAAGTGGTTGGAAACACAAGTTTCGGTTCATTGTGGTTGAAAGCTCAAAGTCTAATTGCAAAGGTTGGTGTAGTTCTCAATTGAATGGGTCTAGGAAGTTGTTTGGAACAATGATGATCAACACGAAGACGGGTGCAAAAGCAAGGTTTGGGACCTCGAAATTCATTCTAGCAATCAACACTCTTGGGGTCTTGTCACTTGCTTTAACTTTCTTGAAGGCTTTATGCGCCTAGTTTGGGATCCCGGAGGCTATTGGAATTACAAACATTGGTGGAGATTCAAGAAAGAGTTTAAGCATAAGCCACCTGGACAAGGAGCTCACTAAATGTCCAACTTAAGGACATTAAAGAAAAGTGTTAGGTGGGAGGCAACCCACCATGGTATGATCTTCCTTTTTTATTAGTTCTATTTTATTTATATCAGTGTTAATTTCCAATTCTGCATATTTCTGTTTATATATATATATATATATATATATATATATATATATATATATATATAAAGTGCCTCCGACGCGTAAGCATCAATGGCGCGCACGCGTCATATGGAGTCTCGATCTTTATTGAAACTGAATAGAGAATTATACTGGAAATGTGCGGAAAAGGTGCCTGGCGCACAGGTCACCCCACGCGTACGTGTGGGCGACGCGTGCATGTCACCTGCAGTTTTGACAATCCACGCGCAAGCGTCAGGGACGCGTACGCGTGGAATAAAAATTGGCGCCAATTGGTGATCTGAACAGAAAGTTATGGGGCCTGATGTTGGAATCGTGCGTCTGGCATGAAAAGAGGTCACGCGCACGCGTACCGACGCTCACGCGTCATTATTCATTTTGGGCCAACCACGGCTACGCGTGGACGACGCTCACGCGTTGAATGCCCTTTTCTGTTTTCACGGGCACACGTGACTTATGCGCACGCGTTGCGCTGCTTTCTGTTTTCCTCTCCTTTCTTATTCTTTCTTCTCCCTTTCTTACCTTCTTCTTCTTCATTTCTTTAACTTCTCATCCTTATTCTCTTTCATTCTATTTTACTCTTTGCATTTGCATACTTTCATTCATTGCATTTTAATTTTGTGCATGTTTTTATTTTTTTTCTAAATTTGACACTTTTTCTTTGGTGTTGAATTTTCTTGCTCAACTGTTGAATATCTCTTACATTATTCTGGTGCTTCATGACTTGTTTTATTCTGATTGGGTGATATTATTTAATTCAATGCTAATTTTCTATGACACTTGTATTCTCTTTGCATTGATATGAACTTATATTGTCTTTCAAGATCCACACTCTCTCCCTTATTGTTGCAATTCTTGCACTATTGATATGCTATTCACCTATATTACTTTCTCATTTGCATGTTGTAGCTACCATGTAGTTGAAAACTTTATTATTATTTGGCATTAGCCCACCTAGATTTATTTGTTTGCATATTTTTGTTTGTGGGTTATTCTTTTTCCTTTTTCTGTAACACCCTAATTACCCTAAGCCTTACCTCTAGCCGTAAAGCAAAGGTTAATCAGAGGTTATGACAATCCTAAGGCTTATACATATATATATATATATATATATATATACATACATATATATATATATATGTATATGGAAGGAAATAGTATATTCTAGAAGGCCGATGAAGGATTAAGCTCAAAGACAGAATTACAAAAGCGCGAAACGTTCACACGAAGCTAACGCACAAGACACAAGGTATAGTTACAAGAGAATAGAACATATATAGATATAATATTATAATAATCATAGAGAACTAGCTGCAGCTTGCGGAGTTTAAGCCGACTAGTTACAAATAGAAATATAGAGTTTTGAAATTAAAACAGCTTATACAACCTATCTCTCAAATAAGCCTCTAAGGCTATAAAGATAAAATACAAAGAGATTGAGAGTAACTATAACAATGGAAAAAAGAATTAAACCAAGGAGCAACCATACTCCACTCTGTCACCATATTCGCAATCTCACCGAAGTAGATTACAACCTGGATCTGAAAAACAACAACAAAGTATGGAATGAGAACCGGAGGTTTTCATTATGGTAACAGTGCCCATTGATATAAGATGTAAGGCTCTAGGACGCCGAACGCAATCATAGAACTTCACATCATATACGGTTATTCAAGCTTAGAACAAAAATAAATAAATAAATAAGAAACTTAAACCATAAACCAGGGTTATCTAAACTTACGGGAATTCTAACTAATACTAATCACACCGCTGTATCCCACAGCCTCCTCCAACCTAATCTCCGTGCGATCCCATCGCCACCCGCTACCTAACCTCCTCAGCACCAGACAATCACAAGATAAATGAAAGAAAGTAAAACATACGTAGTATTCATTTACAGCAAATAATTCAAGAAGCAAGTAGGCATGTTATACAATTAGAAAAACTCAAGTAATCCAAGCAAACAAGCATATAGAAGATGCATATGATGAAAGTCTATCCTATTGGCTCGTGATATCACTTGTCGGTCCGTGAATGCCAACCCGACACATCCTTCCGGATGTAGCCTTTTCTGCCACACCAGGGATATAGTACCATGCACACTCATGCAGCAGCTTTTCTGCTACGCCAGAGATATGGTGTTCTGCACACTTATGTAGTAGGGAGTCTACTACGTTGGGGATATATGCCCCACACACTTCCTGCAACAGTGAAGGAAATAACCACAACAAATCATGCAGCAGAACTATCTGCTATGCCGGGATATAAGCCCTGCATACTCTCAACAAGAATTGGTCATGTAGAAGAGAAATCTACTATGCCGGGGATATAGGCCCCGCACACTCTCATCAACAACTGATCATGCAATAAAGAATCTGCTACGCCGGGGATATAGGCCCCGCACACTCTCAACAACAATCCAATAACTTCTTTGTCCTCAAATCATCACCAAACATTACCATTTCTCAACTCACTTCACTTTCAATTATCAATTCTCAACATTCCAAGGATATAGTGCCTGAAACACTTTCCTTCAGTATCCATCAAGCTCATAATAACCATCATCAGTTCTTAATTCCTTTCCAAACTCATTGATTCATCATTTTCTCAATTCGCTGTCAGCAATCACCATATTCACCATTCTTCCTTCTCTCTCAACTAACTCATCCTCTATACACCAGAAACCTAATCCTCCATTTGCTAACTTTTCAAAGAAAAACCCAAATTAAACCTCCTAGGACATTTCCTTTATTCAGATACCCGAAAATAAGCCCAATAGTCTTAAAATGATGTTATAGAGGCTTAAAAGCCTAATTCTCCATCTCTAGACTCAAAACAAAAGTGTCTTATAGGTTTAAACTGAGTTGAAATAGTTTAGTTGAATAAAATAAAAAGAAAAACCATTCCTCTTGCAAAAACTGATTTTAAGTTTGAAATCTCTGCACCAAGACAGCAAGCTACCCTGTCCTTAGAAATCCATCAAAAATCATATTTTCATTTGATGTATCTGAAAATTTTCAGAAATAAACTAGACTCATAGAGTTTTAAGTCAGTCAAAGTCTCATAGAAAAATCATTTTTCTGGAGAGAGTTATACTGATTACAAGTTTAATTTCAAAAACTAGTTTTGCTGTTAAAATAGCTAAGAGCTCTATTTTTAAAACGAGCATAACTCCTTCTACAAAATTTATAATAGTCTAAAATTTTGACACGAATAAGAAAATAGTCCAAGTCTCAATGTCCTTTTGGTCCCACTCAAACTTAAGGTCAGGATTGGGAGATATAGGCTTGGAAAGTTACTGATTTAATTATGTAGCAGTAGAAAATCAGTTTTAAAGTAACCATCAAAAATTTATATCTCCTAATCTAACCGTTAAACTTTAACCAAAATTTTCAGGATTTTTCTACACATCACAAAGATTCGAGAAAAATTAATCCCATTCAATTGTGATGGTTAGATCGTTCCGAAAAAGCGTTCGAAGATGCTGCCAAAAAATAGATTATGCAGAATTTTGCCAAACCTCAACTTTCAAAATATTTCAACCAAAAAATCAGACCAAAACCATACCAACTCCACCTCAACCATTTTCTCAATCACACAACCTTCTAAACCATTCAACAGTTCCCACTCCAACCAAATTCACATTTTCCACTTTCTATTAACCTTATTAAAATTAACAAACCCCATCAATCATTAACAATCCTCAAAATCATCATTACCCAATTCCCACATCATACACCAACACCATCATTTACCATAATAAACACAACTCATCAATAATCATCAACAATACCAACAACTCTTAATAACCATAACAAATATCAACATTCATCCTCAATTTTCTCAACATCAACAACCATCATAACACTCATAATCAATATCAACCATCAACAATATGAACAATCACTACAAATCCTCATCAATTTCAATAATCATCAATCCCTCATCAATTACAACTAGATCACACATTCATCATCAACCTTCATCATTATTAAATACCAACAATCATCATCAAACTCATGTATTCTTCATACCGAAACTCAATATCATCATCACTATTATACAAGTTATCTCCAAACATCAAAATCACATACAATTAAACGTACACCCAAAGCATTCAATCCTATCTTAAGGTCAACTAGCCTAAGTGTCCATAAACATTACATATTATATAAAGGAAACCAAAACCATACCTTGACCAATTTTCAAATGCACCAAACACCAAAACGAAGCCACCAAGCTTGATCCAAAACCTCAACCAACTCCAACAAACACCAAAGCTCAAACTAACAACACATATATCACCAAAAATCAAAACCTAAGGTACACAAAATAACTAAACACAAGGATTTAGTGAAATCTTACCTTATCCAATGAGAGTAGGGATAAAATTCATCAATTACCCGCTACTAGAGATCACCTAAATAACCAAAACCACAAAATCTACTCAAAACCCAAACATAAAAATGCGCAGAATCTAGGGCTGAAAAATGAGGATGGAGACATAAAATCTTACCAGATTTGCTTAGATTAAAACGTAGAGCTCAACAAGAGCTTTGTATGACCGCAAACGGCTCGTCAATTGGAGGTCCGTAGCTCAAGTTATGGCTCCCGGAAGGTGGAGATAAATAGTAACAATGGGGTTTCACCCCCCACCACCACCTATCCGAGTTCTCTCTCTCTCTCTCTCTCTCTCTCTTCTCTTCAAAATGAGTTTGAAACTCATTAATCACACCTATATATGTTGGACCTTGGGACCGGTCCAAATCGTTAGCGTTTTTGGTCTGTTTGGTTCATTTAGGCCAAAACCTTTAAGGTTAGTACTCGATTTTAAATTCTAAATTATTTTTATCCTTTCAAAACAATAAATCACTTTTCAAAATATTATTTTCCAAAATATGCGGTACTGGACAGACTAGAGCCGGTACTGCCAGCTTAAGTGCTAGTACGCATTTTTACAAAAAGTTTTCGAAGGAAATACATTTTCCAACTCAGAAAAATTCACTGAAATTAAATTTCACATTTATATTTTCAAATTAAAACTTCTAAATTTTGAATCTATACTGGGCACTTAAATTATTATTTTTAAAATGGTTATACGTGAAAACGCGGGTTCTTACATCCTTCCCTCCTTAAAAAGATTTTCGCCCTCAAAAATCCGAGGTACGCGATATATCCCCATCAAATCGTCCTACCGTGCCGATGTTCCCTTTCTCCTTCCACTGCATCACTTTGATTATCGTCATTACGCATCCGAAGTTTTTTTTGAAATAATAACCAAATTTGTAATACTTTTCAAAACCTTTAAAATGAATTCAATCTAAACATATTCCTTGTTAACGCTTTTTTAAAGGAGTCAAAATCATTTCTTCGTAAGTCAAATACTTGAAATCACGGTTTTCTTAAATAATAAATTTTCAATTTGAATTCCTTTCGATAAAATAATTTGGAAACCAAATTCACAAATGAACATAATCGGAGAACTCACTTTTCTTTTTAAACCTTGTAATTTAAACCAAGAGTTCCGACCAACTTTCAAAACTAAATCAGTTAAACTAACTGTTTCAAACCAAATTTTCAAAATCATTGTAAACCTTTAAACTTTTTCAACATGGTTCAACACCATACTAGTTAGAAATCGAAGATCTTAATTAAAAATTGCAAAAGCGTCAATCGTTAATTCCGTTGCCACAAGTGTTATTAAGCCGCACCCATCAGCCGATATGCCGCAACTCCACGTACAGAATTTTTCAGAACATGCTGAGCTTGGAACGCATTAACTAGGCTAGTCATCCTCACTATCTCTCTGTGAACTTGATTGACCTCGTCCATGAGTTGTCATTCGGGCTTCTTTTTCACACTAAACAATCAATATCAAGGTGATGAGTCTTAATATCTCATGCTCAGTGTTTCAATTATCCCCAAAGGCACTCACAAACAAGCATGCTATGCAATATCAAGTGGATAACCTAAATAGCATGAAAGAAAAATGACCCAGAGTGTGCAACGAAGCACAATCGGTCCATCCTCAGGCTCACGAGGATGAACCGCTCTGATACCACTAAATGTAACACCCTAATTACCCTAAACCTTACCTTTAGCCATAAAGCAAAGGTTTATCAGAGGTTACGACAATCCTAAGGCTTATATATATAGAAGGAAATAATATAATCTAGAAGCCTGATGAAGGATTAAGCTCAAAGATAGAATTACAAAAGCACGAAACGTTTACATGAAGCTAACGCACAAGACACAAGGTATAGTTACAAGAGAATAGAACATATATAGATATAATATTATAAAAATCATAGGGAACTAGCCGCAGCTTGCGGAGTTTAAGCCGACTAGCTACAAATAGAGAAATATAGAGTTTTGAAATTAAAACAGCTTATACAACCTATCTCTCAAATAAGCATCTAAGGCCATAAAGATAAAATACAAAGAGATGTGAGAGTAACTATAACAAAGTAAAATAGAATTAAACCAAGGACGAACCATATTTCGCTCTTTCACCATATCCACAATCTCACTGAAGTAGATTATGACCTGCATCTGAAAAACAACAACAAAGTATGGAATGAGAACCAGAGGTTCTCAGTATGGTAACAGTGCCTAATGATGTAAAATGTAAGGCTCCAGGACGGCGAAGGCAATTCTAGAACTTCACATCACATACGAATATTCAATCTTAGAACAAAAATAAATAAATAAATAAGAAACTTAAACCATAAACCAGGGTTATCTAAACTTAGGGGAATTCTAACTAATACTAATCACATCGCTGTATCCCACAGCCTCCTCCAACCTAACCTTCGTGCGATTCTATCGCCACCCCCTACTTAACCTTCTCAGCACCAGACAATCACAAGATAAATGCAAGCAAGTAAAACACAGGTAGTATTCATTTACATCAAGTAATTCAAGAAGCAAGTAGGCATGTTATACAATTAGGCAAACTCAAGTAATCCAAGCAAACAAGCATATATAAGATGCATATGATGAAAGTCTATCTTATTGACTCGTGATATCACTTGTCGGTCCGTGAATGCCAACCCAACACATCCTCCCGGATGTAGCCTTTTTTTCCATGCCAGGAATATAGTACCCTGCACACTCATGCAGCAGCTCTTCCGCTATGCCAGAGATATAGTGTCCTGTACACTCATGTAGTAGGGAGTCTACTACGTCGGGGATATAGACCCGCACACTTCCTGCAGCAGAGAAGGAAATAACCACAACAAATCATGCAGAAGAACTATCTGCTATGCCGGGGATATAGGCCCCGTACACTCTCAACAACAACTGGTCATGCAGCAGAGAAATCTGCTACGCCGGGAATATAGGCCCCACACACTCTCAATAACAACTGATCATGCAATAGAGAATCTGCTACGCCGGGGATATAGGCCCCGCACACTCTCAACAACAATCCAATAACTTCTTTGTCCTCAAATCATCACCAAACTTTAAATTTATCATCTCAATTCACTTTCAATTATCAATTCTCAGCATTCCTAAGATATAGTGCATGGCTCATAATAACCATCATCAGTTCTTAATTCCCTTCTGAACTCATTAGTTCATCATTTTCTCAATTCGCTGTCAGCAATCACCATATTCACCATTCTTCCTTCTCTCTTAGCTAACTCATCCTTCATACACCAGAAACCTAATCCTCCGTTTGCTAACTTTTCAAAGAAAAACCCAAATTAAACCTCCTAAGACCTTTCCTTTATTCAGATACCCAAAAATAAGCCCAATAGTCTTAAAATGATGTTATAGAGGCTAACAAGCCTAATTCTCCATCTCTAGACTCAAAACGGAAGTGTCCTATAGGTTCGAACCCAGTTGAAATAGTTTAGTTGAATAAAATAAAAAGAAAAACCATTCCTCTTGCAAAAACTGATTTTAAGTTTGAAATCTCTGCACCAAAATAGCAAGCTACCCTGTTCTTAGAAATCCACCAAAAATCATATTTTCATTTGATGTATCTGAAATTTTTCAAAAATAAACTAGACTCATAGAGCTTTAAATCAGTCAAAGTTTCATAGAAAAATCATTTTTCTGGAGAGAGTTATACTGATTACAAGTTTAATTTCAAAAACTAATTTTGCTGTCAAAATAGCTAAGAGCTCTATTTTTAAAACGAGCACAACTCCTTCCACAAAATTTATAATAGTCTAAAATTTTGACACGAACAAGAAAATAGTCCAAGTTTCAATTTCCGTTTAGTCCCACTCAAAATTATGGTCAGGATTGCGAGATGTAAGATTGGAAAGTTGCTGGTTTAATTATGTAGCAGCAAAAAATCAGTTTTAAAGTAACAACATCAAAAATTTATATCTCCTAATCCAACCGTTAAACTTTAACCAAAATTTTCAAGATTTTTCTACACATCACAAAGATTCGAGAAAAATTAATCCCATTCAATTGTGATTGTTAGATCGTTCCCAAAAAGCGTCTGAAGTTACTACCAGAAAATAGATTATGCAGCCAAACCTCAACTTTCAAAATATTTCAACCAAAAAATCAGACCAAAACCATACCAATTCCACTTAAACCATTTTCTCAATCACACAACCTTCTAAGCCATTCAAAAATTTCCACTGCAACCAAATTCACATTTTTCACTTTCCATTAACCTTATTAACATCAACAAACCCCATCAATCATTAACAATCCTCAAAATCATCATTACCCGAATCTCACATCATACATCAACACCATCATTTACCATAATCAACACAACTCATCAATAATCATCAACAATACCAACAACTCTCAACAAGCATAACAAATATCAACATTCATCCTCAATTTTCTCAACATCAACAACCATCATAACACTCATAATCAATATCAACCATCAATAATATGAATAATCACTACAAATCCTCATCAATTTCAATAATCATCAATCCCTCATCAATTACAACTAGATCACACATTCATCATCAACCTTCATCATTATTAAATACCAACAATCATCATCAAACTCATATACTCCTCATACCAAAACTCAATATCATCATCACTATCATACAAGTTATCCCCAAACATCAAAATCATATACAATTAAACATACACCCAAAGCATTCAATCCTATCTTAAGGTCAACTAGCCTAAGTGTCCATAAACATTACATATTACATAAAGAAAACCAAAACCATATCTTGGCCGATTTCTAAATGCACCAGACACCAAAACGAAACCACCAAACTTGATCCAAAGCCTCAACCAACTCCAACAAACACCAAAGCTCAAACAAGCAACACATATATCACAAAAAATCAAAATCTAAGATACACAAAACAACTAAACCCAAGAGTTTAGTGAAATCTTATCTTATCCAACGAGAGTAGGAGTAAAATCTAATAATTACCCACTACTAGAGATCACCTAAATAACCAAAACCACAAAATCTACTCAAAACACAAACATAAAAATGCGCAGAATCTAGGGCTGGAAACTGAGGATGGATGTGTAAGATCATACTAAATTTTCTTAGATATAAACGTAGAGCTCAACAAGAGCTTCGCGTGACCGCAAACGGCTCATCAATTGGAAGTCTGTAGCTCAAGTTATGGCTCTCGGAAGTTGGAGGTGAATAGTAACAATGGGGTTTCACCCCCCACCACCTCCTATCCGAGTTCTCTCTCTCTCTTCCCTTCAAAATGAGTTTGAAACTCATTAATCACACCTAAGAGTGATCAAAACCGAACTAGACCGAACAAAACCGATGAACCAAACCAAAAAACTAAAAACCGAATAAATCGAAAGCCGAAAAATTAAATATTTGCTATTTTTTCTTCGGTTTGGTTCGGTTTTTGGTTCTAACATATAAACTTGAACCAAACCGAACCGAACCGCTACTTTAATTTAAAGCAAAAAATGTCTTAAATAAAACCTAACCCTAATAATGCAATACCCTAACATTCTCACTCACTCTCCTTCACTTCTGCGCCGCACAGCTCTTGGACTAAAGTCTCTCTCCACTCTCCTCCTCACATAGTCAGTCGGCCTCTCAATCTATTGCAGTCACAGGCCATCCATTTTCTTCCTTTCATAGTTTGTACTCGCTCTTTCCCTCTCTCGCAGTTGCAGCCTCTCCCTTTCCTTCTCTCGCAGTCGAAGTCGCCGTCGTTTGTCGCACGTCGCCCGTCGTCCGTTCGTCGTTGAAGCTGTGTTTTCTGTCCAGTCTCTTCTTCTCTGTCATCCTTTGTAATGGAACCTAGGCCTCAGGTTTTTTTTGTTCTGATTCTATTTTTTGTTAAATCTGATTTAGTCTTCCTATTGATTCTAATTTGTAATGAACACTTGGTTGGCTTGTTCTTGATTCTATGGTTGAACTGTTGATTCTGATTTTATTTTTTAATTTTGAACTTTTGTTCTGTTTTGATTTGGGATAATTTTGATTTAGGGTTGATTCTGAACTTCTTGTTTATTTGATGATAATGCAGGAAAGAGGAAGGTGAAAGAGGAAAAATTTGTGGAATTGGTGCACCACATGAAAATTTTTAGAATTAGTTTGGTTGTATTTCTGATTGTCTTGCCTTTTTTTTTGCTTTTTGATTTACTGAGTATAGTTAATTATCTAACCATTTATGTTGTTTTAATTTTATTGTTGTTCTAATTTTTTACCTGTTTTTAATAATTTATTCAATTTTTCTTGGATATATATTATTATCTGGTTATGGTTCTCTTTGTTGAATTCAATCCTTGTAGATAATAATGATTGAGCTGTAAAACATAATCAACATATAGTAAATTATATTACTGCAATATTCATATTTTTATAATATTTTTTTAGAAGATAGAGTTTTAAATTACTTTATTTATGTACAGCGTATAGAAGTAATGGTTGATTGATAATAGTTGTTGCTTTCCACCACCCTTATTCTTATTGCCATAATTTAGTCAATTTCTTTATCAGCTTAAGTTTTTCATACTATGATTCATGTGGCTCTAATTTTGTTAGGCAATGATGACTATAACTCTACATTTTTCTAATGATTGAAAAATCGAACAAACCGAACCAAACTAAACCGATTTTAATCAGATGATTTTGATAAAAAAATCAAACCAAACTAAACTGCAACTTAATTAAACGTTTGAATCAGATGACTTTTCTCTAAAAAACTGAACCAAACCGCACTGCGAACACCCCTAATCACACCTATATATGTTGGACCTTGGGCTCGGTCCAACCCGTTAGCATTTTTGGTCCGTTTGGTTCACTTTGGGCCAAAACCTTTAAAGTTAGTGTCCAGTTTTAAATTCTAAATTATTTTTATCCTTTCAAAATAATAAACCACTTTTCAAAATATTATTTTTTAAAATATGCGGTACTGGACAGACTAGAGCCGGTACTGCTAGCTTAAGCGCCAGTACGCATTTTTACAAAAATATTTCAAAGGAAATACATTTTCCAACTCAAAAAAATTCACTGAAATCAAATTTCACATTTATATTTTTAAATTAAAACTTCTAAATTTTGAATCTATTCCAGGCACTAAAATTATTATTTTTAAAACGATTTTACGTAAAAACGCGGGTTCTTACATTTTCTCTTCTTTTAGGATGGCCACCAAGAAAGGAAATGGAACACTTCTAAATAGGGAACAAACAAGTTCCAGCGCATAATCTTTGGAGAAAGTGCATCATTGTAGCCACCCATCCACTTTCACATCTTTGCGTGCACCGAGGACGGTGCAATCTTTAAGTGTGGGGAGGTCGATACGGATCTCCGTGAGTAACTACTTCCGTTACCAACACCAATTTTTTATTTTTGTAGTTAGTTAGTTATTGTATTGCATGATAGATTGCATTATAGTTAGACTTTGTGCATATTTTACTACTACTTGGTTGAAGTGATAATCTCTTTTTCAAGAAACTTCTTATAGCTTTTCACTAATTTGAATTAAAATTTTTGTTGAACTTGCTTGAAGAAATTTATTTTGGAATAAGGTTTTAGAGCTCGAACACACAACCTTGTGAGATTTTGATCCTATTTGATTGGTTGTATTTTATCAACCAATATTTTATTTTGGTGTGTGTTGTTCTCTCTAAAATTGTGATTTTTGTCTTGCTTGATTCTATATTTCCATTATTTGATGTATGCATACACTTATATGATTGAGGCCTTTGTTTCACTGAGCTTACATACCCATATGGCCTTACCCTTTCATTATCCTTTGTAAACCAATTTGAGCCTTTTTAACCCCTTTTATTCTTTATTTTAGCACATCACTAACTCTAAGTGAAAAACAATAATGTCCTTAATTTGAATCCTTAGTTAGCTTAGACTAGTGAGAGTGCTCATGATTTAAGTGTGGGGAAATTGGTTTGGGAACATTTGGTTTGTGAATTGGGTGTTGTATATTTTTGGTGAATTTGTGAAAAAGATAGTTAAGCACATATTCTTGCATTCAATACCTTAATCATATGCATTGAGAAAAACAAAAAAAAAAAACAAAAAAAAAGAGAAAAAGAGTAAATAATAAAAGGGGACAAAATGCCCCAAAATAAATGGTGATAGCAATACATATGTACTGTACTCAAAAGAGGATGCATGAATATGTGGTAAACATAGTTAATGGGTAGCTAGATTTTGTATTTTGTTTACATAGATTGTCTTAAGTTAGATGGGAAGTTTAGGTTGATCAGGGATTCAGATTTTAGTCTACTTGACCAAATACAATCCTACCTTGACCCTAACCCTTTTATAACCCTTAAAAGACCTTTTGATATGTGTATTTGTGCATTAAATTTTTGTTGATTGGTAGAAGAAGAGCAAGTCTTAGAAAGCAAGGTTAGTAGAGAGCCGAGAGAATCAACCCTCAAACACTTGAATGATTAGAGTGTATACACTTCCGGTGAGGGTTCGATGCTCGATTCTTTGTTCCTGGCTTTCATGAGCTTTCCCCTTTTAAGTTACTTGTACTTTATTTTGAGATTTAAATTAGTGGAATCCAGTTCATATTTGTTCTTGGAGAATTTGATTTACTTTTAACTAAGTAGGTAGAAGTATTTCACATTTAGTTGCATTCATATAGATAGGTTGCATTTCATACATTCTACCATCCCTCTTCACCTCCTTTATAGTTTCTCTTGAGCTTAGCATGAGAACATGCTAATGTTTAAGTGTGGGGAGATTTATAAACCGCTATTTTACAGTTTATTTTGTACTGAATTTAGTGGATTTTATCCACTATTCTCACACTTATTCATCGAATTTGCATGTTTTACCTTTTTCTTCCTAATTTTGTATTATGATTGAAAACATGCTTCTTTGGCCTTAAATTTACTAATTTTAATCCTCTCTTATTACCATTCGGTGCCGTGATATATTTGCTGAGTGTTTTTAGGGTTTCTAGGGCAGGAATGGCTTAAAGGATAGAAAGGAAGCATGCAAAAATGGAAGGAACACAAGAAAATGAAGTTTTGAGAAGCTGGCAGCGACGTGCATGCGTGGATGACGCGTATGCGTGATTGGCGCAGAAGACAAGCGACGTGCATGCGTGGATGACGCGTACGCGTGACGAGGATTTCATTCAGCGACGCGTACGCGTGGTTGACGCGTACGCGTGACGAGCGTCACGTGCTGCAATTTACAGAAAACGCTGGGGGCGATTTCTGAGCTGCTTTGGACCCATTTTCAGGCTCGAAAACACAGATTAGAGGCTGCAGAGTGTGGGAAATCAATCATTCACTTCACATTCATTCACATAATTTTAAGTTTTAGATGTAGTTTTCTAGAGAGAGAGAGAGTCTCTCTTCTCTCTCTAGGTTTTAAGTTTTTAGGTTTATTTCTTCGCAATTTCAGATTTCTACCTTGGTTTAATTTAGTTTTCTTCTACTTTTAATTTCAAATTTCTACCTTGGTTTAATTTCAGATTTCTACCTTGGTTTAATTTAGGTTTTTAGGTTTATTTATGTTTTTATTTTTTTCCTTCCAAGTGTTTGATGAAATACTTGGGAGAATTTTAAATTAGAATTTTGGTATTCTTAGCTTAGATTGAGTAATTTGGAGACTCTTGAATTGTCAAGGCCCCTTGTTGGTTGGTGATTGAAAGTTGCTAGTTGGCTTGAGCTTCACTAACTCTAGTCTTTGATTAGAACTTGTGAACTCAAGTTGAATTGCTCACTTGATTTACCTTCAATTGTTAGAGGTTAACTAAGTGAGAGTAATTTGCAATTACCATGATAATTGACAATGACAATGAGGATAGGAATTTCGATTCTCAATCCTTGTTAGGATTTTTCTTAGTTGTTAGTTTATTTTCTTGTTATTTACATTACTTGTTCCTTATTTCAAAACCCAAAAATTTACTTTTTCATAACCAATAATAAATACACTTCCCTGCAATTCTTTGAGAGACGACCCGAGGTTTGAATACTTCGGTTTATTTTTATTGGGTTTGTATTTGTGACAAACAAATTAAATTAGATTGAGGGTAATTTGTTGATTTAGATCTATACTTGCAACGTAATATTTTTGTAAAAATTTTTTATCGACATTTTTCTCCCATCATTCACAAATAATAAAAAGTAACATTTGGGGTATACTTTGTTATTTACTATACGTCAATACTAGACATGTCAATTTCCAAGCTTCCATTACTCATAAAAAAACTTTGTACTTTCCTCTAATTTCATAATCCTATCAAGCAATTCCAGAAACTTAAAACTAGCATTCAAATTTTTATTCACCAACTTCCCATTCTTATCATTCATCTCAAAAACATTGCCATTAACCTCATATTTCTTCTTCAACTCCAACAACTTAAGATTTTCGCACTCTAACTCTTTGTTTTTCTTCCTCAAATTCTCAATGATTTTCTTGTCCAACCCACTTTTTTCACTCTCTTAAACAATGTCTCATAAAACTCCTATACCTTTTCATTCTGTTGCTCTTTCTTCTTCAATTTATCCTTAGCATCAATTGTAGCTAGACTCTGAAATTGAAACTTCTCTTCAAGTTGACCAACTTAGTTTTAAGTTTTTTTTTCTCTTGTTACCAAAACTTCTTCAACTTTGTCATAATCTTTTTTTGCCACTTAACTCAAAGAATTTGAATGAGCTCAGGAATGCTCATCGTCTCCAAACTTTTGTTACTGGTTGATGAGATAATGCGGTGACCCAAATTTGACTTTTGCTTGAATTGACATGACAAGGACAAAATATTCAAACTTTAAAAAAAAAAAGTGGAGTTCGAAAAAGCTATTGCCTTTTCTTTGTTTAAAGCTAAAAAAATAGAAGCAATGTCATTATGAACGAGAAACAGAAAAAGATGAAAAAAACTTTCTTCTTTTTCATTAAAATAATAATAATAATATAAAAATAAGTTTTTTTTAAATAATTATAATTAATTATTATTATTATATCTCTTTAAAGCCTAAAGCAACTAAACTATCTTTAGATTATTAAAGTTCTTTAAGTTCCAACAACTGCTCAGTCCACTAAACCAAATATCCCAAAAAGAAAGGAACATAAAACCGCCGGTCTGACTAAACTATCTGCTATACTGATTTGCAAATACATTAAATCATAAGTCAAACTTAATAATATTAACTACTTCTTGCTTGGAATAATCTGGACCTTCCATCAAGAATTTTTTTCTTTAATGCTCCAAATACCTACCAGAAAATACTTGTTTCACCTAAGATATTCCCCTGAAAGTATATATAGTTTCATTGGAGTTTAGTATGCTCAGGAGATAGACTAAATGTGACGTAGCACATAGTTGAAGTATTAGATTTTAAAGTTGGTTTGTCTATTTTTTATTTTAATTAATTAATTAATTAATATGTTAAAATATTTTAATTTATTTAACTAGAAAATATATTATTAGAATAATGATATGTTAGATTAATTTATTTTAATTAATCAGTTGTCATATTAGAGTAATTTAGTTTAAGTAATAAGAGTACATGTTAGACATGTTAGTCATGTTTAACTTGCTTTAATTAGTTAGTTTAACTTGTTTTATTTAATTAGTTGACATGTTTATTTAATTAGATCAATTAGATAAAGGAGTAATACTTAAGAGTGAACATTAAAAGATGATTAATTATAGATGAAGTTCTCTTTTTTATTGAAAATTTAATTATATTAAAATATTATTAATTAATGTTATTTTATGATTACTTCTGTAAAATTCAGCTTTTTTTAATTAAAATTAGTTTGTTACTTAATTATAATACTTAAATTACATTAAATTATTTAATTACTTAATTATAAAATATAATTAAGTTATTTTATTACTTAATTATAATTAAGTTATTAGCATTGAATATGAAATTAGTTAAAAAAAATTAATCAATCGTATTTTTAATGATATTTTGGTTATTCTTGTCACATCATGTTATGTTTATTCTATATACAAAAATACTATTTATTCTTTTATTTTTAGTGTTTAGTCAATCTTTTAATTTAAATAATATTATTTAATTATTTTTAATTAAAAATATTTTTATTTTTTAGATAAATACATTGTTAATTAAAATTAGTTTAAATTTATAAATTAAAATTTTTTTAATTTTCTATCCACATAATAACAAAAATTATTGTTTAAATATTGATATTTAAAGTGTATTACACTATTGTAGATGTGTAAAAAAGAGCATTTAACATAAATTCTACGTGTTAACAAGATGTTGATACGTGCCTAACACGTACCATATATGTTGCCTGAATGTTAATACGTGTCCAACACACACCTTATTTATTGCCAGAATAATAGTAAGTGTCTAATACATATCCTACAAATTATAACACGTACTCTACATATTGATTCTTCACCTACAAAATCTATCCACCTATAATTCCACTAAATAATTCTATTTTTAACAAAAATATCAATTATTTTTTTATATAAAAAAAATTAACTACATAATAAAATAGTTACTTTTCTCTCTCTCTCTCTCTCTCTCTCTTAGCGTCATCATCACAGCATTTTCTGTCTCGCGCTCTCTCTCGTACTGTAAGCGTGCGTTTGGTTGGTGTCTCTAGACACTAAAGACATGGACACGGTGGCAAATGTTCACCGTTTGTTTGTTGAGACACAAATTTATGATGGACACGGTAGTACACAAGTATACACAAAATACATGTTTTTAGTGTCTCTCCATTTAGTTGAGACATTGAGACACAGTTTATAAGACACAAAATTTTACATTTTTATCCCTACTTTTTTTTAAAATTCCAACTATGTCCCTAATTAATCTAACCCTAAATCCCCCTTTTTTTTTCTTATTATCTTCTCTATTCTGTGTTTCTAACTCCAAAATCCTTCCAACCTCCACGTTTCTTCCTCCATCCTCCCTCTTCCATGGCTGTGTCCCTCTTCTACACCACCGCCATAGCCATTGCCTCTCCTCTCTTTCTCATCTCCTTCTCTCTTTCTCTCTTCGCATCACCACACCCATCACTCTACTTCTCCTTCCATTGTTGTGCCCCTCCATGCCGTTGTCACGGACCGCCACCATTAACACCCCTTCTTTCTTCTTCCTCCTCTTCTCTCTTTCTCTCTTCACACAGTCGCGCCTATCACTACCATGAGTCATCATTTTCGGTCAGATTTATTTCTCTACATTCATCAGGTGTTGCTCAAATCTATTCGTCTCCACTATTACTTGAATCAATTTTATTAAGAAAGGCGAAAAAAACCAAAAACACCCAAAATAGTTGTCCATCATTCTTGAGATCAGTCTTCTCATTTTTATTTTTTATTTATTTATTTCAACCTGTTTCATTTTTTTTAAATGAGAAAATTAAATTGCTGATGAATAAATGAAAGTTGAAGATAGTATTTTGCAGTGAAGTTAAAAAATTGCAGGTGGCAGTGGTGGTGGTAGAAAGCTATGGTGGCAGCAACTTTAATGTTGGTGGAAGATGATGGTAGAGAACTAATAAGGATAAAATGGACATTTAAATTAAATTGTTGTGTCTTATACACTGTTGCCAAACACGTTAAAAAATTTATGTCTATCTGTGTCTGTGTCTTTTGGTATAGTTGTGTCTGTGTCTATATATTTTGAAGACAGTAACCAAACGAAGCCTAAAGGAATTAAGGAACGCAATTCAAAAGTTCTTCTCTCTTCAAGTAAAGAGGTTACTTTAGGTAAGAAACTCATTTTTTACTTTATTATTATTATTTTGTTATTATTATTATTCTTTACTGCATTGTTTATATGATTATCTATTTTATATTTTTTTATCCTAATATTTTAAAGAATATATGAATCAACATCTTTAGTTATGTTTAAAAAAATATAATAATATATTTATTTAATAATAATTATGTTGATCCTATTTGATTTTAATAATGGAGTTGCTACAAATAAAGTGATTTATTTTTTAATTTGTTTGAGAATCTACAAAAAAAATCAAAATATTAAATAAAAAAATATAGATGATATTTTCATAAAAATTAGTTATTCTTTTAATTGTAACACATCTAAAATTATTAAATTATATATAAAATATTTTTTATATATGTCCAAAATCATACATTTCAAAATTGGAGACACAATCTAAAATGCAATTATTCTTTTCTAAACACATCCAAAATCGAGTGAACAACATTAACACATCTAAAAATTGATTTGCACATCCAAAATACAATAACATT
Source organism: Arachis stenosperma (assembly GCF_014773155.1). NCBI lineage: Eukaryota > Viridiplantae > Streptophyta > Magnoliopsida > Fabales > Fabaceae > Arachis > Arachis stenosperma. Next base: position 30,189,363 of record NC_080380.1, on the reverse strand, counting down.
ATAACATTACAAACTAAATAGACATGCACATTTTTTATCATTGTAAGTGTTCCGAGGGTTACTTGAAACTGTAGGTCGATTTCGGACGAGATCTTCTGTACTGGTCGGAGCTGTTGTGTCCGACTTGAGGATGGTGGCCGGAGCCACCGTGTCCTACTTGTTGGACTTGCTGGTGGTGCCGATCCTTCGTCACCGGAGGGTGGTGGTACCTGCAAGGGACTCCGATACTTAAGTTAGCAAGGGTATTAAGCGGGTTTTTAGTAGAATCAGAGTATGAGTTATACCTGGGTGCTCCAGTGTATTTATAATAGTGTGAAATGATCTTTCTGGAGATAAGATAGTTATCTTATCTTTATCTTTGAGTGAAGTCTTCTTATCTTCAAGGGAACCGCCCTTATCTCTATAAGTTTGGGCTGCCTTTGGATTTGGGTCGTGTTCCTCTGTTTGGGCCATTTTTTGGGCTTTCCTGGTGATTTGGCCGAGCTCTTTTGAGAAGAGGTCGGATAGTTCTGACCTGAAGAGGTCAGTCGACTTTGTCGTCAATCAACCTGGGTCGGACAGCTCGACCCAAGGTATGAACAGTGCCCCTGCTCGAGTGTGGTCTTTCTTTTGAGGTCGAGTCCTTAGTTTTAGGACTTCAATCCTTCTCTGGAGAAGCCGAGCTCGAGCATTTGTTGATCTCTTTTTATAAAGCCTCCCTTTTGAATGCGGAGCGTTTTTCTTTTACCTCTTTAATTTTTGAAAACAGGCATTCCTTGCCTTGGGAACGTGCGAGGGTTTTTAATGCCCCATTAACTCCTTAACGTTCCGTTTCTTTTGCCTCCCGCTTTTCTTATTTCATTTTGAATTACACCAAAGCTTTCTCTTTCTCTTGCTTGCTGTAACTTCCCCTTTTCTCTTTATTCTTCTATTTTGTTTGGCTTGCCTGGGACTTTTGTTTTTGCGTTTTCACGCTCCTCTTTGGGGCGCCATTGGTGGTTGTTGGTGCTTCACTTGTTCGAAAGGTGATTCCTGATCTCGCTTCCCGTCTTCAACCTCTTCAGCCATCATCATCTCCTTCCTTTTTGTAGGTTGGTTTTCTTTTTTCTTCATTCTTTCCGCACTTATTTTTCCATTATTTTGATCTTTGTTTTGTGAAAGCTTGAATCTTTTCTGCTTTTGTCGTGTATCTGGTCAAATGCGTGCTCTGAGAATTCTGTGTATGACTTTTTCATGTTTCCTGCTAGTTAGAGTTTTGACTGTTGATTGTATCTTCTTGATTTGCGTTTTTGATGATTTTCCTTTAGTGAAAATGCTGAATCGTCTGCCTTTGAGAGAAGGTTGTGCCCTTAATGATTATCTCTTTGCATGTTTAGATTTTTGGTATTTTCTGATGATTTTATGATTTTTCTCTCGGAGTGTTGCTTGTTGGAAGAGGGTTATTTTCTTTGCTGAGAGTTTTTCTGGGACGTAGCCTTGTAGATTTTTCTAAGTCCTTATTCTGTCACTGCCTCCAAAGGATGCCCCTGGACCTTGGGTTGTCTCCTGAGGTTTTCTTTTGGTATTGTGTCTATTTTCGTCTGAGCTGCATTTTTTGCTATGCCCGAGTTGTTTATTTAGTAATCCTTCTCTCTTTTTCTTTGCTGTAGGACTAGTTGACCATGTCTTCTGGCAAAAATATTGTCGAGACGTTTTCCAAAGTTCCTGAGGGTATGTATGACTGGCTGGACTCCCTTGTCCTGATGTGTGTTTTCGTAGTTAATTCTGAGTTCTGTGCGGAGCTTAGAAAACATCATCGAATCTGTAGTAGTAGGGATCAGGAGAAAAACTATGAATTGGTAGCGCTTGACTCTGATGAAAGGGTTTGCTTTCCGGCTCTGACCCAGGGGGAATGCCCCTTCTTTTATGCTTACGACTACTTTTTCAGTCAAATGAACATCACCCTTCCTTTTACCTCCTTTGAGACCGATTTGTTGTGGTCGTGCAACGTAGCTCCATCCCAGCTTCATCCGAACTCCTGGGGTTTTATCAAGATTTTTCAGTTGCTTTGCCAAGAGTTGGACGTCAAACCTTCTCAAACTATCTTTCTTTATCTTTTTGTTTTGACTAAGCCCGGGATTTCTTCAAAAAAGAAAGCTTCTTGGATTTCCTTTCGATCTTCCCAAGGATAAAAAGTGTTTGCTATGTATGATGAGTCCTTTAGGGATTTTAAGAATTACTTTTTTAAGGTCCGAGCTGTTGAGGGAGCTCGACCATTTTTCTTGGAATCGAATAATGATCCTGCCTTCCCCTTGTGCTGGCAAAAGAATGTTGTGGTGTCTCGGTACTCATGGGAGATGCTTGACGAGGTCGAGCAGGCTTTTGTGAATGTATTGGAAGATATTTGGGGGGAACCTCCCCATCTCGATACAAAGAGATTTTTGGGGGACCCCTCTCTTGTCCGAACTACGTTGGGTAGTGATCGACTTCTTTTTGCTCTTGTTTTATTTGCTTTGCTTATTTTCCTTCCAATTTGTAACTTGCTTTTTGATTGATTTGTTTTTTCAGAGATGGTTAAAAATAATGATTCTATGAAGGCTTTTAAGAAGGCGAGAAAGGCTACAGCTGCTCAAAACATCTCAGTTAAAGCTGCAGGGGAGGGATCTTCTCAAGTTCCTCCTAAGAAACCAGTCTCCAGTTCTACTGGGCTGAGGAGGACGATGCCAACTCCTCAGGTTCATTTGGTTGATCCTCCCCAGACCTCTGCTGCTACTTCTTCTCCTATCGTTGGTCCTCCTCCGAAAAAGCAGAGGACTGTTGAGCCTTTCAATTTGGACGCCCCTGACTTTGATGCCGTTGGATTTGTTGATCAACAAATTGCTCCTTATGGTGTCGTTCCTACTGACGATGTTTCCATCCTTCGTCACTTGGACTTCATTACTCGGAATAGCATTAAGATGGCACATATGGGGGTGACTTTGTACCGAACTGCCCTGAATCTTCCTATTCATGTAACGAAGGCTTTTATGGAGGAGGCCAAATCAGAGTTCGACCGGATCAAGGGTTTGAAGGAGGAGCTTGAAGTGAAGATAGCGAAGCTAGAAAAAGAGTTGGAGGGTGAGAAGACTCGAGCTACTGCTGTTGTGGCTTTGGTGCACGAAATTGCAATCACACTTTTGCAATCCGCACAACTCACCAGCAAGTGCACTGGGTCGTCCAAGTAATACCTTACGTGAGTAAGGGTCGATCCCACGGAGATTGTTGGTTTGAAGCAAGCTATGTTTATTTTATTATTCTTAGTCCGGAAATCAATTATAATTATCAGTTTGAATTGCTAAAAAAAATAAAAGAGCATGAAATAATTACTTGTTGTGCAATAATGGAGAATATGTTGGAGTTTTGGAGATGCTTTGTCTTCTGAATTCCTGTAATATAATATTCAACTCATGCAAAAGTGCAAAGTTCCTTCCATGGCAAGCTCTATGTAGGGTGTCACCGTTGTCAATGGCTACTTTCCATCTTCTCAGTGAAAATGGTCCAAATGCTCTGTCACAGCACGGCTAATCAGATGTTGGTTCTCGATCATGTCGGAATAGAATCCATTGATTCTTTTGCGTTTGTCATCACGCCGAACACTCGCGAGTTTGAAGCTCGTCACAGTCATCCAATCCCAGAATCCTACTCGGAATACCACAGACAAGGTTTAGACTTTCCGGATTCTCATGAATGCCGCCATCAATTCTAGCTTATACCACGAAGATTCTGATTAAGAAATCTAAGAGATGATCATTCAATCTGATGTAGAACGGAGGTGGTTGTCAGACACGCGTTCATGGATTGAGGAAGGTGATGAGTGTCACGGATCACCACCTTCTCCATAGTTAAGTGCAAATGAACATCTTAGATAGGAATACGCATGTTTGAATGGAAAAACATAAATAATTGCATTAATTCATCGAGACGCTGCAGAGCTCCTTACCCCCAACAATGGAGTTTAGAGACTCATGCCGTCAAAGAGTATAAAATTCAGATCTAAAAATGTCATGAGATACAAAATAAGTCTCTAAAAGTTGTTTAAATACTAAACTAGTAACCTAGGTTTACAGAAAATGAGTAAACTAAGATAATTGGTGCAGAAATCCACTTCTGGGGCCCACTTGGTGTGTGCTGAGGCTGAGACTTAAGCTTCTCACATGCCTGGGCTGTTTCTGGAGTTGAACACAGATTGTAACGTGTTTTTGGCGTTGAACTCCAACTTGAAACCTGTTTCTGGCGCTGGACGCCAGACTGCAACATGGAACTGGCGTTGAACGCCAGTTTACGTCGTCTATCGTCGCGCAAAGTATGAACTATTATATATTACTGGAAATCCCTGGATGTCTACTTTCCAATCTAATTGAGAGTGCGCCAATTGAACTTCTGTAGCTCTGGTGGACGAAATTGTGATCAATGTATTCTTTGAGTAGTACTTATATAGAAATTGAAATTGGCACGAGTGAAATCACAACTCCGTTCAACTAACCAGCAAGTGTACTGGGTCGTCCAAGTAATACCTTACGTGAGTAAGGGTCGAATCCACAGAGATTGTTGGTATGAAGCAAGCTATGGTCACCTTGCAAATCTCAGTTAGGGAGATTAAAGAGTAATTGTGATTATCATTAAATAGAAAGGAATAATAAAAGGGATAGAAGTACTTATGCAGATTTATTGGTAGGAATTTCAGATAAGCGGAATGGAGGTGCTGTAGAGCTCTAGGACGCCTGCTCTCCTATTCCTTCTACCCAATCCTTCTTACTCCTCTCCATGGCAAGCTTTGTATAGGGGTTCACTATCAGCTGTGGCTACTTTCATTCCTCTCGGGGAAATAACCTGCACGGCTGTCACTCGCGCAGCTAACCAGTCTGGAGGCATCACCCATGGTTGATAGCTTCATCCCATCCTCGCAGTGAAAGCTATGCACGCACTCTGTCACAGTACGGCCGATCACCGGTTGGTTCCCGCTCCTACTGGAATAGAATCCCTCTTTTGCGTTTGTCACTAACGCCCAGCAGGTTAAAGTTTGAAGCACGTCACAGTCATTCATGAACGGAATCCTACTCGGAATACCACAGACAAGGTGAGACTTTCCGGATTCCCAGGATCCTACTCGGAACACCACAGACAAGGTTGGACTTTCCGGATCCAGATAAATGCCGCCATCCATCTAACTTATACCACGAAGATTCTGTTGGGGAATCTAAGAGATCTACATTCAAGCCTTGTTACGCGCAGAACGGAATTGGTTGTCAATCACGCGCGTTCATAAGTGAGAATGATGATGAGAGTTATTAGCTCATCACATTCATCATGTTCTTGAGTACGAATGAATATCTTGGAATAAGAATAAGATAGAGAATTGAATAAAAGAGAATAGAACTTCATTAATCTTTGGGGTACAGCAGAGCTCCACACCCTTAATCTATGGTGTGCAGAAACTCCACCGTTGAAAATACATAAGTAAAAGAAGGTTCAGGCATGGCCGAGTGGCCAGCCCCCTAAACGTGATCAATGATCTCCTAAGATGAAGAATAAAATAAAACTGAGATCAAAAGATGATTGATACATTAGTAAATCATCCTATTTATAATAAACTAGCTCCTAGGGTTTACATGAGTAAGTAATTGATGCATAAATCCACTTCCGGGGCCCACTTGGTGTGTGCTTGGGCTGAGCTTGATTTATCCACGAGCAGAGGCTCCTCTTGGAGTTGAATTTCGAGTTATGATGTGCTTTGGGCGTTCAACTCCGGATTATGACGTTTTTCTGGCGTTTAACTCCAGAAAGGAGCGTGTACTTGGCGTTCAACGCCAGTTTGCGTCGTCATTCTTCGAATAAAGTATGGACTATTATATATTGCTGGAAAGCCCTGGATGTCTACTTTCCAACGCCGTTGAGAGCGCGCCATTTGGAGTTCTGTAGCTCCAGAAAATCCATTTCGAGTGCAGGGAGGTCAGAATCCAACAGCATCAGCAGTCCTTTTGTCAGCCTTTTTCAGAGTTTTGCTCGAATCCCTCAACTTCAGTCAGAATTTACCTGAAATCACAGAAAAACACACAAACTCATAGTAAAGTCCAGAAATGTGAATTTAACATAAAAACTAATGAAAACATCCCTAAAAGTAGCTCAAACTTACTAAAAACTATATAAAAACAATGCCAAAAAGCGTATAAATTATCCGCTCATCACAACACCAAACTTAAATTGTTGCTTGTCCCCAAGCAACTGAAAATCAAATAGGATAAAAAGAAGAGAATATACTATAAAGTCCAAAATATCAATGAATATTAATTTAATTACATGAGCGGGACTTGTAGCTTTTTGCTTCTGAACAGTTTTGGCATCTCACTTTTTCCTTTGAAGTTCAGAGTGATTGGCATCTTTAGGAACTTAGAATTTCAGATAGTGTTATTGACTTTCCTAGTTAAGCATGTTGATTCTTGAACACAGCTACTTTTGAGTCTTGGCCGTGGCCCTAAGCACTTTGTCTTCCAGTATTACCACCGGATACATAAATGCCACAGACACATAACTGGGTGAACCTTTTCAGATTGTGACTCAGCTTTGCTAGAGTCCCCAGTTAGTGGTGTCCAGAGCTCTTAAGCACACTCTTTTGCCTTGGATCACGACTTTAACCACTCAGTCTCAAGCTTTTCACTTGGACCTTCATGACACAAGCACATGGTTAGGGACAGCTTGGTTTAGCCGCTTAGGCCTGGATTTAATTTCCTTGGGCCCTCCTATCCATTGATGCTCAAAGCCTTGGATCCTTTTTACCCTTGCCTTTTGGTTTTAAGGGCTATTGGCTTTTTCTACTGCTTTTTCTTTTTCTATATACTCTTTTTAGATCCCCTTTTTTTTTTTTCTTTTTTTTTTTCACTGCTTTTTCTTGCTTCAAGAATCAATTTCATGAAATTTTCAGATCATCAATAACATCTCTCTTTGTTCATCATTCTTTCAAGAACCAACAATTTTAACACTCATAAACAACAAGATCCAAAGACATATGCACTGTTCATTCATTCATTCAGAAAACAAAAGCATTGTCACCACATCAAAATAATTAAACTAAATTCAATAATAATTTCGAAAATTATGTACTTCTTGTTCTTTTGAATTAAAACATTTTTCTTTTAAGAGAGGTGAAGGACTAATGGAATTTATTTATAGCTTTAAGGCATGGTTACATACTAATGATCATAGATAAACATAATAATTAAAAACCGAAAACAGAAAGAAATAAAGAACAAGGAATGAATCCACCTCTAGTGGCGTCTTCTTCTTGAAGGACCAATGATGTTCTTCAACTCTTCTATGTCCCTTCCTTGCCTTTGTTGCTCCTCCCTTATTGCTCTTTGATCTTCTCTTATTTCTTGAAGAGTGAGGGCGTGCTCATGGTGTTCCACCCTTAGTTGTTCCACATTATGGCTCAAATCTTCCAAGGAGGTGCTAAGTTGCTCCCAATAGTTGTTGGGAGGAAAGTGCATTCCATGAGGCATTTGTTGATGGTGAACCTCCTCTTGTTCTCCTTGAGGGCCGTGAGGAACTTCCCTTGTTTGCTCCATCCTTTTCTTGGTGATGGGCTTGTCTTCTTCTATGGAGGCATCTCCATCTATGATAACTCCGGCTGAATAACATAGATGGCATATGAGGTGAGGGAATGCTAGCCGTGCCATGTATGAAGGTTTGTCAGCTATTTTGTAGAGTTCATTGGCTATGACTTCATGAACCTCTACTTCTTCACCAATCATGATGCTATGAACCATGATGGCCCGATCCACAGTAACTTCAGATCGGTTGCTTGTGGGGATGATGGATCTTTGAATGAACTCCAACCATCCTCTAGCTACAGGCTTGAGGTCCAGTCTTCTTAGTTGGACTGGCTTGCCTTTGGAGTCAACTCTCCATTGGGCGCCTTCCACACAAATGTCCCTAAGGACTTGGTCCAACCTTTGATCAAAGTTGACCCTTCTAGTGTAGGGGTGTTCATCACCTTGCATCATAGGCAAATGAAACGCCAACCTCACATTCTCCGGACTAAAATCCAAGTATTTCCCCCTAACCATTGTGAGATAATTCTTTGGGCTTGGGTTCATACTTTGGTCATGGTTTCTAGTGATCCATGCATTGGCATAGAACTCTTGAACCATGAGAATTCCGACTTGTTGCATGGGGTTGGCTAAGACTTCCCAACCTCTTTTTTAAATTTCAAGTCGGATTTCCGGATACTCATTCTTCTTGAGTTTGAAAGGGACCTCATGGATCACTTTCTTCTTTGCCACAACATCATAGAAGTGGTCTTGGTGGCTCTTGGAGATGAATCTCTCCTTCTCCCATGACTCGGAAGTGGAAGCTTTTGCCTTCCCTTTTCCTTTTCTTGAGGAAACTCCGGCCTTGGGTGCCATTGATGGTGAATGAAAAATAAAAAGCTTAGGCTTTTTACCACACCAAACTTAAAATTTGCTTGTCCCCAAGCAAAAAGAAAAGAAGAGTAGAAGAAGAAGAAGAAAATATGGAGAGAGGGAGAAGAGAGGGTTCGGTTATGTGGGAGAATGTGGGTTTGTGTTGTGTGAAAATGTAAAAGAAAAGAAGGGTATTTATAGGGAGGGGGGAGGGTATAGGTTCGGCCATGTTGGGTGGGAAAGGGTGGGAAATTGAATTTGAAAGTAGTGGGGGTAGGTGGGGTGTATGGGGAAGAGTGGTTGATGTGAATGGTGAATGGGGTAATTGGGAAGAGGAATTGAGGTGATAGGTGAAGGTTTTTGGGAAGTGTGACATTGAGAATGAGATTTGGATTAGAAGAGTGTGATTAGGATTAAAAGGAATGTGGTAGGTGGGGATCCTGTGGGGTCCACAGATCCTGAGGTGAGGATCCTGTGGGGTCCACAGATCCTGAGGTGAAAACAAATACCATTCTTTCACCATATAGGCATGTAACATGCCTTTATGCATCATTCTGGCGTTCAAACGCCCATTGATGCTAGTTCTGGGCGTTAAACGCCCATGTTATGCACGTTTCTGGCGTTGAACGCCAGTTTCATGCTTGTTTCTGGCGTTCAGCGCCAGATTGTCCTCTGTGTGCGCATCCTGGCGTTAAACGCCAGGTTGTTGCTTGTTTTGGGCGTTCAACGCCAGAAAGATGCTCTGTTCTGGCGTTGAACGCCAGAAAGATGCTCCTTCTGGGCGTTGAACGCCAGCCCGTGCGCCTCCAGGGTGAAAAATTTTTTTCTTCTGTTTTTGACTCTGTTTTTAATTTTTTTGATTTTTTCGTGACTCCTCATGATCATGTACCTAATAAAACACAAAAATAACAAAGAAACAAAATAAAATAAAATTAGATGAATAAAATTGGGTTGCCTCCCAACAAGCGCTTCTTTAATGTCAATAGCTTGACAGTGGCTCTCATGGAGCCACATGGTGATCAGGTCAATTTAGTGTGTAGTGTTCCCAACACCAAACTTAGAGTTTGGATATGGGGTTTGAACACCAAACTTAGAGTTTGGTTGTGGCCTCACAACACCAAACTTAGAGTTTGACTGTGGAGGCTCTTCTTGACTCTGAACTGAGAGAAGCTCTTCATGCTTACTCTCTTCTGTCACAGAGGGATGGCCATGTGCTTGAAACACAAGGTAGTCCCCATTCAATTGAAGGACTAACTCACCTCTGTTGACATCTATCACAGCTCCTGCTGTAGCTAGGAAAGGTCTTCCTAGGATGATGCATTCATCATCTTCCTTCCTAGTATCTAGGATTATGAAATCAGTAGGGATGTAAAGGCCTTCAACCTTTACTAGCACGTCCTCTACTAATCCATAAGCTTGTCTTACTGACTTGTCTGCCAGTTGTAATGAGAACAAGGCAGGTTGTACCTCAATGATTCCCAGCTTCTCCATCACAGAGAGTGGCATAAGATTTATTCCTGACCCCAGATCACATAGAGCTTTTTCAAAGCTCATGGTGCCAATGGTACAAGGTATTAAGAACTTGCCAGGATCTTGTTTCTTTTGAGGTAGAGTTTGCTGAATCCAAGTGTCTAGTTCACTAATGAGTAAGGGAGGTTTACTTTCCCAATTCTTATTACCAAATAGTTTGGCATTCAGCTTCATGATAGCTCCTAAATATAGGGCAGCTTGCTCTCCAATCACGTCTTCATCCTCTTCAGAGGATGAATATTCTTCAGAGCTCATGAATGGCAGAAGGAGATTTAATGGGATCTCTATGGTCTCTAGATGAGCCTCAGATTCCTCTGGATCCTTAATAGGAAACTCCTTCATGCTTGAAGAACGTCCCAGGAGGTCTTTCTCACTAGGATTTTCGTCCTCCTCCTCCCTAGTGCATTCGGCCTCTTTGATTAAATCAATGGCCTTGCACTCTCCTTTTGGATTTTCTTCAGTATTGCTTGGGAGAGTACTGGGAGGGGTTTCAATAACTTTCTTACTCAGCTGGCCCACTTGTGCTTCCAGATTTCTGATGGAAGATCTGGTTTCATTCATGAAACTGAAAGTGGCCTTTGACAGATCAGAGACTATATTGGCTAAATTAGAATTATTTTGTTCAGAGTTCTCTGTCTGTTGCTGAGAAGATGATGGATATGGCTTACTATTATTCAGCCTTGCACGTCCACCATTGTTAAAACCTTGTTGAGGTTTTTGTTGATCCTTCCATGAGAAATTTGGATGATTTCTCCATGTTGGGTTATAGGTGTTTCCATAAGGTTCACCTAAGTAATTAACCTCTGCCATGGCAGGGTTTTCAGGATCATAAGCTTCTTCAGAAGCTGCCTCTCTATTACTGTTGGATGCATGTTGCAATCCATTCAGATTCTGAGAGATCATGTTGACCTGTTGAGTCAACACTTTGTTCTGAGCCAATATGGCATTCAGAGCATCAATTTCAAGAACTCCTTTCTTCTGAGGTACCCCATTGTTCACGGAATTCCTCTCAGAAGTATACATGAACTGGTTGTTTGCAACCATGTCAATGAGTTCTTGAGCCTCTTCAGGCGTTTTCTTCAGGTGAATAGATCCACCTGCAGAATGGTCCAATGACATTTTCGAAAATTCAGAGAGACCATAATAGAATATATCTAATATGGTCCATTCAGAAAACATGTCAGATGGACATCTCTTTGTCAGCTGCTTGTATCTTTCCCAAGCTTCATAGAGGGATTCACCATCTTTTTGTTTGAAGGTTTGAACATCCACTCTCAGCTTGCTCAGCTTTTGAGGAGGAAAGAACTTATCTAAGAATGCAGTGACAAGCTTATCCCATGAGTCCAGGCTATCCTTGGGTTGAGAATCCAACCATACTCTAGCTCTGTCTCTTACAGCAAAAGGGAAAAGCAAGAGTCTGTAGACTTCTGGATTAACTCCATTTGTCTTTACAGTGTCACAGATCTGCAAGAACTCAGTTAAAAACTGGTAAGGATCTTCAGATGGAAGTCCATAAAACTTGCAGTTTTGTTGCATTAATGCAACTAGTTGAGGCTTAAGCTCAAAGTTATTGGCTCCAATGGCAGGAATGGAGATGCTTCTTCCATCAAACTTGGATGTTGGCTTTGTGAAGTCACCAAGCATTCTCCTTGCATTATCATTATTATTTTCGGCCATCTCTTCCTCTTGTTCGAAATTTTCTAAAAGGTTGCTTCTGGATTGTTGTAATTTAGCTTCTTTTAATTTTCTCTTCAGAGTCTTTTCAGGTTCTGGATCAACTTCAACAAGAGTGCCTTTGTCCCTGTTCCTGCTCATATGAAAGAAAAGGGAACACAAAAAAAAGAAAGAAGGAATCCTCTATGTCACAGTATAGAGATTCCATTATGTTAGTAGAAAAAGAAAGGGGTAGAAGAAGAGGAATGGATTCGGATTTTTGATGAAGAGGGGTGAAGAGAAGTGTTAGTAATTAAATAATTAAATAGAGGAAGAAAAGAGAAGAGAGAATTCGAAAACAATTTTTGAAAAGGAGTTAGTGATTTTCGAAAATTAGAGATAAAATAAAATTAAAATTAAAATTTAAAACAATTAATTAATTAAAAAGAATTTTTGAAAAAGAGAGAGATATTTTCGAAAATAGAAGAGGGAAAAGTAGTTAGGTGGTTTTGAAAAAGATAAGAAACAAACAAAAAGTTAGTTAGTTGATTGAAAAAGATTTGAAATCAAAATTTAAAAAGATAAGAAGATAGTAAGTTGGATAAGATATTTTAAAATCAAATTTTGAAAAAGATAAAATTTTTGAAAAAGATAAATTTTTTTTTTTTTTGAAAAAGATAAGATAAAAGATAAAAAGATTTAATTCAAAAAAATTTTGAAATTATTTACTTCACTAACAAGAAACTACAAGATAAGATTCTAGAACTTAAAGATTGAACCTTTCTTAACAAGAAAGTAACAAACTTCAAATTTTTGAACCAATCACATTAATTATTAGTGAATTTTCGAAAATTACATATAAAGATAAGAAAAAGAATTTGAAAATATTTGAAAAATATTTTTGAAATTTTCGAAAATAAATAAAAAATTTTGAAAAAGATATAATTTTGAAAAAGATTTTGAAAAGATAAGATTTTTAAAATTGAAATTTTGACTTGACTTGTAAGAAACAACTAATTTTAAAAATCTTTTGACCAAGTCAACCCAAAATTTCGAAATTGTGGAGGGAAATAAGGAAAAGATATTTTGATTTTTGAATTTTTAAGGAAAAACACAAAAATGACCCAAAACATGGAAATTTTGGATCAAGACACAAGATGCATGCAAGAATGCTATGAATGTCAAGATGAACACCAAGAACACTTTGAAGATCATGATGAACATCAAGAACATATTTTTGAAAAATTTTGATGCAAAGAAAACATGCAAGACACCAAACTTAGAAATTTTTAATGTATGAAAAATATGAATGCAAAAATGCACATGAAAAACAAGAAAAGACACAAAACAAGAAATCATCAAGATCAAACAAGAAGACTTGTCAAGAACAACTTGAAGATCATGAAGAACACTATGAATGCATGGGATTTTCGAAAAATGCAAGAAAAATTTTAAAAGCATGCAATTGACACCAAACTTAAAAATTGACTCAAGATTCAAACAAGAAACACAAAATATTTTTGATTTTTATGATTTTCTAATTTTTTTTTTTTTGTATTTTTATTAATTATTTTCGAAAATAAAGTTTTGAAAAACGAAAAATAAATAAAAATTTTTGAAAAAAAGATTTTGAAAAGAAAATTACCTAATCTGAGCAACAAGATGAACCGTCAGTTGTCCATACTCGAACAATCCCCGGCAACGGCGCCAAAAACTTGGTGGACGAAATTGTGATCAATGTATTCTTTGAGTAGTACTTATATAGAAATTGAAATTGGCACGAGTGAAATCACAACTCCGTTCAACTAACCAGCAAGTGTACTGGGTCGTCCAAGTAATACCTTACGTGAGTAAGGGTCGAATCCACAGAGATTGTTGGTATGAAGCAAGCTATGGTCACCTTGCAAATCTCAGTTAGGGAGATTAAAGAGTAATTGTGATTATCATTAAATAGAAAGGAATAATAAAAGGGATAGAAGTACTTATGCAGATTTATTGGTAGGAATTTCAGATAAGCGGAATGGAGGTGCTGTAGAGCTCTAGGACGCCTGCTCTCCTATTCCTTCTACCCAATCCTTCTTACTCCTCTCCATGGCAAGCTTTGTATAGGGGTTCACTATCAGCTGTGGCTACTTTCATTCCTCTCGGGGAAATAACCTGCACGGCTGTCACTCGCGCAGCTAACCAGTCTGGAGGCATCACCCATGGTTGATAGCTTCATCCCATCCTCGCAGTGAAAGCTATGCACGCACTCTGTCACAGTACGGCCAATCACCGGTTGGTTCCCGCTCCTACTGGAATAGAATCCCTCTTTTGCGTTTGTCACTAACGCCCAGCAGGTTAAAGTTTGAAGCACGTCACAGTCATTCATGAACGGAATCCTACTCGGAATACCACAGACAAGGTGAGACTTTCCGGATTCCCAGGATCCTACTCGGAACACCACAGACAAGGTTGGACTTTCCGGATCCAGATAAATGCCGCCATCCATCTAACTTATACCACGAAGATTCTGTTGGGGAATCTAAGAGATATACATTCAAGCCTTGTTACGCGCAGAACGGAAGTGGTTGTCAATCACGCGCGTTCATAAGTGAGAATGATGATGAGAGTTATTAGCTCATCACATTCATCATGTTCTTGAGTACGAATGAATATCTTGGAATAAGAATAAGATAGAGAATTGAATAAAAGAGAATAGAACTTCATTAATCTTTGAGGTACAGCAGAGCTCCACACCCTTAATCTATGGTGTGCAGAAACTCCACCGTTGAAAATACATAAGTAAAAGAAGGTTCAGGCATGGCCGAGTGGCCAGCCCCCTAAAGGTGATCAATGATCTCCTAAGATGAAGAATAAAATAAAACTGAGATCAAAAGATGATTGATACATTAGTAAATCATCCTATTTATAATAAACTAGCTCCTAGGGTTTACATGAGTAAGTAATTGATGCATAAATCCACTTCCGGGGCCCACTTGGTGTGTGCTTGGGCTGAGCTTGATTTATCCACGAGCAGAGGCTCCTCTTGGAGTTGAATTTCGAGTTATGATGTGCTTTGGGCGTTCAACTCCGGATTATGACGTTTTTCTGGCGTTTAACTCCAGAAAGGAGCGTGTACTTGGCGTTCAACGCCAGTTTGCGTCGTCATTCTTCGAATAAAGTATGGACTATTATATATTGCTGGAAAGCCCTGGATGTCTACTTTCCAACGCCGTTGAGAGCGCGCCATTTGGAGTTCTGTAGCTCCAGAAAATCCATTTCGAGTGCAGGGAGGTCAGAATCCAACAGCATCAGCAGTCCTTTTGTCAGCCTTTTTCAGAGTTTTGCTCGAATCCCTCAACTTCAGTCAGAATTTACCTGAAATCACAGAAAAACACACAAACTCATAGTAAAGTCCAGAAATGTGAATTTAACATAAAAACTAATGAAAACATCCCTAAAAGTAGCTCAAACTTACTAAAAACTATATAAAAACAATGCCAAAAAGCGTATAAATTATCCGCTCATCAAGCTCCAAAAAATCTATTCCGAGTGTAGGGAGGTCAGAATCCAACAGCATCAGCAGTCCTTTTTCAGCCTAAATTAGATTTTTGCTCAGCTCCTTCAATTTCAGCCAGAAAATATCTGAAATCACAGAAAAACACACAAACTCTTAGTAAAGTCCAGAAATGTGATTTTTGCTTAAAAACTAATAAAATTCTATTAAAAACTAATTAAAATATGCTAAAATTTATATGAAATTACCCCCAAAAAGCGTATAAAATATCCGCTCATCACAACACCAAACTTAAACTGTTGCTTGTCCCCAAGAAACTAGATAAATAAAATAGGATAAAAAGAAATTAAGAAGCAATAATATCTCAGAGTTTTAAGTGAAGCTCAGATTCTAATTTAGATGAGCGGGGCTAGTAGCTTTTTGTTTCTGAACAGTTTTGGTATCTCACTTTATCTTTTGAAATTCAGAATGATTGGCATCCATAGGAACTTATAATTCAGATAGTATTATTGATTCTCTTAGTTTAGTATGTTGATTCTTGAACACAGCTACCTTATGAGTCTTGGCCGTGGCCCTAAGCACTTGTTTTCCAGTATTACCACCGGATACATAAATGCCACAGACACATAATTGGGTGAACCTTTTCAGATTGTGACTTAGCTTTGCTAAATTCTCCAATTAGAGGTGTCCAGAGTTCTTAAGCACACTCTTTTGCCTTGGATCACGACTTTAACCACTCAGTCTCAAGCTTTTCACTTGGACCTGCATGCCACAAGCACATGGTTAGGGACAGCCTGATTTAGCCGCTTAGGCTAGGATTTACTTCCTTGGGCCCTCCTATCCACTGATGCTCAAAGCCTTGGATCCTTTTTATCCTTGCCTTTTGGTTTTAAGGGCTATTGGCTTTTTTTCTTTTTCTTGATCCAATGATTCCTTGTAAATTTTTTTTCTGCTTTTTCTTGCTTCAAGAATCAAATTCATGATTTTTCAGATCAGTAATAATATTTCTCGTGTTCCTCATTCTTTCAGGAGCCAATAAATTTAACATTCATAAAATTCAAGATAAAAAATATGCACTTTTCAAGCATTCATTCAGAAGACAAAAAGTATTGCCACCGCATATAATTAATTATACTTTTTCTTATTAAGAACTCGAAAGATATAAATTACCTCTTTATTCTAAAAAACTACTATTTTAGTCATGTTTGATGATGATGAGAAAAATAAATTATAACTTAATTAAAAATAAAGTCAAAATAGATATACTAATTACCACTACTCCTATATAACTTCTAAGGTAAATTCCTATAGTAACAAATATCACAGAGTTAAAGCTAAAATTAGAACTCAACAATCTGTATTTTGGGAAGTGGATGTTCCTCTAGTCTGTGGGGTGCTTGGTCCTTCAAGAATTAATTTCTGACGCTTCAGTTCCCTCAAGTCACGCCCTTGCTCCTCTTGTTCCCTAAGCAATTTGCAAAGCATGCTATTTTGATTATTCTGTTCTTCCTTTATTTGGTCCATAGCTTCTTGCAACTTGGTAACAGATGCCTCAAGGTGCTCTCAGTATTCAAATTGAGGGATTTCTGGGAGGAATTTCTGTGCTCTCCTTTTGATGGGGTCATCCTGCAACTGTTGTTTTTCCATTAATATTTTAGTGATTGGCCGCTCAACTGAGATATACTCAGTTATTCCCATCCTTACTCTAGCATCTTTGCAGAGCATAGAAATTAAGCTTGGATAAGCTAATTTGGCATCTTTGGAGTTCTTGTTTGCTATTTTGTAAAGTTCACACGAAATTAGTTGATGAACTTCTACTTCTCTTTCCAACATGATGCAGTGAATCATCACAGCTCTTTTAACAGTGACTTCAGAACGGTTGCTAGTGGGCAATATAGAATGCCCAATGAAGTCCAGCCAGCCTCTGGCGACTGGTTTGAGATCTTCTCTCTTGAGTTGAATTGGGATGCCAGTGGTGCTGGTGGTCCACCTGGCTCCAGGGATGCATATATCCTCTAGAATCTTGTCCAAGCCCTTGTTTGTTCTCATCATTCTCCTATTAAAGGAGTCTGGGTCATCTTTCAGCTGAGGCAGCTTAAAGATCTCCCTGATTTTGTTAGGGTAGATGTGAACAATCTTTCCTCTGACCAAGGTCCGATAGTCATAGAGGGCAGTTCCAGATATTCTTTGCCTGTCTGTTTGCCACAACTTAGCATAGAACTCCTGAACCATATTCCTTCCTACTTTTGTTTCAGGATTAGCTAGGATTTCCCAGTTCCTGTTTCGAATTTACTCTTGGATCTCCGAATATTTATCTTCTTTCAGATCGAACTTGACTTTCGGGATCACTGATCTTAGACCCATTATTTTGTAATAATGTTCTGAATGTTCTTTGGTTAAGAACTTCCTTTGATTCCAAAGTGGTTTTAGAATACTCTCTTTCTTGTCTCTTGGAGTGGATTGTTTTCCTTTAGGAGCCATGATCTAAGTGAGTATGTTTTTGTGATCACGGATGAACACACCAAACTTAGAGGTTTGCTTGTCCTCAAGCAAAAAAAAAAAAGGAGAGGGATAGAAGGAGTGCTAGTGTAGAATGGTGGATGAGAAGGGGGAGGCCGAATGGGATTTAAAAGGGAGGGGGTGGGTTTTTCGAAAATTTAAAAAAAATAAGATAGAAGATATTATTTATGAAAGATAAATATGATAAGAAAAAGATATCATTTAAAAATAAAATGTTGTGAATGATATTGGAAAATATAAATCTAAATTTTTATTTTGAAAAAGATTTTAAAAGATAATTGATTTTTGAAAAATTTGAAAAAGAGTTGGATTGGATTGGAAAAAAAAGATTTGTGTTTATAGATTAAGATACATTTGATATTTTTGAAAAAAGGATTTTAGAAATTAGGGTTTTTAGAAATTATGATTAAAATTTTTAGAATTGAAGGATGAGAATTTGGAACGTGTTTATGCAAGAAATCATGAATTGAAACACACAAAAAAAAATTAAAAATTTGTGAAGAAAAAACGAATTTACCTCCTTCCCACCATCCTGGCGTTAAACGCCCAAACGCTGCATGTTTTGGGCGTTTAACGCCCAAATGCTGCTTCTCCTGGGCATTCAACGCTCAGCTGTTGCTTCTTTCTGGCGTTGAACGCCAGGAACTCCTTTGTCACTGGGCATTTTTCTGTACGCCCAGGTCGCTGCAAATCTGGCGTTGAACGACCAGAAGGTGCTTCTTTCTGGCGTTCAATGCCCAGAAGATGCTCCTTTCTGGCGTTTAACGCCCAGATGGCTATCCTTACTGGCGTTGAACGCCCAGTAGGTGCTTCTTTTGGGCGTTCAACGCCCAAAACAGCTTTTACTGGCTTTTTCGTACTAGTGAGCTTCCTTTTTTGCTATTTTATCCTCTGATTCCTTATGTAACTCTGTGAACTTAAGCAGTTGCTATTTACCTTGAAGATGCTTGACATATACCTGTAAGAATTAATTAATTAACAAATAAGCTTTGTAAATGGCTGGGTTGCCTCCCAGCAAGCACTTCTTTATTGTCTTTAGCTGGACTATTACTGAGCTTTAGTTAAGTCTCAGTTTTGAGCATTCTTGCTGAAAATTGCTTTCAAGATAATGTTTGACTCTCTGTCCATTAACAATGAACTTTTTGTTAGAATCATTATCCTGGAGCTCTACGTATCCATATGGTGACACACTTGTAATCACATATGGTCCTCTCTACCGGGATTTCAATTTTCTGGGAATAATCCGAGCCTAGAATTAAATAGCAGAACTTTCTGCCCTGGCTCAAAGACTCTAGATGACAATTTCTTATCATGCCATCTTTTTGCTTTCTCTTTATAAATTTTTGCATTCTCGAAAGCATTGAGTCTAAATTCCTCTAGCTCATTTAACTGGAGCAATCGTTTTTCTCCAGCTAACTTGGCATCAAGGTTTAGGAATCTGGTTGCCCAGTAGGCCTTATGTTCCAGTTCCACTAGCAAGTGACATGCCATTCCATACACAAGCTGGTATGGAGAGGTCCCTATAGGGGTCTTGAATGCTGTTCTGTATGCCCACGGAGCATCATCCAAGCTTCTTGCCCAATCCCTTCTACGGTTAATCACAGTCTGTTCCAGGATTCTTTTAAGTTCTCTATTAGAGACTTCAGCTTGCCCATTTGTCTGTGGATGATATGGAGTGGCCACCCTGTGGCTAACTCCATATTGAACCAAAGCAGAGTAAAGCTGTTTATTGTAGAAATGAGTGCCCCCATCACTGATTAATATTCTAGGGGTACCAAATCTACTGAAGATGTGTTTCTGGAGGAATTTCAGCACTGTCTTAGTATCATTAGTGGGTGTTGCTATAGCTTCTACCCATTTGGATACATAATCCACTACCACCAGAATATAAGTGTTTGAGTATGATGGTGGGAATGGCCCCATGAAGTCAATACCCCATACATCAAACAACTCGATCTCCAAGATCCCTTGTTGAGGCATGGCATAACTGTGAGGCAGATTGTCAGATCTTTGGCAACTGTCACAGTTGAGTACAAACACTCAGGAGTCTTTATAGAGAGTAGGCCAGTAGAAGCCACATTGGAGGACTCTTGTGGTTGTTCGCTCACTTCCAAAATGTCCTCCATACTGTGATCCATGGCAATGCCAGAAGATCTTCTGTGCTTCTTCTTTAGGCACACATCTACAGATTACTTTGTATACACATCTCTTGAAGAGATATGGTTCATCCCAAAGATAGTACTTTGCATCTGTGATTAATTTCTTTGTTGCTGCATTCTGTACTCTTTGGGTATGAACCTCACTGCCTTGTAGTTTGCAATATCTGCAAACCATGGCACTTCCTGGATGGCAAAGAGTTGCTCATTCGGAAAGGTTTCAGAGATCTCAGTAAGAGGGAGGGACGCCCCTTCTACTGGTTCTATTCGGGACAGGTGATCTGCTACTTGGTTCTCTGTCCCTTTTCTGTCTCTTATTTCTATATCAAACTCTTGCAGAAGCAACACCCATCTGATGAGTTTGGGTTTTGAATCCTGCTTTGTGAGTAGATATTTAAGAGCAGCATGATCAGTCTACACAATCACTTTTGATCATACTAAATAGGATCTAAACTTGTCAATGGCGTAAACCACTGCAAGCAACTCTTTTTCTGTGGTTGTGCAATTCTTCTGTGCGTCATTTAAAACACGATTGGCATAGTAAATGACGTGCAGAAGCTTGTCATGCCTTTGTCCCAACACTGCACTAATGGCATGGTCACTGGCATCACACATTAATTCAAATGGTAATGTCCAGTCTGGTGCAGAGATGACTGGTACTGTGACCAGCTTAGCTTTTAAAGTCTCAAACGCCTGCAGACACTCCTGATCTAAGATAAATGGCGTGTCAGCAGCTAGCAGATTACTTAGAGGTTTGGTGATTTTTGAAAAATCCTTTATAAACCTTGTTCATACCCTGGGTCGAGCTATCCGACCCGGGATGTTCGATAGACAAAGCCACCGACCTCTTCAGGTCAGGACAACCCGACCTCTTTCTTAAGAGCTCGGCCAAGTCACCAGGAAAGCCCAAAGAAGGGCCTAAATAGAGGAACACGCCCCAAATCCTAAGGCAGCCCAAGCCTACAGAGAAAAGGGCGTTCCATTGAAGATAAGATGACCTCACTTGAAGATAAAGATAAGATAAGATAACTAACTTATCTTATCCACAGAAGGTCACTCCTCACCATTATAAATACACTGGAGCACCCAGGTATAACTCATACTCTGATTCTACTCAATGCCTGTTTAATACCCTTACTAACTTAAGCATCGGAGTCCCTTGCAGGTACCCCCACCCTTTGGTGACAAGGGATCAGTAGCATTCTCAATTCCACAAGTCGGACACACCAGCTCTGGCCGTTATACACCTGCCGGACACGTCGGCTCCGACCAGCACAGAAGATCTCGTCCGAGATCGACCTACAGTTTCAGGTAACCCTCGGAACATTGGCGCCGTTGCCGGAGAACCTAGAAGTCATCCCATCACCATGGCGGACGACCATGACAACGACCACGATTCAGGTTTGGAAGATAGAACGCCGGACAAGAACGTGGATGCTATACTCAAAGATACTTCGGAGCCCAACGAGGACAAAAATTCATCAAATCCAGGGGTGATAGAGGCGCTTCAAGATCGATTAAAGCAACTTGAGAAAGAGGCCCAACATCAACGTGAAAAAGAAGAGGATCTACATCGGGAGATAAGGCGACGCCGAGAATTAGAAGATAAGCTTCTAAAACTCGAAGCCGATCTCAAAACTAAAGCTCCTCGATCCACTCCAGAGGACAGCCCTCGCAAGGATCAAGATCCATTCACCAGGGAAATTATGAGGACCAAAATCCCAAAGGATTTCAAACTTTCGGATATGACTCTGTATGACGGCACCTCGGACCCCAACCATCATCTCAGCAATTTCAGAAGTAGAATGTACCTCACTGACACCTCGGATGCAGTTTGCTGCAAAGCCTTTCCAACATCTCTTACCAAAACAGCCATTAGATGGTTCGACAACCTACCTCCAAAGTTCATCTCGAGCTTCGACGACCTGGCCAAAAAGTTCCTGGCCAGATTTTTCATACAAAAAGACAAGGCTAAACACGCACCCAGCCTACTAGGAATCAAGCAAGGAGATTGGAAGAGTCTTCGTAACTACATGGAAAGATTCAACAAAACATGCATGGACATACAAAGTCTACCAACAGAAGTTGCCATTATGGGCCTCATAAATGGCCTACGAGAAGGACCGTTTAGCCAATCTATATCAAAGAAGTACCCTGCATCCCTGGACGAAGTACATCAACATGGAGGAGAATTCTCGACTTGGGGGAGAAAATAAAAAATATCATAACTACACCCCTCTCAGGGTATCCTTGGTAGATGTTTACAAAGCAGTCTGCTATACGGAAAAAATACCCCTAGCTCGGCCACTCAAAGGCAAAAGAGGAGGAGAGAATCGGAACGAATACTGTGAGTATCATCAAATTTGAGGACATTCCACCAACGAATGCTTCGACCTGAAAAGCGTCATAGAAAAATTAGTAAGAGAAGGAAAACTAGATCGGTTTTTGGCCAACCGGGACGAAGAGCCAAGAAAAAGAAAAAGGGATGAAGATGTCGGACGGTCTGAACGATCACCTCGCACATCAGAGAGACACGTCCACGTGATACACGGTGGATTTGCGGGAGGAGGAATCTCCAAATCATCCCGCAAGTGACACCTCAAAGAAATATACCATGTCGAAGGAAAGAAGGAGGCACCAGACATCCCAGCAATCACGTTTACCAAAGAAGACGCATCTGGAATCATCTCGGGACACGACGACCCCATGGTCATCACTATCATACTGGCAAACGCCAACCTCCACCGTACATTAATTGACCAAGGAAGTTCCGCCGACATCTTATACAAAACTGCTTTCGACAAGCTCGGCTTAGAAGAAAAAGAGCTAAGAGCATATCCGAACAGCCTGTTCGGACTTGGGGATACCCCAATATAACCACTGGGATACGTATCACTACATATAACCTTTGGAAAGGGGAACCAGTCTAGAACACTTAAGATAGACTACATCGTGGTCGACGTAAGCTCAGCCTACAATGCCTTAATAGGTCGGACGACGTTAAACCAACTCGGTGCAATAGTTTTAACTCCACATCTCTGTATGAAATTCCCAACTACAGAAGGGATAGCTACAATAAAAGCAGATCAAAAGATGGCGCGTCGCTGTTATAACGAAAGTCTAAATCTCAGAGGCGAAGGAGGAGAGTTTCACACAATCGAACTTGGCAGAGTTCAGAGACGAGCAGAACTCCGTCCACAGCCCGAAGGTGAAGTAGAGAAAGTTCAGATCGGAGACACCTCGGATAAGACAACTAATATTGGCACGATCCTGAAAGGAGACGCAAAGGAATCACTCATACAGTTCCTACGAGATAATGTTGATCTCTTTGCATGGAAAGCTGCCGACATGCCAGGCATAGATCCTGAACTGATGAGCCACAAGTTGGCAGTCTATCCGGGATCCCGGCCGGTACAACAAAGATGAAGAAAACTCGGGCCAGAACAGTCTCAGGCTGTAGCAGAACAGGTGCAAGCACTATTAGAGGCAGGGTTCATAAGAGAAGTTAAGTACCCACTATGGCTAGCAAACATCGTCTTGGTGAGAAAGTCAAATGGGAAGTGGCGAATGTGCACCGACTACACCGACCTCAACAAAGCCTGCCCAAATGACCCTTATCCACTACCAAGCATCGACGCTCTAGTAGATGCCTCATCGGGATATAAGTATCTCTCTTTTATGGACGCATACTCGGGGTACAACGAGACCCCAATGTATCCACCGGATCAAGAAAAAACCTCGTTTCTAACACCCAAAACAAACTATTGTTACATCGTAATGCCTTTCGGCCTTAAGAACGTGGGAGCTTCTTATCAAAGGCTAATGAATAAGGTCTTCTCAGACCACATCGGAAAAATCATGGAAGTCTACATGGATGACATGTTGATAAAGACACAAAGTGAAGAAACATTACTGTCTGACTTGGTTCAAGTATTCGACACCATACGGAAGCATGGCATGCGACTTAACCCGGCTAAATCCACTTTCGCAGTGGAAGCCGGTAAGTTCTTGGGCTTTATGCTCACACAAAGAGGAATCGAGGCAAATCCAGATAAATGCCAGGCCATACTCAACATGAAGAGCCCAACCTGCGTCAAAGAGGTACAACAACTCAATGGGAGACTGGCAGTCTTATCCAAATTCCTAGCAGGGTCAGCGATAAGATCCCTCCCTTTCTACGCTACTTTAAGGAAGGGAAAAGAACTTTGAATGGACAACGGAATGTGAACAAGCCTTCCAAAACTTCAAAGAATTCTTGGGACGGCCACCTATCCTATCTCGACCACAAGAAGGGGAACTACTCATATTGTACCTCGCAGTAGGAAGTCGAGCAATAGCCTCAGCACTAATTAGAGAAGACGAGGGTGGGCAACAACCCGTCTACTTCATTAGTAAAGCACTGCAGGGGTCAGAGCTGAACTACCAGAAAATAGAGAAGTTTGCATACACTCTCATACTCACATCCCAACGACTTCGCCCGTACTTCCAAGCGCATACCATTAAGGTTCGGACCAACCAGCCCATAAAAGGGATATTACAAAAAACAGATCTAGCAGGAAGAATCCTACAATGGGCAATCGAGTTGTCCGAGTTCGACCTCTAATACGAAGCACAGACAGCCATCAAATCACAATACCTAGCCGACTTCATTGCAGAATTCACAGACACCCTGTAGATCCCCATAGAGTGGAATATATACGTGGAGGGTTCCCCGAATAAAGCCGGAAGTGGTGTAGGTGTGATAATCGAAAGTAACCAAGGAACCCAACTTGAGCTTTCCCTTAAATTCGGATTCCCGGCCTCAAACAACCAGGCGGAATACGAAGCGTTATTAGCTGGCTTGAAGTTGGCTAGAGAAGTTGGAGCTCGGAAACTCAACATCTACAGTGACTCACAAGTCGTTACCTCACAAATAACAGGGAGCTACCAAGCCAAAGATCCTACTATGAAAAAATATTTGGATAAAACCAAGGAACAGCTCAGACAACTCGGGGAATATAGGATCTGCCACATACCCCACGAGCAGCACGCTCGAGCTGACGCACTCTCAAAACTAGCCAGCACCAAACCAGGGGGCAACAATAGAAGCCTCATCCAGGAAGTATTGCAGAACCCATCAACATTGGAAAAAGAAAAAGTCCTAGCCATAACAGGTCGAGATCAAGGGTGGATGACCCCCATAATTAATTACCTCAAAACAGAAACTCTCCCTACAGATGAAAAAGAGGCAAAGAGGTTAAAAAGGGAGGCACAATACTACACTATCATAAACAACACACTGTACAAAAGAGGGATCTCAATACCATTGTTAAAGTGCGTACCGACTTCCAACACAAAGGAAGTCTTGGAGGAAGTACACAGCGGCATTTGTGGCAATCATCTTGGAGTGCAAGCTCTCACCAAAAAGGTACTCCGGGCGGGATTCTATTGGCCAACTCTACAAAGGGAAGCTACTGAATTTGTAAAGACATGTCCACCATGTCAGAAGCATGCCAACTTTCACATTGCCCCGCCGTAAAAACTCATCAGCGTGACCTCACCCTGGCCATTTGCAAAATGGGGACTCGATCTTCTCAGACCCTTTCCACAGGGATCGGGACAAGTAAAATTCCTGATAGTAGGGGTAGACTATTTCACGAAATGGATCGAGGCAGAACCCCTAGCCAACGCCACTACTCAAAGAAGCCGAAAATTCCTATATAGAAATATCATTACAAGGTTCGGGGTCCCATACTCCATCACCACAGACAATGGCACCCAATTCACAGATGTAGGCTTCAGAAAACTAGTGGCCGACTTGAATATAAAATACCAGTTCACCTCCGTCGAGCATCCCCAAGCCAATGGACAAGCCGAAGTGGCCAACAAAGTCATATTGGCCTGGCTGAAAGAGAGACTGCAAAAAGCAAAGGGGGCTTGGGCCGAGAAACTTGCACAAGTCCTTTGGGCGTATCGAACAACCCCCCATTCTACTACGAACGAATCACCATTTCGATTAGCATACGGAGTGGAGGCAATGATTCCAATAGAAGTCGAGGAAGGGTCTCCCCGAGTAGTCCACTACAATGAACAAACCAATTCTCAACTTCAAAGAGAAGATCTCGACCTACTTCCGAAAATCCAAGAAAAAGCTCGGATCAGAGAAGAAGCACTAAAGCGGCGAATGGCTTCCAGGTATAATCAAAAGGTAGTGCCAAGAGGTTTTGCTGAGAATGATCTCATCTTAATCTGAAATGATATTGGAACAACTCGACCCGAAGAAGGAAAGCTGGCAGCCAACTGGAAAGGACCCTACCGAGTCACAGAAGTACTTGGGAAGGGCTACTACAGACTGTCCGAACTCGAGGGACGAGAACTCCCCAAATCATGGCACGCTTGTAACCTAAGAAGGTACTATAGTTAGAAAAGGTAAAAGATCTCATCACAAGATGCACTCTTTTTCTTGAAAAGGTTTTTTAATGAGGCGTCAAGATTGAGATTTAATCCGACTTAAGGGTATGAAAAACTCCCGCCTGTATATATTTGCACTTTCTTTAAATAAAATACATTTCAGATATTCTACAAATTCCCAAGACGCATTAATCTGAAGCATTCATCGTCCGATTATAAAGCAACGGATCGAACAGAAAGTAAAGAACAGATTCATTGTACGATCTCGATAGGAATGATCGACCGACAAAGGTGAAAACGCGATTCACCTAAAGGTCGATTAAACCAGGACAGAAACCACCATCTACAAATCGGAAAAGATGAACACAGAATAATGCAAGAAGTTATCGAAACTGATCCCAAAAAGAACCTGATGAGGTCTTATAGATTGCTATATAATAACTTAAAAAGACTGGCCGACACTAAAAAGTCGGACCAAGTCAACCCAAGTTATCAGCAAATCCCTGGAAAGAGGTCTGGCCAACCCTATTAAAGAGGAATTGCTATAACTTAGAAGAGATTGACCTAACGAATTCGGTCTCCTACAAGACAAGTTGTAAAAGTAATCCATGAAAGAGACCTAACAAAGGTCCAAGAAAGAGGATTACAAAAACAACTTAGAAGAGATCAACCTAACGAAGTCGGTCTCCTACAAGACAAGTTGTAAAAGTAATCCTTGAAAGAGACCTAACAAAGGTCCAAGAAAGAGGATTACAAAAACAACTTAGAAGAGATCGACCTAACGAAGTCGGTCTCCTACAAGACAAGTTGTAAAAGTAATCCCTGGAAGAGACCTAACAGAGGTCCAAGAAAGAGGATTACAAAAATAACTTAGAAAAGATCGACCTAACGAAGTCGGTCTCCTACAAGACAAGTTGTAAAAGTAATCCCTGAAAGAGACCTAACAAAGGTCCAAGAAAGAGGATTACAAAAACAACTTAGAAGAGATCGACCTAACGAAGTCGGTCTCTTACAAGACAAGTTGTAAAAGTAATCCCTGGAAGAGACCTAACAAAGGTCCAAGAAAGAGGATTACAAAAACAACTTAGAAAAGATCGACCTAACGAAGTCGGTCTCCTACAAGACAAGTTGTAAAAGTAATCCCTGAAAGAGACCTAACAAAGGTCCAAGAAAGAGGATTACAAAAACTACTTAGAAAAGATCGACCTAACGAAGTCGGTCTCCTACAAGACAAGTTGTAAAATTAATCCCTGAAAGAAACCTAACAAAGATCCAAGAAAGAGGATTACAGAAACAACTTAGAAAAGATCGACCTAACGAAGTCGGTCTCCTACAAGACAAGTTGTAAAAGTAATCCCTGAAAGAGACCTATCAAAGGTCCAAGAAAGAGGATTACAAAACAACTTAGAAAAGATTGACCTAACAAAGTCGGTCTCCTACAAGACAAGTTGTAAAAGTAATCCCTGAAAGAGATCTAACAAAGGTCCAAGAAAGAGGATTATCAAATAACTCGACAGAGCCCGACGTGACAAAGTCGACCCGGAAAGATAAAGTTACAAAAGATAAATCCCTGAAAAAGACCTGAACAAAGGTCCAAGAAAGAGGATTATCGATTGACTCAACGACGTCCGACATGACGAAGTCGGCCCGAAAAAGATAAAGTTACAAAAGGTAAAACCTCAAAAGAGATCTGAAGAAGATCTAAGAAAAAGGATCACCTAGTAACGAAACGGGGACCAACATGAAGAAGTCAGACTAAAGCTACAAAAAGTTATAAAAAGTAATCCCAAGGGGTTGCTCGAAAAAGATCAATTGAGAAAATCAACCAACAGAGAGGAGATAACTCGACCCGATAGACCTCGACCTCGCCACAAAAGAAATCAAAAGAGGATGGATAAAAAACAACTCTGAAAATTCCAGGTAAATACTAAAGAAAGCTGCAAGCAAGCATATCGCAGTTACCATAAAACAAAGACTCAACAGGCCACTTGAATCCAACCCCAAGAGCAAGAGAAACCATTTTGTTTTTCAAAATAAAGTTGCTAAAAGTAGCAACTGGAGTATCAACAGTCAACAAAACATCATTTACAAAAAAGAGTTCAAAGCCCACAAACCGGGCTATTTACACAAATACTTAAAAAAAGAGGTCAACCAAGATCTGGAGCCTTCCCGGCAGCATCAGTACGGGGAGAAGGAGGGCAAGTCTGAATAGGCACAGCATCTACAGTTCCATCATCCCGGTTCAGAATCTGGCAATCCGAATCAGACGTAACGGAAGGAACCGAGGAGGTCGACACTTTGACAGAAGGCACTGGGGGAGGGTTAGCATCATCATCATCCTGGTCATCAGGGACAATCTTACCATCCCTCACAATATTGTCCAGGCTGAAGAGAGTAAGGTCGGCCTCAGGAGCAATAACTCGAACCTGCTCCTTCAGGTTCTCGTAGGCAGCAGTTACACTGTCAACAAGATGACCTTGAAGCTCGGAGTAATCAGCTCGGACGTTCTCCAACTCCTCCTCCAGACGCATTCCCTCCCGATAAGATGTGACATAGCTATCCTTATGCCTTAGTGCCGTGTCCTCAGCCAGCCTCACAGAGGCAGCCAAAGAGAGGGAACTCGTCTTCTCATTCGCCAGATCTTTTTCCAACTTGGCCACCTTCACTTCGAGCTCCTCCTTCAAGCCTTTTATCCGATCAAACTCCCATTTGGCCTCCTCCATAAAAGCTTTGGTGGCATGAAAAGGAAGACTTTGAGCAGTTCGATACAGGGCCTCTCCCATGTGTGCCAACTTAATACCACTTCGAGTTACATAATCAAAATGATGAAGAAGTGATACGTCATCCATAGAGAGGGCACCATAAGGACCGATTTGTTGATCTACAAACTCGATCGGATCAAAGTCGGGAGTATCAAGGTTGAAAGGCTCAGTTGTTTTTTGCTTCTTACTAGAAGGAGCACCAGAAGCAGTGGCAGAAGTCTGTGGAGGATCGACCTGACGAAACCGAAGAGTAGGAATTGCTTTCCTCGGCCCGGGAGAACTCGGCACAGGAGGCCTCACGGGGGCCTGAGAAGATCCCTCTCCGGCCACCTTGGCCGAAATGTTCAGAGCAGCAGTTGCCTTCTTCGCCTTTTTAAAGGCCCTCATGGGGTCATTGTTCTTTGACATCTCTGCAAATACAGAATCAGCCACAGCAAAGAGTTACAATCTCAATAAGAGGAAGGAAAAATTAAGAAACAAGTATAGAAACAAGTCAGACAAGTACCCAAAATAGCCCGAACCAAGGACGGGTCATTCAAAAACCTTTTTGTATCAAGATGGGGTGGTTTCCCCCATAGATCCTCAAGAACAACAACAAAGGCACGCTCAACATCATCAAGCATCTCCCAGGTATAGCGAGACACTCTCACATCCCTCTGCCACTCTAGAGGAAAAGAAGGCTCATCATTTTCATCAAGAAAAAAGGGGCAAGCCCCCTCAACAGCACGAACCTTAAAGAAGTAATTCTTGAAGTCCTTAAAGGACTCATTATACATAGCAAAAACTTTATGGCCCTGGGCGGACCTGAAGGAAACCCAGGAAGCTTTCTTTTTTGAAGAACCGCCAGGCTTGGCGGAAACAAACAAATAAAGGAAAAAAGTTTGAGAGGGTGTTACATCTAATTCTCGGCAGAGAAGTTGAAAAATTTTAATAAAACCCCAGGAATTTGGGTGAAGCTGGGATGGGGCAATATTACACGACCACAACAGGTCGGTCTCGAAAGCAGTAAAAGGAAAAGTAACGTTCAACTGAATGAAGAAGTATTCATAGGCATAGAAGAAGGGACGCTCCCTCTCAATGGAAGTCGGAAAACAAACTCTCTCATCAGAATCAGGAGCAACAAGCTCGTAATCCTCCTCACGGGCATTATTACCACAAATCCTATGGCGCTTCCTCAGCTCTGTGCAAAATTCAGCATCCACAACAGAAACACACAACAAAACAAGGGAGTCAAGCCAATCGGACATCCTCTCGGGAACTTTGGAAGACATCTCTACAATGTTATTGCGAGAAGACATGAGGCCAACTAATCCTACAAGTAAGAAAAGAAGATGGAGTTACTAAAAACATCCCGGACAAAGGGAGAAAACAACTCGGTCAATACAATACAGGCGAAGAAACAAGAAAAGGAAAACCCCAAGACTTAAACCAAAGTCCTGGGGCATCCTTTGGAGGCAGTAACAAAGCAAGGTTTCCAGGCAAGATCTACAGCTTGTACCCCAGCATTTCTCAGAAAGAATTCAAAACAGCAAACATTTTTCATCAAAGAAAAACACAAAAAGTCATTACAGTCTACCAAGCAAAAAGTATTCCCAAAAATCAAAGCATGCCAAGTAGAAATCATCAAAGACAGGAAACAACCAGAAGCAACAATAAAACCCTAGAAAGCCTCGACAGAAATACCAAGAGAATGCATAAAAGAAAGACAGGAAAAATATGTTACAGTGACAAGCAAATACAAGACCACGAAAAGATTCAAACTTTCAAACATGCAAAATCAAAGCTTCAACTAAAAACTGAAGACAAAGCAATGAAAGAAGCAAGAAAGCTAGTACCAACCTGAAAGAGCGGCAAGCTTCAAAGAAATTGAAGATGGAAGACGAAATCTGGAAACGCCCTCTCACAAGCAAAAGAAAGAACGCGAACAAGAGCAATGTCACAGGGAGAAACGCGAAACTGCAAAACTCCAGGCGAAAACAGAAGCTCCAGAAAAAGCACTAAGCGACGCTGCAACACAAGAAAGTAGAAGCGCAAGCGAAAAACAGAGAGCGAAGGGAGCGGAGAAAAGAAGTTACGAAAAGGACAAAGGAGAGAAACTGTTTCTGGGTTTTCAAAATCAAAGTAAAGAGCCAAAGGGAAACGGGTCAATTAATGCTAAAATTAATGAAAGCATTAAACCCTCGCACGTTCCCAAAGCGCCGATATAAAAGCGCGCGCTTTTAGAGGAAACGTTCTACATTCAAAAACTGCTACAAAGGAATCGACAAGATGCTTGAGTTTGGCTTCACCAAAGAAGGACCGAAGTCAAGGACTCGACCTCAAAAAAAGAAGACCGAGCTCAAGCAGGGGCACTGTTCATACCCTGGGTCGAGCTGTCCGACCTGGGATGTTCGACAGACAAAGCGACTGACCTCTTCAGGTCAGGACAACCCGACCTCTTTCTTAAGAGCTCAGCCAAGTCACCAAGAAAGCCCAAAGAAGGGCCCAAATAGAGGAACACGCCCCAAATCCTAAAGCAACCCAAGCCTACAGAGAGAAGGGCGGTTCCTTTGAAGATAAGATGACCTCACTTGAAGATAAAGATAAGATAAGATAGCAAACTTATCTTATCCACAGAAAGTCACTCCTCACCATTATAAATACACTGGAGCACACAGGTATAACTCATACTCAATGCCTGTTTAATACCCTTGCTAACTTAAGCATTGGAGTCCCTTGCAGGTACCCCCACCCTTCGGTGACAAGGGATCAGCAGCATTCTCAATTCCACAAGTCGGACACACCAGCTCCGGCCGCTATACACCTGCCGGACACGTCGACTCTGACCAGCACAGAAGATCTCGTCCGAGATCGACCTACAGTTTCAGGTAACCCTCGGAACAAACCTCCTATAGAATCCTGCATGCCCCAGAAAGCTTCTGATTGCCTTAACATTGGCTGGTGGTGGTAATTTTTCAATTACCTCTACCTTAGCTTGATCCACTTCTATTCCCATGTTCGAAATTTTGTGTCCATTGACAATTCCTTTAGTCACCATAAAGTGACATTTCTCTCAGTTTAAAACCAGGTTAGTCTCTTGGCATCTCTTTAGAACAAGTGCTAGATGGTCAAGACAAGAGCTGAATGAGTTTCCAAATACTAAGAAGTCATCCATGAGGACTTTCAGAAATTTTTCCATCATATTAGAGAAAATTGAGAGCATGCACCTTTGAAAGGTTGCAGGTGCATTGCACAGACCAAATGGCATCCTTCTGTATGCAAATACTCCAGATGGACATGTGAATGCTGTTTTCTCTTGATCCTGGGGATCTACTGCAATTTGATTATAACCTGAATATCCATCTAGGAAGCAGTAGTATTCATGACCTGCTAGTCTTTCTAGCATCTGGTCTATGAATGGTAAAGGAAAATGATCCTTTCTGGTAGCTGTATTGAGCCTTATGTAATCAATACACATACGCCACCCTGTAACTGTTCTTGTAGGAACCAGTTCATTTTTTTCATTATGGACCACTGTCATGCCGCCTTTCTTAGGGACGATTTGGACAGGGCTTACCCAGGGGCTATCAGAAATGGGATAAATAATCCCAACCTATAGTAATTTAGTGACCTCCTTTTGCATCATCTCCTTCATGGCTGGATTCAGCCGCCTTTGTGGTTGAACCACTGGCTTAGCGTCACCCTCCAATAAAATCTTGTGCATGCATCTGGCTGGGCTAATGCCCTTAAGATCACTGATGGACCACCCAAGAGCTGTCTTGTGTGTCTTTAGCACTTGAATTAGTGCTTCCTCTTCCTGTGGCTCTAAGATAGAGCTTATGATTACAGGAAAGGTATCACCTTCTCCCAGAAATGCATATTTCAAGAATGGTGGCAATGGTTTGAGCTCGGGTTTATGAGGTTTATCCTCTTCCTGAGGGATTTTCAGAGGTTCTATTATTCTCTCTGATTCCTCCAGATCAGGCTGAACATGTTTAAAGATATCCTCCGGCTCTGATTCGAGACTCTCAGCCATATTGACTTCTTTTACTAGAGAGTCAATAATATCAACGCTCATGCAGTCATTTTGGGTGTTTGGATACTGCATGGCTTTGACAACATTCAACTTGAACTCATCCTCATTGACTCTCAGGGTTACTTCCCCTTTTTGAACATCAATGAGGGTTCGGCCAGTTGCTAGGAAAGGTCTTCCCAGAATAAGAGTTGCGCTCTTATGCTCCTCCATTTCTAGCACCACAAAGTCAGTGGGAAAGGCAAATGGCCCAACCTTGACAATCATGTCTTCAATCACGCCTGATGGGTATTTAATGGAGCCATCAGCAAGTTGGAGACATATCTGGGTTGGTTTAACTTCATCAGTCAACCCAAGCTTTTTGATAGTAGCTGCAGGTATTAGGTTAATACTTGCCCCAAGATCACATAGAGCTTGCTTGGTACAAGTACCTTCTAATGTGCATGGTATCATAAAGCTTCCCGGATCTTTAAGCTTCTCAGGTAAGCTTTTCAGAATGACTGCACTGCATTCTTCAGTGAGGTAAACTTTTTCAGTTTCCCTCCAATCCTTCTTATGACTTAAGATCTCTTTCATGAACTTAGCATAAGAGAGTATTTGCTCAAGTGCCTCTGCAAACGGAATCTTTATTTCAAGAGTCCTGAGATAGTCTGCAAAGCGGGCAAATTACTTATCCTGTTCCGCTTGGCGGAGTTTCTGAGGATAAGGCATTTTGGCTTTATATTCCTCAACCTTAGTTATTGCAGATTTATTGCCTACAGATGTGGGTTGAGAAGCCTTTTTAGATGGGTTATTATCAGCACTTGTATGTGTCTGATCCCCCACTGGAATTTGAATGCCAGGGGTGGAAGCTGGAGTGCCGTTAGACACCAACTCCTTACTTGTTTCTGGCGTCTGAATGCCAGAACTGTGCTCCCTTTGGGAGTTCAACGCCAAATCATTGCTTGTTTCTGGCGTTGAACGCCAGGACTGAGCATGGTTTGGGCGTCCAACACCAGCTTTCCACCCATTCTCTGGCATTTGAGTGCCAAAATTATTCCTCTTTGGGCTCTTACTGTCCTCAAAGGGATTTTGGGTAGTTTGCTCATTTCTTAGCTTCCTGCTGTCTTGAAGTGAGGTATTTAATATTTTCCCACTTCTTAATTGAACTACTTGGCACTTTTCTGTTATTTGTTTTGATAACTACTGTTCTGTTTGCTTCAATTGCGTTTCCATATTCATATTAGCCATTCTTGTTTCTTGTAACATCTCTTTGAATTCGGCTAACTGTTTTGTTAGAAAATCCAATTGCTGATTGATTTCTGTAACTTGTTCTGTAGGACACATTTCAGCAGTTACTGTTTTAGCCTCTTTTTTCATGGAAGGTTCACTGCTTAGGTACAGATGCTGATTTCTGGTAACTGTATCAATGAGCTCTTGAGCTTCTTCTATTGTCTTTCTCATGTGTATAGATCCACCAGCTGAGTGGTCTAGGGAAACTTGAGCTCTTTTTGTAAGCCCATAGTAGAAGATGTCTAACTGCACCCACTTTGAAAACATTTCAGAGGGGCATTTTCTTAGCATCTCTCTGTATCTCTCCCAGGCATCATAGAGAGATTCATTATCTCCTTGTTTGAAGCCTTGGATGCTCAGCCTTAGCTGTGTCATCCGTTTCGGAGGAAAATAGCGATTCGGAAATTTTTCTGACAGCTATTTCCATGTCTTTATGCTGTCCTTAGGTTGGTTATTTAACCACCTTTTAGCTTGGTCTTTTATAGCAAATGGGAACAGTAATAGCCTGTAGACATCCTGATCTACCTCCTTATCATGTACTGTGTCAGCAATTTGTAAAAACTGTGCCAGAAACTCTGTAGGTTCTTCTTGTGGAAGACCAAAATACTGGCAACTTTGCTGCACCATGATAATGAGCTGAGGATTCAACTCAAAACTACTAACTCCAATGGAGGGTATACATATACTACTCCCATATAAAGTAGTAGTGGGGTTAGCATATGACCCCAGAGTCCTTCTGGATTGTTCATTTCCACTTATGTCCATGTTGGAGTAAAAGGGGTAATGTGGATTTAAATTTTTAGTTTATAAATAAATAAATAAATAAATAAATAAATAAAATGATTTTCAAAATAAAATAAAATAAAATAAAAACCAAAATAAAAATAAGATAAAATAAGAAAATTAAAATTAAAAAATTAATAAGAATTTGAAAATATTTTATAAAGATTTTCAAAAAAGTGAGAAGAGAGAAAATGGTTAGGATATTTTCGAAAAAGATATAATAATATTTTTTTAAAAAAAAATCTTAAAAGGATAAGATTTGAAAAATTTCGAAAAAGTAGCTTAAAAATAGTTAAAAAAGATATTTTTTTGAATTTTGAATTTTATGATGAAAGAGAAAAACACACAAAAGACACAAGACTTAAAATTTTTAGATCTAATGCTCCTTGTTTTCGAAAATTTTGGAGGAAAAACACCAAGGAACACCAAACTTAAAAATTTTAAGATCAAAACATAAAGAAGACTCAAGAACACTTTGAAGATTCACAAGAACAACAAGAACAAAAGAAAGAACACCAAACTTAAAATTTTTAGAAAACTTCAATAAAATTTTCGAAAATTATAAAAAAGATTAACAAGAAAACACCAAACTTAAAGTTTGGCACAAGAATTAATCAAAGAAAAATTATTTTTGAAAAAGTTTTAAAAAGAAGATACCCAATTGTCAAGAACATAAGCCAACGCTCTAGCCAACTGAGCTATAAATGTAACGTGTTTTAAAGATGTATTATTTTTATAGATAAAAATAAATAATTTTTTTTTGAAAACTAATGTTTTGAAAAAGCACAAGAAAAACAAGAAAAGACACAGAACAAGACAAACCAAAGATCAAACAAGAAAAATTGACAAGAACAATTTGAAGATCAAGGAAAAACAACGAACACTAATTCGAAAATTTAAAAGGATAATATAAAATATGCAATTGACACCAAACTTAGAACAAGACACTAATTCACAAAAAATTAAAAATTAATAGGGACAAGTAATATTTTCAAAAAATTTTGAAGAGAAATTAAAGGACCCAAATTTAATGACTCTATAGCATCAATACTATATTCCTAATCTAAGCAACAAAATAAACCTTTAGTTGTTCAAACTCAAGCAATCCCCGGCAACGGCGCCAAAAACTTGGTGCACGAAATTGCAATCACACTTTTGCAATCCGCACAACTAACCAGCAAGTGCACTGGGTCGTCCAAGTAATACCTTATGTGAGTAAGGGTCGATCCCACGGAGATTGTTGGTTTGAAGCAAGTTATGTTTATTTTATTATTCTTAGTCAGGAAATCAATTATAATTATCAGTTTGAATTGCTAAAAAAAAAATAAAAGAGCGTGAAATAATTACTTGTTGTGCAATAATGGAGAATATGTTGGAGTTTTGGAGATGCTTTGTTTTCTGAATTCCTGTAATATAATATTCAACTCATGCAAAAGTGCAAAGTTCCTTCCATGGCAAGCCCTATGTAGGGTGTCACCGTTGTCAATGGCTACTTCCCATCCTCTCAGTGAAAATGGTCCAAATGCTCTATCACAGCACGACTAATCAGCTATTGGTTCTCGATCATGTCGGAATAGAATCCATTGATTCTTTTGCGTTTGTCATCATGCCCAACACTCGCGAGTTTGAAGCTCGTCACAGTCATCCAATCCCAGAATCCTACTCGAAATACCACAGACAAGGTTTAGACTTTCCGGATTCTCATGAATGCCGCCATCAATTCTAGCTTATACCACGAAGATTCTAATTAAGGAATCTAAGAGATGCTCATTCAATCTGATGTAGAATGGAGGTGGTTGTCAGACACATGTTCATGGATTGAGGAAGGTGATGAGTGTCACGGATCACCACCTTCTCCATAGTTAAGCGCGAATGAACATCTTAGATAGGAACACGCATGTTTGAATGGAAAAACATAAATAATTGCATTAATTCATCGAGATGCTGCAGAGCTCCTCACCCCCAACAATGGAGTTTAGAGACTCATGCCGTCAAAGAGTATAAAATTCAGATCTAAAAATGTCATGAGATACAAAATAAGTCTCTAAAAGTTGTTTAAATACTAAACTAGTAACCTAGGTTTACAGAAAATGAGTAAACTAAGATAATTGGTGTAGAAATCCACTTCTGGGGCCCACTTGGTGTGTGCTGGGGCTGAGACTTAAGCTTGTCATGTGCCTGGGCTGTTTCTGGAGTTGAACGCCAGGTTGTAACGTATTTTTGGCATTGAACTCCAACTTGTAACCTGTTTCTGGCGTTGGACGCCAGACTGCAACATGGAACTGGCGTTGAACGCCAGTTTACGTCGTCTATCTTCGCGCAAAGTATGGACTATTATATATTGCTGGAAAGCCATGAATGTCTACTTTCTAACCCAATTGAGAGCGCGCCAATTGGGCTCCTTTAGCTCCAAAAAATCTATTCTAAGTGCAGGGAGGTCAGAATCCAACAGCATCAGCAGTCCTTTTTCAGCCTAAATCAGATTTTTGCTCAGCTCCCTCAATTTCAGCCAGAAAATACCTGAAATCACAGAAAAACACACAAACTCATTGTAAAGTCCAGAAATGTGATTTTTGCTTAAAAACTAATAAAATTCTATTAAAAACTAATTAAATATGCTAAAATCTATATGAAATTACCCCCAAAAAGCGTATAAAATATCCGCTCATCAGGCTTCTGCAAAGTTGGCTGAGGATATGGCACTGAAGCATAAGGAGAGTTATGTCTTAACTTATGGGGAGATGATGGATCTTAGGGTGAGTTTGGAATCTGTTCGAGCTGACTATGCCGAACTCCAGGGTCATCTTGTAGGCAGTGTGAATGCTGCTTATGAGAATTTGAAGGATCAGGTTTGAGTTCTTGCGCCCGAGCTCGACCTCTCCCTTTTTAGCTTGGACAACATTGTAAAATATGGTAAGATTATCCCTGATGACACTGATGATGATGATGATGATGATGTCGACCCTCCTCATGTACCATCTGTCAAAGCCTCTGTTGCCCCGCCCTCCTCAACTCCAACAGCTGAAGTCGGTCAGCCCGAGTCCGATCCTGATGTCCAGATCTTAAATCGGGATGATGGAACAATAGATGCAGTACCCCTTCAGACTCATCCTCCTTTACCTTGAGATACTGCTACTGGGTAGTCTTTGGATCCACTATAATTTCTTCTTTGATGTATGATGTATAGCCCGATCTGTGGGCTTTTAAACTTTTATTTCTGTAATTGGTGGTTTGTTTGACTTTAAATACTTTAGTTGCTTTACTTTTAGCAACCTTCTTTTGTCAAAACAAAGTAGTTTTTCAAGCCTCTTGGGGTCGACTTTAGGCGGCCTCTTGAGTCTGTTATTTTGTGACATGCTTGTCTGCATCTTTTTAACATTTTTTTCTGGAATCTTGAGAGTGCTGGAATCTTGCCGTTCGACCTCTTTTGATTGCCTTTGTGTTTTATTTCCTGCTTTAGTTGTAGCTAGCTTTGTTTAACTAATCTTCTTTGCATTTTTTTCATACCATACTTGTGGATTGGTTTTATGGCTTTCTGGGTCCGCCTTGAGTCCCTTATAGCGCATGCCTTCTGTCGACCGACTTCTTCATCTTCGTCTGTCCGAAGTTATTTCTAGTAATCCATTTTATTTGGACCTTTTGTCAGGTCTCTTTTATGGATTAATTTTTATAACTTTTGTAGGTTTGTTGACATCATGTCGGTCCTGTCTAAGTTATTTCTAGTAATCCATTTTATTTGGACCTTTGTCAGGTCTCTTTTATGGATTACTTTTATAACTTTTGTAGGTTTGTTGGGCCGACTTCATCATGTCGGTCCCTTCTAAGTTATTACTAGTAATCCTCTTTTTTAGGGCTGGCCAGGCCTCTTTCTAGGGATTACTTTTTATAACTTTTGTTGTGGTCGACTGGTCCGACTTCTTTATGTCAGCCTGTCTTTAAGTTATTTTTAGCAACCCATTTTTAT
This sequence comes from Arachis stenosperma, assembly GCF_014773155.1. NCBI lineage: Eukaryota > Viridiplantae > Streptophyta > Magnoliopsida > Fabales > Fabaceae > Arachis > Arachis stenosperma. The sequence goes on along the minus strand of NC_080380.1, from coordinate 30,150,426 downwards.
TAAGACCTCGTCAGGTCCTTTCCTATGGATCACTTTTGATAACTTTTTGTAGAAATTGGGTTCGATCCTCACTTGGTCGACCTTTGATGAATTCGGTCTTTCATCTTTGTTGGTCTTTATCGTGATCGAGCAGTGAATTTTGATTTTCACTTTTTGCCGATCTGTCGCTTTATAATCGGCGATGATTTTTTTTTTTTGCATTTTAGATTAATGCATCTTGATGAAAGAATTTATAAAAAATCTGAAAAACTTTATTCAAAATATGCAAATATATACATGTGGGTGTTTTACCCTTCTGAGTCGGGCAATTTTATAGATGTTGGCTTGGTGCCTCGTTAAAAAACCTTTTCAGGAAAAAAAGTGCACCTTGACCTAAGATCTTTATTACCTTTAACTATAATACCTTCTTAGGTTGCAGGCATGCCACGACCTTGGTAGCTCTCACCCTTCTAGTTCAGACACACTATAGTAGCCTTTTCCCAGTACTTCTGTGACTCGGTAGGGTCCTTTCCAGTTAGCTGCTAGCTTCTCCTCTCCTGGTTGACTTGTTCCGATATCATTTCGGATTAGGATGAGGTCGTTGTTGGCAAAGCTTCGCTGTACTACCTTCTAATTATATCTTGAAGCCATTCGACGTTTTAACGCCTCTTCCTTGATCCGAGCTCTTTCTCGAATTTCTGGAAGTAGGTCGAGTTCTTCCCTTTGAAGTTGGGAGTTGGCTTCTTCACTGTAGTGGATTACTCTGGGCGATCCTTCTTCAACTTCCACTAGGATCATTGCCTCCATTTTGTAAGCTAATCGGAAGGGTGACTCCCTTGTTGTGGAGTGTGGAGTTGTCTGATATGCCCATAGGACTTGTGGGAGCTCTTCAGCCCAGGCTCCCTTTGCATCCTATAATCTCCATTTTAGCCCGGCTAATATGACTTTGTTAGCAGCTTCTGCTTGTCCATTAGCCTGGAGGTGTTTTACGGATGTGAATTGGTGTTTTATGTTCAGGTCGGCCACTAACTTTCTAAAGCCTGTGTCTGTGAATTGAGTGCTATTGTCTATGGTAATGGAGTATGGAACCCCAAACCTTGTGACAATATTCCTATATAGGAATTTCCGACTTCTTTGAGCAGTGGCATTAGCTAAAGGCTCTACCTCAATCCATTTTGTAAAATAATTTACCCCTACGATGAGGAACTTGACTTGTCCCGATCCTTGAGGGAAAGGACTGAGGAGATCGAGTCCCCATTTTGCAAATGGCCAGGGTGAAGTTACACTGATGAGCTCCTCTGGTGGGGCGATGTGAAAATTGGCATGTTTCTGACATGGTGGACATGTTTTCACAAATTCTGTTGCCTCTTTTTGTAAAGTCGGCCAATAGAATCCGGCCCGGAGTACTTTTTTAGTTAGAGCTTGCGCTTCGGGATGGTTGCCACAGATGCCGCTGTGTACCTCTTCTAAAACTTCCTTTGTGTTAGAAGTCGGTACACATTTCAACAGGGGTGTTGAAATCCCTCTTTTATATAGAGTATAGTTTATTATGGTGTAATATTGTGCCTCCCGTTTTAACCTCTTTGCCTCCTTCTTATCTGTGGAGAGTGTTTCTGTTTTGAGGTAGTTAATTATGGGAGTCTTCCATCCTTGATCCAGTCCTGTTATGGTTAGGACCTTTTCTTCTTCCGAGATGGACGGGTTCTGCAGTATTTCCTGGATGAGGCTTCTATTGTTGCCCCCTGGTTTGGTGCTGGCTAGTTTTGAGAGTGCATCAGCTCGAGCGTTCTATTTCCGAGGTATGTGGCAGATCTCATATTCCCCGAGTTGTCTGAGCTATTCCCTGGTTTTGTCCAAGTACTTTTTCATGGTGGGATCCTTGGCTTGGTAGCTTCCTACTATTTGTGAGGTGACTACTTGTGAGTCGCTGAAGATGATAAGTTTTTAAGCTCTGACCTCTTTAGCCAGCTTCAAACCAGCTAGTAATGCCTCATATTCGGCTTGGTTATTTGAAGCAGGGAACCCGAATTTGAGGGAAAGTTTGATTTGGGTTCCCTGGTCGCTTTCTATTATACACTTGCGCTGCTTCCCGTTTTGTTTGAGGAACCATCTACGTAGGGATTCCATTCAGTGGGGATTTCCGGGGCGTTGGTAAACTCTGCAATGAAGTCGGTCAGATACTGTGATTTGATGGCTGTCCGAGCTTCATATTGGAGGTCAAATTCGGACAACTCGACTGCCTATTGTAAGATTCTTCCTGCTAAGTCTATTTTCTGCAGAATGCCTTTTATGGGCTGGTTGGTCCGAACCTTGATGGTGTGGGCTTGAAAATATGGGCGAAGTTGTCAAGATGTCAGTATGAGAGCATAGACAAATTTTTCTATTTTTTGTTTATTCAGCTCAGACCCCTCTAGTGCTTTGCTGATGAAGTATATAGGCTGTTGTCCACTTTTGTCCTCTTTGACTAGTGTTGAGGCTATTGCCTGATGTCCTACTGCGAGGTACAATACAAGTGGTTCTCCTTCCCGTGGCCGAGTTAGAATAGGTGGTTGTCCCAGGAACCTTTTGAAATCCTGAAAAGCCTGTTCACACTCTGTTGTCCATTCAAACTTCTTTTCCTTCCTTAGAGTAGCATAAAAGTGGAGAGATCTTATTGCCGATCCGGCCAGAAATCTGGACAAGGCTGTTAATCTTCCATTTAGTTGTTGTACCTCTTTGACACTGGTCAGACTCTTCATGTTGAGTATAGCCCGGCATTTATCCGGATTTTCCTCGATTCCTCTTTGTGTGAGCATAAAACCTAAGAATTTTTTGGCTTCCACTGCAAAGGTGCATTTTGCAGGGTTAAGTCGCATGCCATGCCTTCTTATGGTATCGAATACTTGGGTGAGGTCGGACAATAATGATTCATCGCTTTGTGTCTTTATTAACATGACATCCACGTATACCTCCATGATCTTTCTGCATGGTCAGTGAAGACTTTATTCATTAACCTTTGGTAAGTGGCTCCTGCGTTTTTGAGTCCGAATGGCATGACGATGTAGCAGTAGTTTGCTTTTGGGGTTAAGAATGAGGTTTTTTCTTGATCGGGCAGGTACATCGAGATTTGATTGTATCCCGAATATACGTCCATAAACGAGAGGTATTTGTATCCAGAGGAGGCATCCACCAAATTGTCGATACTTGGGAGTGGATACGGATCTTTTGGGCAAGCTTTGTTGAGATCGGTGTAATCACTGCACATCCACCACTTTCCATTTGATTTTTTTACCAAGACGACGTTGGCTAGCCATAGTGGATACTTGACTTCTCTTATGAATCCCGCCTCTAGTAGAGCTTGTACCTGTTCTTCCATAGCTTGGGATCGTTCTGGTCTGATCTTTCTACACCTCTGCTGTACTGGCCGAGATCCTGGGTAATCTACCAACTTGTGGCACATTAACTTGGGGTCTATGCCCGGCATGTCGGTAGCCTTCCATGCGAAGAGGTCGACATTGTCTCTTAAGAACTGTATGAGGGACTCCTTTACATCTTCTTTTAGGATTGTGCCGATATTGGTTGTTTTGTCTGGGACATCTCCAATCTGGACTTTTTTTATTTCGCCTTCGGGTTATAGACGAAGTACTTCCCGCCCTCGAACTCCCTCAAGTTTGATGGTGTGGATTTCTTCTCCTTTGCCTCTGAGGTTCAGCCAAAGTTCTGGTATGCTTTTATCGTAGCTATCCCTTCTGTGGTTGGGAACTTCATCCACAAATGTGGAATCGAGACTATTGCGCCGAGCTGATTTAGCGATGTCCGACCTTTCAGGGCATTGTAGGCTGAACTTACGTCGACCATGATGTAATCTATGTTGAGTGTTTTTGACTAATTTCCTTTTTCAAAGGTTATGTGCAGTGAGATGTATCCAAGTGGTTGGATTAGAGTGTCTCCTAATCCGAATAAACTATTTGGATATGCTATGAGCTCTTTTTCCCCTAGGCCGAGTTTGTCGAAGGCAGTTTTGAACAATATGTCAGCCGAGCTTCCCTGGTCTACCAGCGTGCGGTGGAGATTAGCGTTGGCCAATATGATAGTGATGACCATGGGGTCATCACGTCCTGAGATGACGCCAGCTACGTCTTCTTTAGTGAAAGTGATAGTGGGGAGGTCGGGTGCTCATTCTCCTCCCTCGACATGATATACTTCTTTGAGATGTCTTTTGCAAGATGATTTAGAGATTCCTCCTCCTGCAAATCCTCCGTGTATCATGTGGACATGTCTCTCCGGGGTACGAGGTGGTCGTTCAGTTCGTCCGACTTCTTCGTCCCTTCTTCTTTTTATTGGCACATCTGATTTGTTGGCTAAGTACCGGTCTAGTCTTCCCTCTCTTACCAATTTTTCTATGACATTCTTCAAATCGAAGCACTCCTTGGTGGGATGTCCATAAATCCAATGGTATTCGCAGTATTCTGTCCAATTTCCTCCTCCTTTCTTGCCTTTGAGTGCGCAAGGTAGGGGTATCTTTTCAGTATTACATACTTCTCGATAGACATCTACAAGGGACATCCGAAGAGGGGTGTAATTGTGGTATTTCTTGATCTTTTCTCCATACTGATCTTTTTTTCTTGGACTCTTTATTCTTATCTCGAGAGGAGTAGGAGAATCCGGACTTTGAGGTCTTTTCTAGTCGAGAGTTTTGCTCCATGTTGATGTATTTTTTTGCTCATTCTTGTACCTCGTTCAGAGATGTGTAATATTTTTTTGATATGGAGTGACTAAAAGGTCTTTCTCGTAAGCCATTGATGAGACCTATGATGGCTGCTTCTGTTGGTAGATTTTGTATGTCCAAACATGCTTTTTGAATTTTTCCATGTAGTTGCGAAGACTTTCTCGATCTCCTTGCTTGATTCCTAATAGGCTTGAGACGTGTTTAGTTTTGTTCTTCTGGATGGAGAATCTGACTAGAAACTTCCTGGCTAAGTTGTCAAAGCTTGAGATGGACCTAGGGAGTAGATTGTCGAACCATTTAATTGCTGTCTTTGTCAAGGTTGTCGGGTAGGCTTTGCAGCGGACTGCATCTGAGGCGTCGGTGAGATACATTCTACTTCTAAAATTACTGAGATGATGGCTGGAATCTGATGTGCCATCGTACAGAGTCATGTCGGGGGGTTTGAAATATTTTGGGATTTTGGCCTTCATGATCTCTTTGGCGAATGGGTCTTGGTCCTTGCGGGAACTATCTTCGTGGATGGATCGAGTAGTTTTAGCTTTGAGATCGGCTTCAAGCTTTAGGAGCTTGTCTTCTAATTCTCGATGTCGCCTAGTTTCCCTTCGTAGGTCTCTCTCGGCTTCACGTTGATATTCGACCTCTTTTTCAAGTTGCTTTAGGCGATCTTGAAGTGCCTCTATGACTCATGTGTTTGGTGAATTCTTATCTTTGTTAGGTTGAGAAACATCGTCTAGTGTGACATCCGCGTTCTTATGTGGCGTTATATTTTCTAGATCAGAATTATGGTCGTTGTCAAGGTTGTCTGCCATGATGATGGGATGACTTTCAGGTTCTCCGGCAACGGCGCCAATGTTCCGAGGGTTACCTGAAACTGTAGGTCGATCTCGGACGAGATCTTCTGTACTGGTCGGAGCTGTTGTATCTAACTTGAGGATGGTGGCTGGAGCTGTCGTGTCCGACTTGTTGGACTTGGTGGTGGTGCCGATCCTTCGTCACCGGAGGATGGTGGTACCTGCAAGGGACTCCGATGCTTAAGTTAGCAAGGGTATTAAGCAGGTTTTTAGTAGAATCAGAGTATGAGTTATACCTGGGTGCTCCAGTGTATTTATAATAGTGCAGAATGATCTTTCTGGAGATAAGATAGTTATCTCTATAGGTTTGGGCTGCCTTTAGATTTGGGTCATGTTCCTCTGTTTGGGCCCTCTTTTGGGCTTTCCTGGTGATTTGGCCGAGCTCTTTTGAGAAAAGGTCGGATAGTTCTTACCTGAAGAGGTCGGTCGACTTTGTCGTCAATCAACCCGGGTTGGACAGCTCGACCCAGGGTATGAACAGTAAGTTTTCACATTTTTTTAAAGCGGAAGGTTTAAAACTCTCATATTAGAACATTGATAAACAAGCATCAGTATCAAATTCAAAATTGGGGACACAAACTAGAATGTCATTATTCTTTCCTAAGCACATTTAAAATTGAGTGAACAACATAAACGCATCCAAAATTTAGAAGTTGCACATTTAAAATACATTAACATTACAAAATATATGAGAATCTCTTCAAACTATTTTATTTCATTATTGTTAAAAAAAGATCTTGTATAGAATAATAAGAGAAGCAATAGTGATAGAAAATACGTAAAAAAAATTTGAACACAGACACATCCAAATACATGAGATGTGTTTCCATCTTGGAGGAAGTAGTGACCCGGAGGAACGACGACGATGAGGATGCAACAGCGACGAGGATGAGCACTGGCGACGAGCACTGAAGACGCAGCGGCACGAAGGAGGAGGTAACGGCTTGGAGGAGTATGCAGCGGCATGGAGGATGAAGCGACAATGGGAAGGAGGAATGTGCAACTCTGTAATTCTACGACATCAGCTATTTAGATTGTTGAATTTTTTTAGGACTTTTTTTAGGATGTGTTAATAGTTAAAGTATTAAATCTGATTTAGAAATTTTAAAATTAAAATTTTGAATTTTAGTTTTACTTAATCTTAATTTTGGATGTGTATTTAAATTGGGATATGTTAGTAATTTAAAATTTTAAAATTGAAATTTTAAATTTTAGTTTTATTTAGTTTATTTTTTGGATGTGTATTTAAATCTAAAAAAATATTAAATCTATTTAGACGTGATTGTTTTAATATTTTTCAAATTAATGAAATAAAATGTTGAATAGAGAAATACTTTAAGGGATACCTCGTTGAACCGTTCTAGACATCCTACTACCTTACATTATGGTGGTTGGGTTCAGACATGAATTAGAGCTAAAGAATTTCATGTTTGACAATGGCTTACTCTTTGCATTTGTTGAGCGGTAAAAGCTTGAAACCCATAATTAGGGGTGTTCACAGATCGGATCAGATATGAGTAAAATCTTGGTATAATCTGCACTAAAATTATCAGATCGGATTAGATCTAATATCTGCAATTTTTAACTTTGGATTTGATCCGATCCGCACATTTACGGATAGGATAGAATCAGATATCGAATATACTAGATCAAAAAAATATTCTTAAAATTTGAAAATTAAAAAATTCAAAATTCACCAGAACCAGAACCAAACCCTAAGGTAGATGGTCACTGAAGTATTGATTTCAACATCAACTAGATTATCTAAACTTTAAAAAGATCAACCAGACCCAAACCCTAACATTATCTAAATAAAAAACAATCAACGAAAAGAGAGACATGACAAAAAAAATTAAAGAACACAAAAAATTTAGTAATATTTAATTCTTTTTAAAAAATATCTTCACAAAGCGTCAAAAGTAGATGCAGAGCTACAAAAGTGAAGTAGAAGCAAAATTCCAAAGCGAAGCAAAACTACAGAAACAAATCGGCGAATGAAGCAGAATGGTGGTGACAATTAACAGAGCCATCTGAGCCAATAACCAGAGCAGCAAACAGAGGCGGCGAACAACAAAGATGCAGCGAGAACGAAAGATGGCATAACAGCGATAATGAACAATAGAGATGCGACGAGAACGGAGGACTGCGCAATGGCAAAAATGAATGACAAAGATACAGCAAGAACAAAGGATGACCAGGAGACATAGTGTCGAAAGGACGAAGGCAAAGAGAAGATTAATGATGATTGAAGCATAGAACCAGTGAAGAGAGGGCGAAAATGAGGAAGAGAGGACAAGCACGACTACGCGAGGAAGAGCGATGAGTGGACTCCGGTGGTGGTCAGTGACTGAAATCTCACCGTCTCAAAAAGGAGGGAGTGGGTGACTGGGTATAGGTGAGAACTGAGGGTACAACGCCAAAACAAAAAGGGGGTGAAATTAGGGTTCTCTCTAATTTGTGAAACTAATGTATATATTATTTATTTAATTATTAATTTGCGAATTCGCATATTAGATTCGCAGATACAGACATGACATCCGCAATCCGATTTTATTAGAGTGCGGATGGATCCTATCCGATCCGATAATCTTGCGGATCAGATCTTATCCGTAATTTGCATATTTGATGTAGATAAATACCGCGGATCTACAGATATGATCCAATCTATGAACACCCTAACCCATAGTTTTCACCTTCTATAAGGTGAGGTCACCGTTATACTCTAGAATGTAGCTTACCATCTTTGTTCATGAATAGATGGTGACCTGATTTGGGGTTTAACTTGAGATTTTCAACACTATAATAGAAATCTATATGGCTATAGGTTGAGGACTTGCTAGGTGACAGGCCTCCACCTCATCCAAAGAACAGGAAGCATAATTTTAGTCTAAAAATGAGTTAGATCCACAACAGGGTCACACATATTTCGTTAGGGCAGATCTAGATACTCTATGCAAGTATTCCCGGTGTTACTTATTGGTGTTGATTGGGCGTATTTGTTTACGGACAAGTGACAAGTCAACCAACCTTGGCTTTCTCATATGGTTGTCATTTCTGAACGATTTTAATAGTTGCAGACGGTTGTCTTAAAGTTCTACATTGCTTGACATACACCTACCATTCATTATGCAGCACTACTAGGCATGATGTAGCGGATATTGTCAGATATATACTACCAGTGTTGTTCTAGATAAATATATACATATCGAGGGACAGATGCATGTTATAAGGTGTAGGGGCAAGTGTTCCCATTAATATTTTGAAAAAATACAAGAAAGTATATATACAAATATATGTGTCCTCATTAAAAAAATTGTATGTCTCCATAATAAAAAATATCTATTAATTTTTGTATCACAATATTTATTTTATATATTTTTTAAAATTTTTTGAATTAAATTTGATACACTGTTAATGTATAGTAGTTTTGCACGTATATCCAATTATGTAATATTATATCATAAAAAATAATTACCTTTTACATTGATTGTATTTATGTAAGTGATCATCCAAAAGAATAGATGTAATTGCACAATTGTGTAAACTATTTTACAATATCAATATATTAAAATTAAACTCTAATTTGTATCTAAAAATATAAGATAAAAATATATATTAAATTAATTTAATAAAAAATAAAATATTATTGTAGCATTATTTAATTAATGAATTTATTTAGTTGAAGTTTATATCTCTTTTTTTCTACTCAACTTTAATATTTACTAGTAAATTAAAGAATTTTGTACCGAATACCTATTTTGATAATTAGTTCTCAAACATAAATTAGAGTAAAAATTAATTGAAACAATAATGCATTTTGTATTTACCTATTAAGTAACTAACTTTATTATTATAATTATTTGACATTAATTTTTGGTTTTTTTATTAAATAATTGAATAATTTTTAAATAATCTATAAAATATATAATGAGAATATAAAAAATTTTTGGTGCATAATTTTTTTTAAAATACTATTTATCGTATTTAATTCATAAAAAATGTTTCACTTTTATTATTGGTTAAAAGATAATCTATTTATATCTTGATTAATAACATTTATTATTATTATTATTATTATTATTATTATTATTATTATTATTTATAAAAAGGTGAATTAATAATCACATTATTACTTATCAATATATTAATGTTTATAATGAATAATAAAAATTGGGACAAATGAAACAATTAAACCAAATGGAGAACAAAATTACCTAATTCTACCAAATTAAAAAGCGTTACTTGGATCACCAAAAAGCACCTTCTTATGTAATTCGAATGAGCTCAATTCGAATTAGAAAAACCAATAGTAATTCGAATTAGACAAAGTTGAATTAGTAGAGGCTCTTGTAATTCGAATTATGCCTGGATGTAAGTTTTACGTAGTACGAATTAGTTTGATTCGAGTTAGGCATGCATATAATGTTAAGGTAGTTCGAATCAGAGTGATTCGAATTATACATGCAAGGAGAGCCCTAGTAATTCGAATGAGTCTGTTTCGATTTATTTGTGTATAATTCAAAATTGACTACTTCGAATTCACAAGTACCCAACGTGTATAAATATGGGGTGAACATGAATTCCTCCCACTAGAGTGAAACACAATGGCTAGTGAGGAGAGTTTTTTAGTGTTGGTGCAATATATAGGGTCAATTAAGAAAAAAACTCGTTCTGGTATTAAGTTTACGAATAAGAATTTCCTCAGTATTTTTTTGAAACCTACAACGAGCTTTGCAGACTTCCTAAATTCTATAATATAGAAACTGGGGTTGCAAGGCGTGAAATGGGTTGAGAAGTTATTCTATCGCATTCCGATCTCAGTTCTGCGAGATGATGTGAAATATGATTTGTTTGTCATAGGGAATGGTAAGGATTAGGAGGTTCTGTTCCATTGTCGTCGGCAGTTTTTCGAGGTCAGGACATCTGAGTTGTTAACAAAGCTTGTAAACGTGGTCTCTAGCTCAGGTGGTTCGAACCGGAATACCCAAACTCTAGCAACGGCAGCCTATTCTAGTTAGAAACCTGTTGGTGCATCTTTGGTGCACGAAATTGTGATCATCAATGGCGCCATCAACATGGTACGCTCAATTGCAATCTCAACTCTTTATCACAACTTTGCACAACTAACCAGCAAGTGCACTGGGTCGTCCAAGTAATAAACCTTACGCGAGTAAGGGTCGATCCCACGAAGATTGTTGGTATGAAGCAAGCTATGGTCATCTTGTAAATCTCAGTCAGGCAGATTCAACTGGTTATGGAGGATTGATAATTAAAAGATGAATAAAACATAAAATAAAGATAGAGATACTTATGTAATTCATTGGTGAGAATTTCAGATAAGCGTATGGAGATGCTTTGTCCCTTCCGTCTCTCAGCTTTCCTACTGTCTTCATCCAATCCTTCTTACTCCTTTCCATGGCAAGCTGTATGTTGGGCATCACCGTTGTCAATGGCTACAGTCCCGTCCTCTCAGTGAAAATGCTCAACGCGCTCTGTCACAACACGGCTAGTCATCTGTCGGTTCTCGATCATGTCGGAATAGAATCCAGTGATTCTTTTGCGTCGGTCACTAACGCCCCACAATCGCGAGTTTGAAGCTTGTCACAGTCATTCAATCCCTGAATCCTACTCAGAATACCACAGACAAGGTTTAGACCTTCCGGATTCTCAAGAATGGCCGCCAATGGATTCTAACTTATACTACGAAGATTCTGATTAAGGAATCCAAGAGATATACATTCAAGCCTTGTTTGCATGTAGAACGGAGGTGGTTGTCAGGCACGCGTTCATAAGTGAGAATGATGATGAGCGTCACATAATCATCACATTCATCATGTTCTTGGGTGTGAATGAATATCTTAGAACAAGAATAAGCTGAATTGAATGGAAAATAGTAGTAATTGCATTAATACTCAAGGTACAGCAGAGCTCCACACCTTAATCTGTGGTGTGTAGAAACTCCACCGTTGAAAATACATAAGTGATAATGGTGATCATTGGCTTCGGCCCCAGAGTGGGAACCAGAAGAACCAAGATGAAAATACAATAGTAAAAGGTCCTATTTATAGAGAACTAGTAGCCTAGGGTTTACAGAAATGAGTAAATGACGTAAAAATCCACTTCCAGGCCCACTTGGTGTGTGCTTGGGCTGAGCATTGAAGCTTCCATGTGTAGAGACTTTTCTTGGAGTTAAACGCCAGCTTTTGTGCCAGTTTGGGCGTTTAACTCCCACTTCTGTGCCAGTTCCGGCGTTAAACGCCGGGAATTCTTGAGCTGAATTGGAACGCCGGTTTGGGCCATCAAATATCGAGCAAAGTATGAACTATTATATATTTCTGGAAAGCCCTGGATGTCTACTTTCCAATGTAGGGAGGTCAGAATCCAACAGCATCTGCAGTCCTTTTTCAACCTCTGAATCAGATTTTTGCTCAGGTCTCTCAATTTCAGCCAGAAAATACCTGAAATCACAGAAAAACACACAAACTCATAGTAAAGTCCAGAAATTTGAATTTTAACCAAAAACTAATAAAAATATAATAAAAACTAACTAAAACATACTAAAAACATACTAAAAACAATGCCAAAAAGCGTATAAATTATCCACTCATCACAACACCAAACTTAAATTGTTGCTTGTCCCCAAGCAACTGAAAATCAAAAGGATAAAAAGAAGAGAATATGCAATGAATTCCAAAAACATCTATGAAGATCAGTATTAATTAGATGAGCGGGGCTTTTAGCTTTTTGCCTCTAAACAGTTTTGGCATCTCACTTTATCCTTTGAAATTCAGAATGATTGGCTTCTATAGGAACTCAGAATCTGGATAGTGTTATTGATTCTCCTAGTTAAGTATGATGATTCTTGAACACAGCTACTTTATGAGTCTTGGCCGTGGCCCAAAGCACTCTATTTTCCAGTGTTACCACCGGATACATCCATGTCACACACACATAACTGGGTAAACCTTTTCAGATTGTGACTCAGCTTTGCTAGAGTCCCCAATTAAAGGTGTCCAGGGTTCTTAAGCACACTCTTTTTGCTTTGGATCACGACTTTAACCGCTCAGTCTCAAGTTTTCACTTGACACCTTCACGCCATAAGCACATGGTTAGGGACAGCTTGGTTTAGCCGCTTAGGCCAGGATGTTATTCCTGTAGGCCCTCCTTTCCACTGATGCTCAAAGCCTTGGATCCTTTTTATTATCCTTGCCTTTTGGTTTAAAGGGCTATTGGCTTTTTCTGCTTGCTCCCTCTTTTTTTTTTTTGAATTCACTGCTTTTTCTTGCTTCAAGAATCATTTTTATGATTTTTCAGATTCTCAGTAACATTTCTCCTTTTCCATCATTCTTTCAAGAGCCAACAATTTTAACATTCATGAACAACAAATTCAAAAGACATATGCACTGTTCAAGCATACATTCAGAAATCAAAAGTATTGCCACCACATCAAAATAATTAATCTGTTATAAAATTTGAAATTCATGCAATTCTTCTCTTTTTCAATTAAGAACATTTTTCATTTAAGAAAGGTGATGGATTCATAGGACGTTCATAACTTTAAGGCATAGACACTAAGACACTAATGATCATAAGACACAAACATAAATAAAACATAAAGCATAATTTTCAAAAAACAGAAAAATAAAGAACAAGGAGATTAAAGAACGGGTCCACCTTAGTGATGGCGGCTTGTTCTTCCTCTTGAAGATCTTATGGAGTGCTTGAGCTCCTCAATGTCTCTTCCTTACCTTTGTTGCTCCTCTCTCATGATTCTTTGATCTTCTCTAATTTCATGGAGGAAGATGGAATGTTCTTGGTGCTCCACCCTTAGTTGTCCCATGTTGGAACTCAATTCTCCTAGGGAGGTGTTGATTTGCTCCCAATAGTTTTGTGGAGGAAAGTGCATCCCTTGAGGCATCTCAGGGATTTCATCATGAGGAATTTCCTCATGTCCATGAATGGGATCTCTTGTTTGCTCCATCCTCTTCTTAGTGATTGGGCTTGTCCTCATCAATGAGGATGTCTCCCTCTATGTTAATTCCAACTGAATTACAGAGGTGACAAATGAGATGAGGGAAGGCTAACCTTGCCAAGGTAGAGGACTTGTCTGCCACCTTATAAAGTTCTTGGGATATAACCTCATGAACTTCTACTTCCTCTCCAATCATGATGCTATGAATCATGATAGCCCAGTCTATAGTAGCTTCGGACCAGTTGCTAGTGAGAATGATTGAGCATTGGATAAACTCCAACCATCCCCTAGCCATGGGCTTGAGGTCATGCCTTCTCAGTTGAACCGGCTTCCCTTTTGAATCTCTCTTCCATTGAGCGCCCTCTTCACAAATGTCTATGAGGACTTGGTCCAACCTTTGATCAAAGTTGACCCTTCTAGTGTAGGGGTGTTCATCTCCTTGCATCATGGGCAAGTTGAATGCCAACCTTACATTTTCCGGACTAAAATCTAAGCATTTCCCCCGAACCATTGTAAGCCAATTCTTTGGGTCCGGGTTCACACTTTGATCATAGTTCTTGGTGATCCATGCATTAGCATAGAACTCTTGAACCATTAAGATTCTGACTTGTTGAATGGGGTTGGTAAGAACTTCCCAACCTCTTCTTCGGATCTTATATCGGATCTCCGGATATTCACTCTTTTTGAGTTTGAAAGGGACCTCGGGGATCACCTTCTTCATGGCCACAACTTCATAGAAGTGGTCTTGATGCACCCTTGAGATGAATCTCTCCATCTCCCATGACTCGGAGGTGGAAGTTTTAGCCTTCCCTTTCCTCTTTCTAGAGGTTTCTCCGGCATTAGGTGCCATAAATGGTTATAGAAAAACAAAAAGCAACGCTTTTACCACACCAAACTTAGAAGGTTTGCTCTTCCTCGAGCAAAAGAGGAAAGAAAAGAGTAGAAGAAGAGGAAATAGAGGAGATGGAGGGAGAGAAGTAGTGTTTAGGTTGTGTGAAAATGAAGGAGTGAAGTAGGGTTTATATAGGGGTGGAGAGAGCGGTAGGGTTCGGCCATTATGGGTGGGTTTGGGAGGGAAAGTGGTAGGTGGGGTTTTATGAAGGATGGATGTGAGTGGTGAAGAGAATGGTGGGATTTGATAGGTGAAGGTTTTTTTTTTTGGGGAAGAGGTATTGCGGTGATTGGTGAATGGGTGAAGAAGAGAGAGAGTGGTGGGGTAGGTGGGGATCTTGTGGGGTCCACAGATCCTGAGGTGCCAAGGATAGCTCATCCCTGCACCAAGTAGCGTGTAAAATGCCTTTTCTGCCAATCCTGGCGTTAAACGCCGGGCTGCTGCCCTTTTCTGGCGTTAAATGCCAGTCTAGTGCCCCTTTCTGGCGTTAAACACCAGTCTGGTGCTCCTTTCCGGCGTTAAATGCCCAGAATGGTGCCAGACTGGGTGTTAAACGCCTATTTGCTGCCCTTACTAGCGTTTAAACGCCAGCAAGCTTTTCCTCCAGGGTGTGCTATTTTTTTTTCTGTTTTTCATTCTGTTTTTGCTTTTTCAATTGTTTTTGTGACTTCACATGATCATTAACATATAGAAAACATAAAATAACAATGGAAAATAGATAAATATAACATTGGGTTGCCTCCCAACAAGCGCTTCTTTTATGTTAGTAGCTTGACAGTGGGCCCTCATGGAGTCTCATAGATGTTCAGAGCAATGTTGGAACCACCCAACACCAAACTTAGAGTTTAGTTGTGGCCTTCCAACACCAAACTTAGAGTTTGACTATGGGGGCTCTGTTTGACTCTGTTTTAAGAGAAGCTCTTCATGCTTCCTCTCCATGGTTACAGAGGGATATCATTGAGCCTTAAACACAAAGGATTCTTCATTCACTTGAATGATCAATTCTCCTCTGTCAACATCAATCACAGCCTTTGCTGTGGCTAGGAAGGGTTTGCCAAGGATGATGGATTCATCCATGCACTTCCAATCTCTAGGACTATGAAATCAGCAGGGATGTAATGGTCTTCAATCTTTACCAGAACATCCTCTACAAGTCCATAAGCTTGTTTTCTTGAATTGTCTGCCATTTCTAGTGAGATTCTTGCAGCTTGTACCTCAAAGATCCCTAGCTTCTCCATTACAGAGAGAGGCATGACGTTTATGCTTGACCCTAGGTCACACAGAGCCTTCTCGAAGGTTATGGTGCCTAATGTACAAGGTATTGAGAACTTCCCAGGGTCCTGTCTCTTTTGAGGTAATCTCTGCCTAGTCAAGTCATCCAGTTCTTTGGCGAGCAAAGGGGGTTCATCCTCCCAAGTCTCATTACCAAATAACTTGTCATTTAGCTTCATGATTGCCCCAAGGTACTTAGCAACTTGCTCCTCAGTGACATCTTCGTCCTTTTCAGAGGAAGAATACTCATCAGAGCTCATGAATGACAAAAGTAAATCCAATGGAATCTCTATGGTCTTATTATGAGCCTCAGATTCCCATGGTTCCTCATTAGGGAACTCATTGGAGGCCAGTGGACGTCCATTGAGGTCTTCCTCAGTGGCGATCACTGCCTCTTCCTCCTCTCCAATTTTGGCCATGTTGATGGCCTTACACTCTCCTTTTGGATTCCCTTCTGTATTGCTTGGAAGAGTACTAGGAGGGAGTTCAGTAACTTTCTTACTCAGCTGACCCACTTGTGCCTCCAAGTTTCTAATGGAGGACCTTGTTTCAGTCATAAAACTTTGAGTGGTTTTGATTAGATCAGAGACCATGGTTGCTAAGTCAGAGTGGCTCTGCTTAGAATTCTCTGTCTATTGCTGAGAAGATGATGGAAAAGGCTTGCCATTGCTAAACCTGTTTTTTCCACCATTATTGTTGTTGAAACCTTGTTGAGGTCTCTGTTGATCCTTCCATGAGAGATTTGGATGATTTCTCCATGAAGGATTATAGGTGTTTCCATAGGGTTCTCCCATGTAATTCACCTCTTCCATTGATGGGTTCTCAGGATCATAAGCTTCTTCTTTAGGTGAAGCGTCCTTAGTACTGCCTGGTGCAGCTTGCATTCCATACAGACTTTGAGAAATCATATTGACTTGCTGAGTCAATATTTTGTTCTGAGCCAATATGGCATTCAGAGTATCGATCTCAAGAACTCCTTTTTTCTGATTCGTCCCATTGTTCACAGGATTCCTTTTAGAAGTGTACATTAATTGGTTATTTGCAACCATTTCAATGAGTTCTTGAGCTTCTGCAGGCGTCTTCTTCAGATGAAGAGATCCTCCAGCAGAGCTGTCTAATGACATCTTGGACAGTTCAGACAGACCATCATAGAAGATACATATGATGCTCCATTCAAAAAGCATGTCAGAAAGACACTTTCTGATCAATTGTTTGTATCTTTCCCAAGCTTCATAGAGGGATTCACCTTCCTTCTGTCTGAAGGTTTGGACTTCAACTCTAAGCTTACTCAATTTTTGAGGTGGAAAGAACTTTGCCAAGAAGGCATTGACTAGCTTTTCCCAAGAGTTCAGGCTTTCTTTAGGTTGTGAGTCCAACCATATCCTAGCTCTGTCTCTTACAGCAAAAGGGAATAGCATAAGTCTGTAGACCTCAGGGTCAACCCCATTGGTCTTGACAGTGTCACAGATTTGCAAGAATTCAGCTAAAAACTGATGAGGATCTTCCAATGGAAGTCCATGAAACTTGCAATTCTGTTGCATTAGAGAAACTAATTGAGGCTTAAGCTCAAAGTTGTTTGCTCCAATGGCAGGGATAGAGATGCTTCTCCCATAGAAGTTAGGAGTAGGTGCAGTAAAGTCACCCAGCACCTTCCTTGCATTGTTGGCATTGTTGTTGTTTTCGGCTGCCATGTCTTCTTCTTGTTTGAAGATTTCTGTTAGGTCCTCTACAGAGAGTAGTGCTTTAGCTTCTCTTAGCTTTCGCTTCAAGGTCCTTTCAGGTTCAGGGTCAGCCTCAACAAGAATGCTTTTGTCTTTGCTCCTGCTCATATGAAAGAGAAGAGAACAAGAAAATATGGAATCCTCTATGTCACAGTATAGAGATTCCTTGAGATGTCAGAGGAAAAGAAGAATAGAAGGAAGAGGTAGAAGAAGAAGAATTCGAACTTATCAAGAGAGATAGAGTTTGAATTGTTGATAGTGGAGGAGTGTTAGTCCTTAAATAGAAGGATGTGAGAAGAGGGGAAGCATTTTCAAAAATAAATTAAAAGATTTTGAAGAAATTTTGAAAAACTGAAGAATGATTTTCGAAAATTAAAGTTGTGAAAGAAATAAAGTGATTTTGAAAAAAATTTTGAAACTAGAAATCAAAAGGATATGATTGAAAACTATTTTGAAAAATATGTGATTAAGAAGATATGATTGAAAAGTTATGGTTTTAAAAAGATATGATTGAAAAGATATGATTGAAAAACAATTTAAAAAGATTTGATTTTTAAAATTAATGACTTGGCTAACAAGAAATTTAAAAGATATGATTCAGACATTAAACCTTTCTCAACAGAAAAGGCAACATACTTGAAATGTTTAAATCAAATCATTAATTGTTAGTAAGTATTTTTGAAAATGGAAAGAAATTGATTTTGAAAATATATGATTGAAAAGATATGATTTGAAAAAGATTTAATTTTGAAAAATTATGAAAACTTGAAAAAAATCTGAATTAAAAACAAAATCTTCCCTCTTGTGCCATCCTGGCGTTAAACGCCCAGAATGGTATCCATTATGGCGTTTAACGCCCCAAACTCTACCTTTTTGGGCGTTAAACGTCCAACTAGGCACCCTGGCTAGCATTTAAACGCCAGTTTTCCTTCCTCACTGGGTGTTTTGAACGCCCAGCTTTTTCTGTGTAATTCCTCTGCTGTATGTTCTGAATTTTCAATTCTCTGTATTATTGACTTGAAAAGACACAATTTTAAAAAAATTTTGGATTTTTAATGAGCAATGCAACTAAACATGGAAAACTAAGATTAAATCAACAATGCATGCAAGACACCAAACTTAGAAGTTTGTATACTACTGACTATAATAATTTAAGAATGCATGTAAGAAACAACTAAACACACAAAACAAGAGAATTTAAAGATCAGAGCAAGAAAATCATCAAGAACATCTTGAAGATCAATGAAGAATATAATGCATGTAATTTTTTGAAAATTAGAAGAATAAAGACATGCAATTGACACAAAACTTAAAATTAGACACTAGACTCAAGCAAGAAACATAAAATATTTTTGATTTTATGATTTTATAATTTTTTTGGATTTTTCGAAAACTGAGTGGAAAAGAAGATAAGGATATCAAAATTCTTAATAAGAATTTCCAAGAATCATGCAATGTTAGTCTAAAGCTTTAGTCTAAAAAGATTAGACATGGCTAGCCAAGCTTCAGCAGGACATTACATTCAAGAGCTAAATTGATAAGAATCAATCAGCTTTGGTGATGATGAAAACATCATCTGAAACTCTAGAATTCATTCTTAAGAACTCTAAAGAACAAAATAAAATAAAATTACCTAATCTAAGCAACAAGATGAACCGTCAGTTGTCCAAACTCAAACAATCCCCGGCAACGGCGCCAAAAACTTGGTGCACGAAATTGTGATCATCAATGGCGCCATCAACATGGTACGCTCAATTGCAATCTCAACTCTTTATCACAACTTTGCACAACTAACCAGCAAGTGCACTGGGTCGTCCAAGTAATAAACCTTACGCAAGTAAGGGTCGATCCCACGGAGATTGTTGGTATGAAGCAAGCTATGGTCATCTTGTAAATTTCAGTTAGGCGGATTCAAATGGTTATGGAGGATTGATAATTAAAAGATGAATAAAACATAAAATAAAGATAGAGATACTTATGTAATTCATTGGTGAGAATTTCAGATAAGCGTATGGAGATGCTTTGTCCCTTCCGTCTCTCTGCTTTCCTACTGTCTTCATCCAATCCTTCTTACTCCTTTCCATGGCAAGCTGTATGTTGGGCATCACTGTTGTCAATGTCTACCGTCCCGTCCTCTCAGTGAAAATGTTCAACGCGCTCTGTCACAGCACGGCTATTCATCTGTCGGTTCTCGATCATGTCGGAATAGAATCCAGTGATTCTTTTGCGTCTATCACTAACGCCCCACAATCGCGAGTTTGAAACTCGTCACAGTCATTCAATCCCTGAATCCTACTCAGAATACCACAGACAAGGTTTAGACCTTCCGGATTCTCAAGAATGGCCGCCAATGGATTCTAGCTTATACCACGAAGATTCTGATTAAGGAATCCAAGAGATATACATTCAAGCCTTGTTTGCATGTAGAACGGAGGTGGTTGTCAGGCACGCGTTCATAAGTGAGAATGATGATGAGCGTCATATAATCATCACATTCATCATGTTCTTGGGTATGAATGAATATCTTAGAACAAGAATAAGCTGAATTGAATGGAAAATAGTAGTAATTGCATTAATACTCGAGGTACAGCAGAGCTCCACACCTTAATCTGTGGTGTGTAGAAACTCCACCATTGAAAATACATAAGTGATAATGGTGATCATTGGCTTCGGCCCCAAAGAGGGAACCAGAAGAACCAAGATGAAAATACAGTAGTAAAATGTCCTATTTATAGAGAACTAGTAGCCTAGAGTTTACAGAAATGAGTAAATGACGTAAAAATCCACTTCCGGGCCCACTTGGTGTGTGCTTGGGCTGAGCATTGAAGCTTCCATGTGTAGAGACTTTTCTTGGAGTTAAACGCCAGCTTTTGTGCCAGTTTGGGCGTTTAACTCCCACTTCTGTGCCAGTTCCAGCGTTAAATGCCGGGAATTCTTGAGCTGATTTGAAACACCGGTTTGGGCCATCAAATCTCGAGCAAAATATGAACTATTATATATTGCTAGAAAGCCCCGAATGTCTACTTTCCAACGCAATTAAGAGCGCCCCAATTAAGCTTTTGTAGCTCCAGAAAATCCACTTCGAATGCAGGGAGGTCAGAATCCAACAGCATCTGCAGTCCTTTTTCAGCCTCTGAATCAGATTTTTGCTCAGGTCCCTCAATTTCAGCCAGAGAATACCTGAAATCACAGAAAAACACACAAACTCTTAGTAAAGTCCAGAAATGTGAATTTTAACTAAAAAATAATAAAAATATAATAAAAGCTAACTAAAACATACTAAAAACATACTAAAAATAATGCTAAAAAGCGTATAAATTATCCGCTCATCAATCTTCATCCGTGCCTGTTGGTAGTTGCCTCCCCGTCATTCATAGTTGATCTCAACCACAGTGGTGTCGGAGAAGTTGGTATCATTGATAGGATGCTAGTTTCATTACAGCGTGGGACACCGGATGGTATAGATGATGCATTGCTGGATGATTATGACGCTGATGATGTGGAGCCGGACATCATTGCCAATGATAGTGGTGATGACATAGCAGCGAGTAATCCAGCTGGGGCTGGCAGAGCGTCCAGCTCAGGGACTCAACAGTACTCCCCGCACTCAGATTATTTGCATCAGTTTCATATTTATTATGCCTCATACTGATCAAGGTACTCTATTGTAGTTTTCATTTTTATTATTATGTCATCGATACCGTGTACTCGCAACTATTGTTTTATGTTATATGGAACTATTTTTTTCTTTTTTTTTGCCCAATGAGTCATCTAATGTTAACTACTGCATATATGTGATAGATTGTTGATGGTATAAATTATGGTTGCAACAATATAAACTCATAATGACATGAACTCAAATACAACTTCGATCCATAACTCATACACTAAATGCGAGAAAACACAATATGTATACTAAACACGCACAATGAAAGCAATTAAGTTACACAATGTCAAAGCAACCAACTATGACAAAGTCAAAGTAAAGTCAAAGCTCCTAAGGGCCATAAATAACACACTAACACCCAAATACTCATCCTCATTCGAGCAGATGTGACCCTGTGAAGCAGCGTTGGGGTCGCCAGACCCTCTGGCGTCTCTGTGCAAATGGCACCTCGTCATCATCTCTGTTTGCATCATCCTATTGTGCAGGCTGTGGGGGTGTCCTAGATGGTCCTGCCTCAGAACATGGGGGGAGGGCATAAACAGCCTTGCGCCAGCATGTGGGGCAATAGTGTATGCAGACTGAGTAGTGCCACCCAATACAAAATGCTCCACGCGGCACATGCATCGGTATAACCACGAGAGAGCACCTAATCTCCAGCTATACCCACCCATGTCCTCAAGCCTAGCTACGTATCGCAGCCACCTTATGTGAATGCGGGTACCATACTTATCACCAAATAGCTGAGTCCCTAACAACATCATGATATAGGCATGGGCATACCTCCTAATAGTGGGCTCATCGGCTCCATCAGGAAGCTCTCCAAATGTCTCTTGGAACCAGCTGCAGTTCACTGCAAACTTCTGGATGCAGTTTGCAAGAGGTAATACACCCAGCAGCTTCTCATACCATCCCCAAGCTGGGCGACCACCCTAGATGTACGTCTGAAAATCTGTCAGACAACCACTAACGTAATGTCCATTGATCCGTAACCCTAACTGGTACGCCACGTCCTGTAGTGTAATCATGCACTCGCCGAACAGCATATAAAACGTGTGTATCTCTGGACGCCAACGCTCCACGAATGCACTAACCAGGGGCTCATCCAGCCTAAATGAGCTCTCATTCAACTTCACAAGATGGTATAAACTGGCCATCTGTAAGTACGGAACGTACCTCTTGTCCAAGCGCATACCCTACTGTCGTCGCATGCTCGTAATACATCAGTGGGGCTGCATAAAGAATGTCTCAGATTGTCTCTCAACTCGGAACATATTTATATAACATCATTCACTAATGCATATCTTAATCCAAAAAATACAACTTGTACTCTACCAAACCATGTTACGGGTTAAGATGGAAAATAACATCATATATACATCAAACTCGGCCTAATCAGAAAATATTTTTAAAATATTTTCTTAAAAATAGTATAATATTAACACTGATAAATTTAATTAAATGATTACTATTCATGTTAACAAAAAAAAATCTTACTCTAGTTTCACCCTCCTTTATCCTTACCACGCATACTTTTCTATTTATTTGTAATCACTAATAAACCACCCATGTAACCACTAATATAACCACTTATATAACAACCCTATCTAACTTAACAACGGTAAATAATGACTACCATTACAACAAACAAAAGGCAAAAATATAAAAAACAACACATTAATCCTATTTTAAAAGGAAAATTTTGAACTAACCTCTTCATTGATGACACCAGCTATATGGGCGACCCCATCCAAACGATAAAGTCAGTTCGGGTTATCCTCCATCAACTGAATATTCTGTTGAATACTTTGTTGGAGTCGTAGGAAAAGACTTTGTAATTAGAATGGGTGTAATTCAAATTATCATGGGCAGTCTAAATCGTGTGTAATTCAAAGTAGCTTGTTTCGAATTACTATGTGCACCTAAACCATGGGCTAGTTCAAATTAGACTGATTCGAACTAGCAGGGACTCGTGTGTGTGTAGTTTGAATCAATGTGATTCGAATTACCATTATGAAGAGCATGCATGCATAATTCGAATTGGTGCAATTCAATTTAATGTGTTCACATGTAATTCGAATTTAAGTGATTCAAACTACATGAAATTGTCCTTCTGGTAGATCCTTGTTATGTTTTTCCTTTTGATAGAATCGTGTAATATCTGCCTCCATTTGGTTTATATGTGTGATTTACCTTAAAAATTATTTAATATTAAATATTTTATAATATTTATTTTTTTAAGTTTTAATATGCTTATAAAATTTTTTAATTATTTTTATACGCTACATATTTGCCCTTTTTGCTTAAAATTTCTGAATTCGTTATTGCACATATCCTAGGTACATTGACTAGAATTTTTTTATGATATTTCGAGTACTCAATACCTAGTTTATGTACAACTCACTACAAGAAACAAGGAGTTAAGCCACGGAAAAAATCGTGACTAAACTCCAAGATAACGATAGCAACCATATATTGGCTACAAAAAAATATTTGTGGTTAATCGGGGGGTTGCATGTTAAATTTGCTACAATTTTAGAGTTATTTGCCACAGATTTAGACACCGTAGAGACTTTCGAAGAGTCACGGTTTATATATCATTACCCACACATAATGTCGTGGCTAAATAAAAATTATTAAATCAAAAAGTATAATTCTACTACACTTCATCTGTAGCTAATTTGTGCAGGCCGGATTTTTCAGCCACAATTCTTTTCCTGGCTAACGTCGGGTTATTTAATCACGCTATTTTTATGGCTAACTTGCACTGTTTTTCATATACCATTCGTAGCTAATTTATGCTAATTTGATATGTTTTTTCTGTAACTAACTTTTTTTATTGTTTTATAATATATAACTTTGGTTTTAGTTTGACCGTGGCTAATTGAATTTTTAAATTATTTTTATATTAATATAATAAAATAAGTCAAACTTTTTAAATATATAATATTTAACATTTTTCAGTAAAAAAATATAAAAGATAAATAATAATAAATAATAATAATAATAATAATAATAATAATAATAATACGACAAGTCTAAATTTGTATACAATAAAAAATAAGAAAAATCCTAATATAAATAATTAAAATTCTAACATGTTCTAGAGTAAATACATTTAAAATTTTAAATATTATTTATTAACTATACTAACTAAATATCTGGCATATCACCGAACATACTAGGCACTTCATTATTATATTTTGATAACAAAAATTTGTACAGAGCTGCCAATTAAATTTTGGTTTCTTCATATCCATCTAGCTTTTTCTCTAATGTTTCAACCTGCTTCTCTAAATTTAACACATGCTGCTGAGATACGTTGCTGGAGACTCCTCCGGCTATAAATCCAAAAAATACGTTTAGACTTGACAAAACCTACTGGACATATAGCACTAATAAAACCTCGCACACGCCCTACATTTTCAGCACCAAAGACATTTCCAATTGCATCATTTGGATGAGCTAACACTTTCGAAGGAACTCCTTCAACAGCAGCATTTTCTTGATCGTTAGACAAATGCTTTAATATTTGCTCCTACACAAGAAAAAAAATTAGATTAGTGTATAATAGGTTTTAATTTATAAAATTAAATTACACATTAACCTAAAACAAATAACATAATACACTTACCGCTAAATTATGCCTACCATTTATATAATTTCTATTCTTCTTCACCAAAGTCGACAGAATAACTTCACTCTGACATATAGGTCTTCCTATCATTTTTTCTATCATAATACAGTTGCATTATCAATTGCTTATTTTAAAATACCATTTCACTTGCTCTTCTGCTTTTACTTGGCTTCTCTCTTTTTTTCTATTTTGCAAGTATTGTTTCTAAAATTTATAAACACAAAAATAAAGGTAATATTGTTAAAAAAAATAACAAGAATAAATGATAGCTGTAATAAAATAAAAAAAGACTAAAAAATATTTATTTTTAAATCATGATTTGGCCATAAAATTCTTCAACAGAGTCTTAAGGCTTTAGGGGTGAATAACCTAACTTGTTTTCTTAAATTTATTAAAAATTTTTAAAACCTTAGCTTTTTGATTTAAATAAATAAAATAGAATTTAAACTAAAACCAAATCATATATCCAAACATTCCGAACTGATTTCAAAACTTCTTAAACCAAAACCAAATCCTTTTACATCGAAAATCAATTTTCAATACCATTCTTAAACCTATTTCCAAAGGCTCAGAAATTGTTTCAGTTTTCTTAAATCAAAGTTTTAGAAAATATTTCAAACTTTTCCTAAAACATCATCAAGTGAAATTAGTTACTCAAAATTCAAATTTTTTTTAAATCCACTAAAACTCCTCCAAATCTGTTACTTAAATCAATTCCAAAAAATAAGAATTTCCATCTTTAAATCAACTTTAAAATATATTTCTTTTTTTTAAATAAATTACATTCAAAAAATAATAAATTTTCATATTAAAATAAGTTCAAACATAAATCATTTATCAATAATTCAATTCAAAGCATAATTCATTATTTTAAAAAATAACATTTCAAACAAAGTCTTGGATTTTATAGAAATTTCGGCAGCATCTCCCCTAAAATTTGGACTTTGCCACCCTTTTCAGGTACCAACCAAACCAATCCTCAACTCATTTCAAGACGTTCAAGCCCAAATCAGTCTTCTGAAATGAATATATTGCTCAACACACTAGTGAAAGAAACTCAGGTGCTATTATATAATATTTTTTCCCTTCCTATGTGTGCTATTTCTAAATAAATTTTGCATTGGTTGAGTGATTTTTATACCTTTTATTAATTTCTATCTCATAGAAGGTGTTCTCTAAGTTCTTGATGCATCTTCCTAATATGGAGAGAAGGTTATTCATGAATAATGTTGTTACCTCAAAGGGCAAAAAGAATTTGAATCCTGAATTTGATGAGGGGGGGTAATGATGCAAGTGGGCGTCACTCCAAGATTGCCAAGGTTGATGCAGCTTGATTTAAGTTGTGGAGTTGAGTTGCTGTGTGTAGGTATAGGTATGTTATATAGTATATGTATAAGTGTTTAGATAGGCTTATGATTCCAAGTGTATCTAAATGTAATCATGCTGGCTGGATACTATTTTGATTTGACTTTTTTGGATTGTGTCCAACAAGTAGGATTGTCAGGTCACGAGTCAAATAGTTCTATTGTCAACTCCTTCTGTTGTAATAGTGGCTTTGCTAGGGATTGAACACATTTTCAATGCTGTAGCCTATAGATTACATACTAGGATATGTAATCATACTTTGGAATTCTTCTTATCATAGGAGAGATAGCCATATGTAATTTTATATATCAATATATTAATAAAATACAGCATTTCTTATCTATTTTTTGTTTATTATTGTGCTACCCAATCCTTTCATGTCAAATAGTTATAGGTGTTAAATATAATACTTTATCTTTTCTCTCTTGTCCCTTACCAAACTGTGTGGATGGTTATATAAATAGTTTGTTGCTGTGGATCATAAGTTTTGTTCCCATGCTTTTTTGATTTACTTGTTTCTTATACAAAGTTAAGAATGTGGATTTCCTTTTGGTGATGAATGAGTGATAGTTCTTGAGTTTTATCTTTGAAGCTATTGTTTGCTTTAGCACATGTAATAAAGATGTCTCAGAATTTTGTTGATGCAAGAGAATATAGGAGAAATTCTTTGAAAAGAAAGCAAGCACAGAGGCATCATCAAAACGCAAGAGGTCGGTACTAGTTTGACGTTGATGGTATTTTTAATTTTTCCCCAACTTTGAATGATTTTATATCTATGAAAGTGTTTGTATTTTTTTCTGTGATATTTTAGAGATCCTCGATTTCTCGATGTCTGATCTCTCTCTGAATGACTATTTGGGTAAAGCTTATTTCTCTAACTAGATGTTTGTAGTTAATATTTATATTTCTAATAATTTATGTGTTTATTTTATATGTTTTTAATCTTTCTTTATATTTTTATTTTTTAGAAAAATTTAGTTGAAGTGTCCCAGAATCATAATAAGAATTCAAATTTTATATTGTCATGTATAATAATATTTTTAAATATTTTATTCTTGTCCAATTTTATTTTTATTAAATTATATTTTAACTTGTTTTGATTTAGAGGAGTGTTAGGGGACCAGCTACTTTTGTGATTTGTAGCCATCAAATAGCCATCAATGATGATTTTAATAATGTGAGATTGGTGTGAGATTTCATCCAATGGCTCACTTTTTTTTCGCTGATTACATGCTGGCCAAAATTTAATAAAGTTGCTAGTCCCCTAAACTTTTCTTTTGATTTATATATAATAACACATTCGTTTATTGATTTATTATTATTTTTTTATGTTACCATATCTAAAAGGTTTACTTTAACTACTACTAACATGGAGAATTCCTAATTAAACATATCACCAGACTCATGTTTTGGTCTCTTTTAATTTAATACCTCAATTAATATTTGTTAAATAAAAAAGTTATGCAAAAATTCTAAATGTCATTAAAAATAATTATAATAATTCTAAACAGTGACAAAAAGTGATTAAATTAGCTAACATAATCTTAAAATTGTTTAATTCTTGTTATTTACTTCGTTGAAAGTGATTAAAATAGTTAATAATTAATTCAACCCGAACAATTAATGGGGGTAATTAAATTAGTTAGCCTAAGCCTAACCAATTGCTGCATGTAATTGAAATAATTAATCCCATGTTTGTTCAGACAATTGTTTAGATCAATAAAGAGGTTTAACTTATATACTTATTTTGAACATACAGAACTACCAGAGGAGATTAAACTGTTTAATCAACATTTATTCTTGTCATAGAGATCGTGGAAAGTTTCCTACTTATGTGGCTGGATCTAGGTAATTAGTTAATTAATTAAGTTTTCTAGCTAACTGATGAGCAGATATTTCATACGCTTTTTGGCATCATTTTCTTATAGTTTTCATTATGTTTTGTTTAAGTTTTATTATATTTTCATAGGTTTTAGTACAAAATTCATATTTTTAGATTCTACTTTGAGTTTGTGTGTGTTTTATGATGATTTTAGGTAAATTCTGGCTGAAATTGAGGAGCTTTAGAAAATTCTGATTCAGAGACAGAGAAAGGATTGCAGAGGCTGTCAGATTCTGACCTTTATGCACTCGAAGGAGCATTTCTGAAGCTATAGAAGTCCAAATGGCGCGCTCGCAATGCTATGGAAAGCTAACATCCAGGGCTTTCCAGAAATATATAATAGTCTATACTTTGCTTTGGAAATGAACGCCCAAAACTGGCGTTCAGCGCGAGCTACCAATCCCACTCCTGGCGTTGAACCCCCAAAAGGGAGCAGCTGGCACCAAACACCCAAAAAGGGATCAAACTCAGTGTGCAACACCCCAAGAGGAGTCCTAGGACGTGGAGACACCATAAGCTCATCCCAAACACTCACCAAGTGGGCCTTAGAAGTGGATTTTCGCATTAAGAGTCCAGTTTACCTTAATTTTGTAATCTCAAGTCATTAGGTTATTATTTATAGGAGGAGATCACCCTTGTTTCGGATATTCTTCCCCCACTTTTACTTTCAAAGATTATTGTACAGTATGAGTCACTAACCTCCTAGGTTAAGGTTAGGAGCTCTGCTGATTCTTATGGATTAATAATATCATTGTTCTATCTCAATCTATGCTTAATTCCATTCTAAGATGTATCTTCGTTCTTCATCCTAATGAATTAGGAGTGTAACTTGACTATCATCCGTATTCTACATGGGTTCTTGCGAGTCCTTGACGGGATAGTATTGAACTACAAGCTTGACTATACATCTCTTAGACGACTAATCCACGACTTTGTTGGGGGACTTGGAGACATCAGTTCAGCCGAGGTATGAGGCGATTAGGGCCTTTGTAATATAGGCTAGAATCAATGGAGCAGCGTTCTCTGATCTAGAAGATCCGACCTTATCTGTGGTGTTTTGAGTAGGATCACAAAGGGAATGGACTGCTAGAGCTTCACCCCCGTTCAAATTGGATGACTACTGACCTGGCGTTAGTCACTTATAGCCTGCCATGGAATGAATCATTAGAAGTTGAAGTAGACATTGAGAAAAGTTGATCCAGAAGGAGGAAGCATCTCCAAAGCCTCAACCATTCTCTCATTACTAATTTCACATCAATTAAGTAACTCTATCTTTATTCTGTTTTTATGCGCTTTTTACAACAACTATATTTTCTATCTGCCTAACTAAGATCTACAAGATAGCCATTGCTTGTTAAAACCAACAATCTTCGTGGGATCGACCCTCACTCACCTGAGGTCTTTTTTGGACGACCCGGTGCATTTGCCGGTCTATCTGTGTGAATATTACGGAGTCAATTTCATGCACCAGGTTTTTGGCGCCGTTGCCGGGGATTGTTCGAGTCTGACAAACTACTAGACTATGTTGTTGCTTAGATTAGGTATTCTTTATGGTTTATTTGCTCTTTTGTTTGTGTCTTTTGTTAATCTTTAGTAATCTTTGTCTTTTGTTTGAGTCTTGTGTCAGTTTTTAAGTTTGGTGTCCCCTTTGTTTTTATCTTTTTCTTTAAATTTTTGAAGGTGTTCTTATTTTTCCTTCTTCATATTTGAATTGTTCTTAGTGAATTTTCTTGGTTGATTTTAAAAATTTTAAGTTTGGTATCTTTTAGTTGTTTTTCCTTTCATTTTCGAAAATTAGTGTCATTTGATCCAAAACTTTTTAAGTTTGGTGTCTCTTTGTGTTCTTCTTTTCTTAAATTTTTTAAAAGTGTTCTTGAGTGTTCTTCATTGTGTTCGAATTGTTATTGGTCCTTTTCTTTGTTTGATCTTAAAATTTTTAAATTTTGTGTCTTTTTGTGTTTGTCCTCCAAAAATTTCAAAAATCTTGTCCTTAGATTTCAAAAAATTTTAAGTTTGGTGTCTTTTAATGTTTATCTTTGTAATTTTTCAAATTTCAAAAATTCGAAATTCAAATTTTAAACTTTCTTGTTATCTTTTCAAATCTTTATCTTATCTTTTTCTTTAAATTCAAAATTTTATCTTATCTTGTTTTAAATTCAAATTTTAAAATTCAAATTTCAAATTCTTATCTTATCTTAATTCAAATTCAATTTTCAAGCTTCAAGATTTCAAAATTCAAAATTTCAAAATTCAAAATTTCAAAATTCAAATTTCAAATTTTCAAAATTCAAAATTTTCAAATTTCAAATTTTAAAATAAAATATTTTCAAATCTTTCACATCTTATCTTTCTTTGTTTGACTTTTTCTTTCCAATATTTAAATTTCAAGATCTTCTTTTGACTTTCTCTTTTTAATTTCAAATTTTCAAAATCAAATCTTCTATTCTATTTCCAAATCTTGTTAGTGAGTTAGTTACTTGTTTTATCTTATTTTAATTTGAAAAGTTTGGTGTCTCTTAATTCTTTTCTCTTCCCTCTTTTTCAAAACCTTCTAACTATTTTTTCTTTCCTCTTTTTCAAAAATCTTCTACCCTCTTTCCCTCTCATCTTTGAAAATCCTTCAGCTAATTCTCTCTTTATTTTTGAAAAAAAATTCTTTCTTTTCTCTTCTTAAAATCAAATCTTTTGTCTTAATTTTAAAATATTATCTTATCTTGTTGGATTTTTCCTTTTTAAATTTAATTTTTCAAATCTTTGATTGACTCTTTCTTTTTAAATTTCAAAAATTTTCAAAATCAAATTTTTTACTTTATTTTCAAATCTTTTTAATTAATTTATTTGCTTTATCTTGTTTTAATTTTAAGTTTGGTGTTTCAGTGGTCTTTCTTTCTTTCATATTTGAATTTCAAAATCGTTAATTGACTTTTTTTTTAATTTTCAAAATTTATAAATTAATTCTTTTCCATCTTTTATTTATTTTTGAAATTAATTCAAAAAAATTATTTTAATTCCTGTTTCTTTTTGGGTATCTCATTGGTAGTTCTCTAGACTGTGACATAGAGACTCTCACTTTTTATTGTCTCTTGTTTGTGCAGGAACACTGGAATCACTATGGATCTAGAGGAAGAGGCACAACCAAAAAGGACCTTGGGATCTTATACAGCCCCACTCCTGACTTCTATGGAAGCAGCATTAGCATACCTCCTATTGGAGTTGCTCATTTTGAGCTCAACCCACAGTTAATCACTCTAGTGCAGCAGAACTGTCAGTTTCAGGAACTTCCACAAGAGGAGCCCATAGAATTTCTTGCTGAATTATTGCAGATAGTTGACACAGTAAGAACTAGCGAAGTAGATCAGGATGTCTACAGGCTATTGCTCTTTCCATTTGTTGTAAAAGGCCAAGCAAAGAGGTGGTTAGACACTCAGCCCAAATCAAGCTTGAACACATGGAATAAGCTGGTGGAAAAGTTTTTGAATCAATACTTTCCCCCAATGAAGCTAACCCAGCTAAGACTAGACATTCAAGAAGATGATGAATCCTTTTATGATGCTTGGGGAGGTACAGGATGATGCTACAGAAATTCCCTACTGAAATATTTTTAGAATGGGTAAAGTTAGACATCTTCTATTACAGACTCACAGATATGGCTAAGATGTCCTTAGACTATTTAGCTGGTGGTTCAATCCACATGAGAAAGACAATTGAAGAAGCTCAAGAACTCATTGAGGCAGTTGCCAGCAATCAGCATCTGTACTCATTTAGTGAGACTTCAATGAAGGGAGAGGTTAAGATAGTGTCCACTAAATCAGACTCTCCTAAGCAAAGTGAGTCGTTAACCCAGCAGCTGCACTTTTTCACACAACAAATGCTAAGCTTGCAAGAAGTAGTGCAAAAGACCCGAGCCTCCAACAAGAATATGGAAGCACGGTTGAACCATGCTAAACAGCTCTTGTCTGAACAGATAAGAGAAGAGTGTCAATCTATTCGATTAGGGAGTACCCTGACCACCCTGCCTCAGAACTGTAAGAAGAAGGAAGAGGAATAAATGGTAGAAGATGAACAAACTGCAGCCTAAGGTATCATCAGGGGCGTTGAATGCCCAGAAAGGGATGGCATGGGCATCCAATGCCCAGAAGGGGGCAGCCCAGCCGTTGAACGCCAATCTAGGGGAGGCCAGACATATGTAAGTGCTGGGAACACCTCTCCTAAGCAAGTTGGTAGTCCTTCTATAGGTACTATGAACACTCACCCTGCACCACTCATGGCCCTTGAGTACAAGGCCAATTTAACATACCCTCAAAGACTCTAGAAAGCAGAAAAGGATATGCAATTTGCCAATTTCTTAGAAGCTTTCAAGAAGCTAGAGATCAAAATTCCCTTTGCAGAGGCTCTTGACCAAATGCCTTCATATGCTAAGTTCATGAAGGAAATACTGAATAACAACAGGGATTGGAGGGAAGTAGAGACAATAGCTCTTACTAAGGAGTGCAGTGTAGTCATTCAGAGGAACCTTCCTCAGAAACTTCAGAAACCCCCTAACACTCTTCCTACAAATACATAAGTGAATCCAAGAGAAGAGTGTAAGGCCCTCATTAATACCAAGGAGGCTGAACCTAAGATGGTACACACTGTTGAGGAACTAAATGAAGAAGAAACTCAAGAAGAGGCTGGAAACACACTGTTACACGACCCTCTTTTGGGAAGAAAGCCTGAAGTACTACACCCTCACAAGACCCAAAAGAAGACCAAGGACGAGCAATGCTCACAGTCCTTAGAAGGCTCTCAGAAGCTGCAAATCAATATTCCTTTTGCTGATGATTTGGAGCAATGGTCTCTATCTACTAGAAGAAACCTCTCTGATGCTTAGAGAGGCAAATTGCTGCTGAGGTTATAGAAGGATTACATGATTATCAAGGTCCTGAAACCTCCACTACCCCCTGACAAATTAGGTACTTCCATGCAGAGTACAATACTGAAGCCTCATCCCTTGGTGAAAACTCATACAGTTTTCCCAGACATCAAACTTAAGTTTGGTGTTGGGCAGTCACCACTCACCAAGGAGGAAGGTCCCAAGAGAAATATGCATAAGGGATGGAGAAACACTACAACCCCTACCCTAATAAGCTAGGAAAATCAAGCTAATAACAATAAAAGAAAGCTTGTTAGGAGGAATTCAAATATGAGGGCACTGATCTCCTTCTTTTCTCCCTTGGAGTCATTTCTACTAACCAACTGGAAGAAGAGGAAGAAAGTCAACAATCAAGTGTCAAGCTAATGAAATTAAAGAAGCGCTTGTTGGGGGGCAACCCAACCATGAGTAGAGTACTTCTATTTTTATTTCTTCTATTTACTTTCAATTGAGTTTATTTTAGTTTATTTTCAAAATTTTTCCTTGCTTTTTAGTGTTTGTGATCATGTGCATTACTTAGAATAGAGACATTCAGAGATGGAAACAGAACACCCTGGAGTAAGTCCCTTGCTGGCATTGAACGCCAGCCAAGGAGGAAAGAGGGGCGTTCAACGCCCCAAAGGGGTAAGAAAGCTGGTGTTGAAAGCCACATAGGGAGTCCCTAATGGGCGTTCAACACCCAAGGAGGAGTAGTATTGTTAGCGTTGAACGCCAAGGGGGGAGTCCCTAATGGGCGTTTGGTGCACGAAATTGTGATCATCAATGGCGCCATCAACATGGTACGCTCATTGCAATCTCAACTCTTCATCACAACTCCGCACAACTAACCAGCAAGTGCACTGGGTCGTCCAAGTAATAAACCTTACGCGAGTAAGGGTCGATCCCATGGAGATTGTTGGTATGAAGCAAGCTATGGTCACCTTGTAAATCTTAGTCAGGCAGACTCAAATGGGTATAGATGATGAATAAAACATAAAGATAAAGATAGAGGTACTTATGTATATCATTGGTGAGAGCTTCAGATAAGCGCATGAAGATGCCTTCCCTTCCGTCTCTCTGCTTTCCTACTGTCTTCATCCAATCCTTCTTACTCCTTTCCATGGCAAGCTTATGCAAGGGTTTCACCGTTGTCAGTGGCTACCTCCCATCCTCTCAGTAGAAATGTTCAACGCACCCTGTCACGGCAGGGCTATCCATCTGTCGGTTCTCGATCAGGCCGGAATAGAATCCATTGATTCTTTTGCGTCTGTCACTAACACCCCGCCTTTAGGAGTTTGAAGCACGTCACAGTCATTCAATCATTGAATCCTACTCAGAATACCACAGACAAGGTTAGACCTTCCGGATTCTCTTGAATGCCGCCATCAGTTCTTGCCTATACCACGAAGACTCTGATCTCACGGAATGGCTGGCTCGTTTGTCAGGCGAGCACTCGGTTGTCAGGCGATCAACCATGCATCGTGTATCAGGAATCCAAGAGATATTCACCCAATCTAAGGTAGAACGGTGGTGGTTGTCAGTCACACGTTCATAGGTGAGAATGATGATGAGTGTCACGGATCATCACATTCATCAAGTTGAAGAACAAGTGATATCTTGGACAAAGAATAAGCGGAATTGAATAGAAGAACAATAGTAATTGCATTAATACTCGAGGTACAGCAGAGCTCCACACCTTAATCTATGGTGTGTAGAAACTCCACCGTTGAAAATACATAAGAACAAGGTCTAGGCATGGCCGAATGGCCAGCCTCCCAAAGTGAGTTCAATCATAAAAACATGATCAAAAGGCTCCCAAATACAATAGTAAAAGGTCCTATATATAGAGAACTAGTAGCCTAGGGTGTACAGAGATGAGTAAATGACATAAAAATCCACTTCCGGGCCCACTTGGTGTGTGCTTGGGCTGAGCAATGAAGCATTTTCGTGTAGAGACTCTTCTTGGAGTTAAACGCCAGCTTTTGTGCCAGTTTGGGCGTTTAACTCCCATTTTGGTGCCAGTTCCGGCGTTTAACGCTGGGAATTCTGAGGGTGACTTTGAACGCCGGTTTGGGCCATCAAATCTTGGGCAAAGTATGGACTATTATATATTGCTGGAAATCCCAGGATGTCTACTTTCCAACGCCGTTGAGAGCGCACCAATTGGGCTTCTGTAGCTCCATAAAATCCACTTCGAGTGCAGGGAGGTCAGAATCCAACAGCATCTGTAGTCCTTTTCAGTCTCTGAATCAGATTTTTGCTCAGGTCCCTCAATTTCAGCCAGAAAATACCTGAAATCACAGAAAAACACACAAACTCATAGTAAAGTCCAGAAAAGTGAATTTTAACTAAAAACTAATAAAAATATACTAAAAACTAACTAGATCATACTAAAAACATACTAAAAACAATGCCAAAAAGCGTACAAATTATCCGCTCATCACAACACCAAACTTAAATTGTTGCTTGTCCTCAAGAAACTGAAGATCAAATAAGATAAAAAGAAGAGAATATGCAATGAATTCCAAAAACATCTATGAAGATCAGTATTAATTAGATGAGTGGGGCTTTTAGCTTTTTGCCTCTGAATAGTATTGGCATCTCACTCTATCCTTTGAAATTCAGAATGATTGGCTTCTTTAGGAACTCAGAATCCAGATAGTGTCATTGATTCTCCTAGTTAAGTATGATGATTCTTGAACACAGCTACTTATTGAGTCTTGGCCGTGGCCCAAAGCACTCTGTCTTCCAGTATTACCACCGGATACATACATGCCACAGACACATAATTGGGTGAACCTTTTCAGATTGTGACTCAGCTTTGCTAGAGTCCCCAACTAGAGGTGTCCAGGGTTCTTAAGCACACTCTTTTTGCCTTGGATCACAACTTTATTTCTTTCTTTTTTTTCTTTCTTTTTCTCTTTCTTTTTCGTTTTTTTTTTCGTATTCACTGCTTTTTCTTGCTTCAAGAATCATTTTTATGATTTTTCAGATCCTCAGTAACATGTCTCCTTTTTCATCATTCTTTCAAGAGCCAACATTCATGAACGACAAATTCAAAAGACATATGCACTGTTTATGCATACATTCAGAGAACAAAAGTGTTGCCACCACATCAAAATAATTAAACTGTTATAAAATTCAAAATTCATGCAATTCTTATCTTTTTCAATTAAGAACATTGTTTATTTAAGAAAGGTGATGGATTCATAGGACATTTATAACTTTAAGGCATAGACACTAAGACACTAATGATCATAAGACACAAACATAGATAAACATAAGCATGAAAATTCGAAAAACAAGAAAATAAAGAACAAGGAGATTAAAGAACGAGTCCACCTCAGTGATGGCCGCTTGTTCTTCCTCTTGAAGGTCTTATGGAGTGCTTGAGCTCCTCAATGTCTCTTCCTTGTCTTTGTTGCTCCTCTCTCATGATTCTTTGATCTTCTCTAATTTCATGGAGGATGATGGAGTGTTCTTGATGCTCCACCCTTAGTTGTCCCATGTTGGAACTCAATTCTCCTAGGGAGGTGTTTAGTTGCTCCCAATAGTTTTGTGGAGGAAAGTGCATCCCTTGAGGCATCTCAGGGATCTCATGATGAGAGGGGTCTCTTGTTTGCTCCATCCTCTTCTTAGTGATGGGCTTGTCCTCATCAATGGGGATGTCTCCCTCTATGTCAATTCCCACTGAATAACAGTGGTGACAAATGAGGTGAGGAAAGGCTAACCTTGCTAAGGTAGAGGACTTGTCCGCCACCTTATAAAGTTCTCGGGCTATAACCTCATGAACTTCCACTTCTTCTCCAATCATGATGTTATGAATCAAGATGGCCCGGTCTAGAGTAACTTCGGACCGGTTGCTAGTGGGAATGATTGAGCGTTGGATAAACTCCAACCATCCTCTAGCCACGGGCTTGAGGTCATGCCTTCTCAATTGAACCGGCTTCCCTCTTGAATCTCTCTTCCATTGGGCGCCCTCTTCACAAATGTCAGTGAGGACTTGGTCCAAACTTTGATCAAAGTTGACCCTTCTAGTGTAAGGATGTTCATCTCCTTGCATCATGGGCAAGTTGAATGTCAACCTCACATTTTCCGGACTAAAATCTAAGTATTTCCCCCGAACCATAGTAAACCAATTCTTTGGATCCGGGTTCACACTTTGATCATGGTTCTTGGTGATCCATGCATTGGCATAGAACTCTTGAACCATTAAGATTCCGACTTGTTGAATGGGGTTGGTGAGAACTTCCCAACCTCTTCTTCGGATCTCATGTCGGATCTCCGGATATTCACTCTTTTTGAGTGAGAAAGGGACCTCAGGGATCACCTTCTTCAAGGCCACAACTTCATAGAAGTGGTCTTGATGCACCCTTGAGATGAATCTCTCCATCTCCCATGACTCAGAGGTGGAAGCTTTTGCCTTCCCTTTCCTCTTTCTAGAGGTTTCTCCGGCCTTAGATGCCATAAATGGTTATGGAAAAACAAAAAGCAATGCTTTTACCACACCAAACTTAAAAGGTTTGCTCGTCCTCGAGCAAAAGAAGAAAAAAGAGAGTAGAAGAAGAAGAAATGAGGAAGAAGGGAATGGCTTTGTGAAGGATGGATGTGAGTGGTGAAGAGAAAGATGGGATTTGATAGGTGAAGGGTTTTTGGGGAAGAGGTATTGAGGTGATTGGTGAATGGGTGAAGAAGAGAGAGAGTGGTGGGGTTGGTGGGGATCCTGTGGGGTCCACAGATCCTGAGGTGTCAAGGAAAAGTCATCCCTGCACCAAATGGCATGCAAAATCACGTTTTGAGCCAATTTTGGCGTTAAACGCCGGGCTGGTGCCCCTTTCTGGCGTTTAACGCCAGGTTCTTGCCCTTTCCTGGCGTTTAACGTCAGTCTGGTGCCCCTTTCTGGCGTTAAACGCCCAGAATGGTGCCAGACTGGGCGTTAAACGCCCACCTGCTAACCTTATTGGCGTTTAAACGCCAGTAGGTTCTTCCTCCAGGGTGTGCTATTTTTCTTCCTGTTTTTCATTCTGTTTTTTTGCTTTTTCAATTGATTTTGTGACTTCTCATGATCATCAACCTACAAAATAAAATAAAATAACAAAAGAAAATAGATAAAATATAACATTGGGTTGCCTCCCAACAAGCGCTTCTTTAATGTCAGTAGCTTGACAGAGGGCTCTCATGGAGCCTCACAGATACTCAGAGCAATGTTGGAACCTCCCAACACCAAACTTAGAGTTTGAATGTGGGGGTTCAACACCAAACTTAGAGTTTGGTTGTGGCCTCCCAATACCAAACTTAGAGTTTGACTGTGGGGGCTCTGCTTGACTCTGATTTGAGAGAAGCTCTTCATGCTTCCTCTCCATGGTGACAGAGGGACATCCTTGAGCCTTGAACACAAAGGATTTTTCATTCACTTGAATGATCAGTTCACCTCCATCAACATCAATCACAGCCTTTGCTGTGGCTAGGAAGGGTCTGCCAAGGATGATGGTTTCATCCATGCACTTCCCAGTCTCTAGGACTATGAAATCAGCAGGGATGTAATGGTCTTCAATCTTCACCAAAACATCCTCTACAAGTCCATGAGCTTGTTTTCTTGAATTGTCTGCCATCTCTAGTGAGATTCTTGCAGCTTGCACCTCAAAGATCCCTAGCTTCTCCATTACAGAGAGAGGCATGAGGTTTACACTTGATCCTAAGTCACACAGGGCCTTCTTGAAGGTCATGGTGCCTATGGTACAAGGTATGGAAAACTTCCCAGGATCTTGTCTCTTTTGAAGTAATTTCTGCCTAGACAAGTCTTCCAGTTCTTTGGTGAGCAAAGGGGATTCATCCTCCCAAGTCTCATTTCCAAATAACTTGTCATTTAGCTTCATGATTGCTCCAAGGTATTTAGCAACTTGCTCTTCAGTGACATACTCATCCTCTTCAGAGGAAGAATACTCATCAGAGCTCATGAAAGGCAGAAGTAAGTCCAATGGAATCTCTATGGTCTCATTTTGAGCCTCAGATTCCCATGGTTCCTCATTGGGGAACTCAGTGGAGGTCAGTGCACGCCCATTGAGGTCTTCCTCAGTGGCGTTCACTTCCTCTCCTTCCTCTCCAAATTCGGCCATGTTTATGGCCTTGCACTCTCCTTTTGGATTTTCTTCTGTGTTGCTTGGAAGAGTACTTGGAGGGAGTTCAGTAACTTTCTTGCTCAGCTGTCCCACTTGTGCCTCCAAATTCCTAATGGAAGACCTTGTTTCAGTCATGAAACTTTGGGTGGTTTTGATTAGATCAGAGACCATGGTTGCTAAGTCAGACGTATTCTGCTTAGAATTCTTTGTCTGTTGCTGAGAAGATGATGGAAAAGGCTTGCCATTGCTAAACCTGTTTCTTCCACCATTATTGTTGTTGAAACCTTGTTGAGGTCTCTCTTGATTCTTCCATGAGAAATTTGGATGATTTCTCCATGAAGAATTATAGGTGTTTCCATAGGGTTCTCCTAGGTAATTCACCTCTTCCATTGAAGGGTTCTCAGGATCATAAGCTTCTTCTTCAGATGAAGCATCCTTAGTACTGTTTGGTGCATTTTGCATTCCAGACAGACTTTGAGAAATCAAATTGACTTGTTGAGTCAATATCTTATTCTGAGCCAATATGGCATTCAGAGTGTCAATCTCAAGAACTCCTTTCTTCTGATTAGTCCCATTGTTCAAAGGATTCCTTTCAGAAGTGTACATGAATTGGTTATTTGCAACCATTTCAATTAGTTCTTGAGCCTCTGTAGGCGTCTTCTTCAGATGAAGAGATCCTCCAGCAGAGCTATCCAAAGACATCTTGGATAGTTCAGAGAGACCATCATAGAAAATACCTATGATGCTCCATTCAGAAAGCATGTCAGAAGGACATTTTCTGATCAATTGTTTGTATCTTTCCCAAGCTTCATAGAGGGATTCTCCATCCTTCTGTCTGAAGGTTTGGACTTCCACTCTAAGCTTACTCAATTTTTGAGGTGGAAAGAACTTTGCCAAGAAGGCATTGACTAGCTTTTCCCAAGAGTCCAGGCTTTCTTTAGGTTGAGAGTCCAACCATGTTCTAGCTCTGTCTCTTACAGCAAAAGGGAATAGCATTAGTCTGTAGACCTCAGGGTCAACCCCATTAGTCTTGACAGTGTCACAAATTTGCAAGAATTCAGCTAAGAACTGATGAGGATCTTCCAATGGAAGTCCATGGAACTTGCAATTCTGTTGCATTAGAGAAACTAATTGAGGCTTAAGCTCAAAGTTGTTTGCTCCAATGGCAGGGATAGAGATGCTTCTCCCATAGAAGTCGGGAGTAGGTGCAGTAAAGTCACCCAGCACCTTCCTTGCATTGTTGGCATTGTTGTTATTTTCGGCTGCCATGGGTTCTTCTTCTTTGAAGAAGTCGATTAGGTTCTCTACAGAGAGTTGTGCCTTAGCTTCTCTTAGCTTGCGCTTCAAGGTCCTTTCAGGTTCAGGGTCAGCTTCAACAAGAATGCCTTTGTCTTTGTTCCTGCTCATATGAAGGAGAAGAGAACAAGAAAATATGGAATCCTCTATGTCACAGTATAGAGATTCCTTGAGGTGTCAGAGGAACAGAAAATTAGAAGGAAGAAATAGAGAATTCGAACTTAGTGGGATATAGTTCGAATTGTGCACTGAGGAGGAGTGGTACTCCATAAATAGAAGGATGTGAGAAGAGAGGAAGAACTTTCGAAAATTAAATTAAAAAGATTTAAAAACATTTTGAACAACTTTAATTTGATTTTCGAAAATCAAGAGTGAGAAAGAGATCAAGTAATTTTTGAAAAAGATTTTGAAATTAGAAATTAAAAAGATATGATTGAAAACTATTTTGAAAAAGATGTGATTAAAAAGATATGATTGAAAAGTTATGCTTTTTTTTTTAAAAAGATGTGATTGAGAAGATATGATTTGAAAAACAATTTTAAAAAGATTTGATTTTAAAAATTAATGACTTGCCTAACAAGAAAAGATATGATTCAAACATTAAACCTTTCTCAACAGAAAAGGCAACAAATTTGAGATGTTCAATCAAATCATTAATTGTTAGTAAGTATCTTTGAAAAAGGAAAGAAATTGATTTTGAAAAAGATTTGATTGAAAAGATTTGATTTGAAAAAGATTTGATTTTGAAAAACTTTGAAAACTTGGAAAAAAAATTGATTTGAAAACAAAATCTTCCCTCTTGTGCCATCCTGGCGTTAAACGCCCAGAATGGTGCACATTCTGGCGTTTAACGCCCAGTGCACTACCTTTTTGGGCGTTAAACGCCTAACCAGGCACCCTGGCTGGCGTTTAAACGCCAGTCTGTCCTTCTTCACTGGGCGTTTTGAACGCCCAGCTTTTTTTGTGTAATTCCTCTGCTGCATGTTTTGAATCTTCAGTTCCCTGTACTATTGACTTGAAAATAGAACCAAGATCACATAAACAATGCATGCAAGACACCAAACTTAAATTTAGACATTGGACTCAAACAAGAAACATAAAATATTTTTGGTTTTTATGATTTTGTAATTTTTTTTGTGTGCTTTTTTCGAAAATTATATGGAAATAGAAAATAAAAGTTTCAGAATTCTTGATTTGGATTCCAGGAATCATTGCAATGCTAGTCTAAGACTCCGGTCCAGGAATTAGACATGGCTTCACAGCCAGCCAAGCTTTCAAAGAAAGCTTCGGTCCAAAACACTAGACATGGCCAATGGCCAGCCAAGCCTTAGCAGATCATTGCTCCAATAGCAAGATTGATAGAAATCAACAAGCTATTGTGATGATCAGTTGAAACCTCGGTCCAATAAGATAAGACATGGCTTCTCAGCCAGCCAGATTTTAACAGATCATCATGAAACTCTAGAATTCATTCTTAAGAACTCTGAAGAAAAATACCTAATCTAAGCAACAAGATGAACCGTCAGTTGTCCATACCCAAAACAATCCCCGGCAACGGCGCCAAAAACTTGGTGCACGAAATTGTGATCATCAATGGCGCCATCAACATGGTACGCTCATTGCAATCTCAACTCTTCATCACAACTCCGCACAACTAACCAGCAAGTGCACTGGGTCGTCCAAGTAATAAACCTTACGCGAGTAAGGGTCGATCCCACGGAGATTGTTGGTATGAAGCAAGCTATGGTCACCTTGTAAATCTTAGTCAGGCAGACTCAAATGGGTATAGATGATGAATAAAACATAAAGATAAAGATAGAGGTACTTATGTATATCATTGGTGAGAGCTTCAGATAAGCGCATGAAGATGCCTTCCCTTCCGTCTCTCTGCTTTCCTACTGTCTTCATCCAATCCTTCTTACTCCTTTCCATGGCAAGCTTATGCAAGGGTTTCACCGTTGTCAGTGGCTACCTCCCATCCTCTCAGTGGAAATGTTCAACGCACCCTGTCACGGCACGGCTATCCATCTGTCGGTTCTCGATCAGGCCGGAATAGAATCCATTGATTCTTTTGCGTCTGTCACTAACGCCCCGCCTTCAGGAGTTTGAAGCACGTCACAGTCATTCAATCATTGAATCCTACTCAGAATACCACAGACAAGGTTAGACCTTCCGGATTCTCTTGAATGCCGCCATCAGTTCTTGCCTATACCACGAAGACTCTGATCTCACGGAATGGCTGGCTCGTTTGTCAGGCGAGCACTCGGTTGTCAGGCGATCAACCATGCATCGTGTATCAGGAATCCAAGAGATATTCACCCAATCTAAGGTAGAACGGAGGTGGTTGTCAGTCACACGTTCATAGGTGAGAATGATGATGAGTGTCACGGATCATCACATTCATCAAGTTGAAGAACAAGTGATATCTTGGACAAAGAATAAGCGGAATTGAATAGAAGAACAATAGTAATTGCATTAATACTCGAGGTACAGCAGAGCTCCACACCTTAATCTATGGTGTGTAGAAACTCCACCGTTGAAAATACATAAGAACAAGGTCTAGGCATGGCCGAATGGCCAGCCTCCCAAAGTGAGTTCAATCATAAAAACATGATCAAAAGGCTCCCAAATACAATAGTAAAAGGTCCTATATATAGAGAACTAGTAGCCTAGGGTGTACAGAGATGAGTAAATGACATAAAAATCCACTTCCGGGCCCACTTGGTGTGTGCTTGGGCTGAGCAATGAAGCATTTTCGTGTAGAGACTCTTCTTGGAGTTAAACGCCAGCTTTTGTGCCAGTTTGGGCGTTTAACTCCCATTTTGGTGCCAGTTCCGGCGTTTAACGCTGGGAATTCTGAGGGTGACTTTGAACGCCGGTTTGGGCCATCAAATCTTGGGCAAAGTATGGACTATCATATATTGCTGAAAAGCCCAGGATGTCTACTTTCCAACGCCGTTGAGAGAGCACCAATTGGGTTTCTGTAGCTCCAGAAAATCCACTTTGAGTGCAGGGAGGTCAGAATCCAACAGCATCTGCAGTCCTTTTCAGTCTCTGAATCAGATTTTTGCTCAGGTCCCTCAATTTCAGCCAGAAAATACCTGAAATCACAGAAAAATACACAAACTCATAGTAAAGTCCAGAAAAGTGAATTTTAACTAAAAACTAATAAAAATATACTAAAAACTAACTAGATCATACTAAAAACATACTAAAAATAATGCCAAAAAGCGTACAAATTATCCGCTCATCAGCGTTCAACGCCCAAAGAGGAGCAAAGGCCTGGCGTTGAACTCAAGGATGGAGGCCCAGGAGCAGAGGCTGGGCATTCAACACTCACAAGGGGGCAGGGAATTCGAATTTCCTAGCCTCTTAAGACCAGTGGGTCCCACAGAATCTCCACCTACCCATTGATTAACCCCAATTTTGTGGTTTATCTTGTGTTTATTTTGGGGGATTTTATCACCTTTTTCCATATTTATTCAATGAAATAGCATGGTTTTGTAATTCTCCTTGAAATTGTGCTTAAGTGTAAAAATATGCTTTTTAGGCCTAAAATTGGTAATTTTTATTCACCTTTGATTCCACTAGATGCCTTGATATTTTTG
Organism: Arachis stenosperma; assembly: GCF_014773155.1. Taxonomy (NCBI): domain Eukaryota; kingdom Viridiplantae; phylum Streptophyta; class Magnoliopsida; order Fabales; family Fabaceae; genus Arachis; species Arachis stenosperma. The sequence continues at coordinate 30,106,569 of NC_080380.1, read as the reverse complement.
TTGGTGAATTCAGGTTAAAAAGGCTAGGAATGGATCAAAGGAGTGAAGAGAAAAGCATGCAAAGTGGAAAACTGATGGAAAAACAAGGATTTAGAGTGCATTCATGGATGTGCACGCGTCACAGACCTAACACTCACACCTCCCCTTCCCTCCCTCTATCTCCACCTCTTTCTTCTTCTTCTTCTACACTCTCCTTCCTAATTGTTCATATTTTCTCGAGGATGAGCAAAACTCTTAAGTTTGGTGTTGCAAAAGCTTTACTTTTTTACTTCTACCACTCCTAAGTATGGCACCAAAGACTAGTGAAACCTCAAGGAAGAGGAAGGAAAGGCACTTGCCTCCGTTTTCCTCACCTCATATGTCACCTATGCAATTCATCAGGAATTGTCATAGAAGGGGACATCCCCATTGAAGAGGAAAAGCCCATCACTAAAAGAAGAATGTAGCATATTAGAGAGCCTACACATGCACCTCAACAAGAGCATGTGGACCTGCCTCAACAAGAAATCCCTGATATGCCTCAAGGGATGTACTTTTCTCCCTAAAATTATTGGGATCAACTGAATACTTCTTTAGGAGAATTAAGCTCCAACATAGATCAGTTGAGGATGGAACACCAAGAGAACATTCCACCATCCTCTATGAAATCAGAGAATATCAAAGAGTTATGAGGGAGGAACAACAGAGATAGGGGAGTGACATAGAAGAAATCAAGCACTCCATTGGATCCCAAAGAGGAAGCAGCAACCGTCGTCATTAAGGTGGTGACATTCTATACTCCCCTTCGTTTATGTTAATTTTTCTGTTTTCCATTGTATTTCATTATCTGTTTCCTATTTATAGTGCAAGATCATATTTATTTATGTCTTAAAGTTATGAAATATTCTATGCATCTCTCACCATACTTAAAAGAAAAAATTTTATTTGAAAAAAGAATAGGGAGATACTTGAATTTCGAGTTATATCATAAGAATAATTCAATTATGTTGATGTGGTGGCATTGCTTTTATTTTCCAAATGCATGAATGAACAGTGCATGTTTGATGTTAGAGTAAAGAATGTTGGTTTTTGAAAGAATGATGGAAAAGGAGAAGTATTATTAGTAATCTGAAAAATCCAAAAAAAAAGCAGCAAAAAGAAAGAAAAAGAAAAAGAAAGAAGCGAAAAAAAAAGAGAGCAAATAAAAAAAAAGAAGAAGAAAAAGCTAATAGCTCTTTAAACCAAAAGACAAGAGCAGAAAAAGCCAATAGCTCTTAAAACCAAAAGGCAAGAGCAAGGATCCAACGCTTTGAGCATTAATGGTTAGGAGGGCTTAAAAGAAACCAAAATCTTGGCCTAAACTGTTTAAATGAGATGCTTCTCTAACTATATGCTTGTGGTGTGAATGCATCAAGTGAAAAGCTTGAGACTGAGTAGTTAAAGTCATGATCCAAAGTAAAACAGTGTGCTTAAGAACTCTGGACACCACTGGCTGGGGATTCTAGCAAAGCTGAATCACAATCCTAAGGGCTTCACCCAGTTAAGTGTCTGTGGCGTTTATGTATCCAGTGGTAATATTGGAAAACAAAGCGCTTAGGGTCACAGCCAAGACTCAAAAGAAGTTGTGTTCAAGAATAAGAAAGAACTAAACTAGGAGAATAAATAATATCATATGGATTCTAAGCTCCTAAAGATGCCAATTATTCTGACCTTCAAAGGAAGTGAGATTCCAAAACTATTCAAAAGTGAATAGCCACTAGTCCCGCTCATCTAATTGAAAACTGAGCTTCATTGAAAACTCTGATATTTATTGTATCCTTCTCTTCTTTTTAATCTTACTTTATTTTTGGTTGCTTGGGGACAATCAACAGTTTAACTTTGGTGTTTTGATGAGCGGATATTTTATACGCTTTTTGGCATCATTTTCATATAGTTTCATTATGTTTTGTTTAAGTTTTATTATATTTTCATAGGTTTTAGTGAGAAATTCATATTTTTGGATTCTACTTTGAGTTTGTGTGTTTTATGATGATTTCAGGTAAATTCTGGCTGAAATTGAGGAGCTTTGAAAAAGTCTGATTCAGAGATAGAGAAAGGACTGCAGATGCTGTCAGATTCTGACCTCCATGAACTCGAAGGAGCATTACTGGAGCTACAGAAGTCCAAATGGTGTACTCGCTATGCTATGAAAAGCTAACATCCAGAGCTTTCCAGAAATATATAATAGTTTATACTTTGCTCTGGAAATGAAGGCCCAAAACTGGCGTTCAACGCTAGCAACCAAACCCATTCCTGGCGTTGAACGCCCAAAAGGGAGCAGCTGGCGCCCAACGTCCAAAAAGAGATCAAACTCAGTGTCCAACTCCCCAAGAGGACTCCTAGGATGTGGAGACACCCTAAACTCAGCCAAAACACTCACCCTTGTTTAGGATCTTCTTCTCCCACTTTTACTTTCATACATTATTGTATAGTATGAGTCACTAACCTCCTAGGTTAAGGTTAGGTGCTCTGCTGATTCCTATGCATTAATAATATCATTGTTTTATAACAATCTATGCTTGTTTCTATTCTAAGATGTATCTTCGTTCTTCATCCTAATGAATTGGGAGTGTAAGTTGACCGCCATCCCTATTCTACATGAGTTCTTGCGAGTCTTGACGGGATAGTACTGAACCACAAGCTTGATTATACATCTCTTCGACGACTAATCCATGACTTCATTGGGGACTTGGAGACATTAGTTCAGCCGAGTGATGAGCGGATAATTTGTACGCTTTTTGGCATTGTCTTTAGTATGTTTTTAGTATGATTTAGTTAGTTTTTAGTATATTTTTATTAGTTTTTAGTTAAAATTCACTTTTCTGGACTTTACTATGAGTTTGTGTGTTTTTCTGTGATTTCAAGTATTTTCTGGCTGAAATTGAGGGACCTGAGCAAAAATCTGATTCAGAGACTGAAAAGGACTGCAGATGCTGTTGGATTCTGACCTCCCTGCACTCGAAGTGGATTTTCTGGAGCTACAGAAGCCCAATTGGCGCGCTCTCAACGGTGTTGGAAAGTAGACATCCTGGGCCTTCCAGCAATATATGATAGTTCATACTTTGCTCACTATTTGATGGCCCAAACCGGCGTTCAAAGTCACCTTCAGAATTCCCAGCGTTAAACGCCGGAACTGGCACCAAAGTGGGAGTTAAACGCCCAAACTGGCACAAAAGCTGGCGTTTAACTCCAAGAAGAGTCTCTACACGAGAATGCTTCATTGTTCAGCCCAAGCACACACCAAGTGGGCCCGGAAGTGGATTTTTATGTCTTTTACTCATCTTTGTAATTCTTAAGCTACTAGTTCCCTATAAATAGGACCTATTACTATTGTATTTTCATCTTGGTTTTTCTGGTTCCCTCTCTGGGACCGAAGCCAATGATCACTCTTGTTCTTATGTATTTTCAACGGTGGAGTTTCTACACACCATAGATTAAGGTGTGGAGCTCTGCTGTACCTCGAGTATTAATGCAATTACTATTGTTCTTCTATTCAATTCCGCTTGTTCTTGTTCCAAGATATCACTTGTTCTTCAACTTGATGAATGTGATGATCCATGACACTCATCATCATTCTCACTTATGAACGTGTGACTGACAACCACCTCCGTTCTACCTTAGATTGGGTGAATATCTCTTGGATTCCTGATACACGATGCATGGTTGATCGCCTGACAACCGAGCGCTCGCCTGACAACCGAGCCAGCCATTCCGTGAGATCAGAGTCTTCGTGGTATAGGCCAGAACTGATGGCGGCATTCAAGAGAATCCGGAAGGTCTAACCTTGTCTGTGGTATTCTGAGTAGGATTCAATGATTGAATGACTGTGACGTGCTTCAAACTCGCGATTGTGGGGCGTTAGTGACAGACGCAAAAGAATCACTGGATTCTATTCCGACATGATCGAGAACCGACAGCTGGATAGCCGTGCCGTGACAGGGTGCGTTGAACATTTCCACTGAGAGGATGGGAGGTAGCCACTGACAACGGTGAAACCCTTGCATAAGCTTGCCATGGAAAGGAGTAAGAAGGATTGGATGAAGACAGTAGGAAAGCAGAGAGACGGAAGGGACAAAGCATCTCTATTCGCTTATCTGAAGTTCTCACCAATGAATTGCATAAGTATCTCTATCTTTATCTTTATGTTTTATTCATCATCTATACCCATCTGAGTCTGCCTGACTAAGATTTACAAGGTGACCATAGCTTGCTTCATACCAACAATCTCCGTGGGATCGACCCTTACTCACGTAAGGTTTATTACTTGGACGACCCAGTGCACTTGCTGGTTAGTTGTGCGAAGTTGTGTTTATGCCATGGTATTGAGCACCAAGTCTTTGGAGCCATTACTAGGGATTATTTGAGTTGTGCGGGATTGCAAAGTGTGATTGCAATTTCGTGCACCAAGTTTTTGGCGCCGTTGCCGGGGATTGTTTCGTGTATGGACAACTGACGGTTCATCTTGTTGCTTAGATTAGGTATTTTTCAGAGTTCTTAAGAATGAATTCTAGTGTTTCAAGGTGATGTTCTTATCATCACCAAAGCTGATTGATTATCATCAATTTAGCTCTTGAATGCAATGTCCTGCTGAAGCTTGGCCACACATGTCTAATTCCTTTAGACTGAAGCTTTAGACTAACATTGCATGATTCCTGGAATTCTCATTAAGAATTTTTATACCTTTATTTTCTTTTTCCACTTAATTTTCGAAAAAAATCCAAAAAAAAATTACAAAATCATAAAAACCAAAAAAATACTTTATGTTTCTTATTTGAGTCTAGTGTCTTATTTTAAGTTTGGTGTCTTGCATGCATTGTTTATTTGATCTTGGTTCTATTTTCAAGACAATGATACAGGGAACTGAAGATTCAGTACATGCAATAGAGGAATTATACAGAAAAAGCTGGGCGTTCAAAACGCCCAGTGAAGAAGGCAGACTGGCGTTTAAACGCCAGCCAGGGTGCCTGGTTGGGCGTTTAACGCCCAAAAAGGTAGTGCATTGGGCGTTAAACGCCAGAATGTGCACCATTCTGGGCGTTTAACGCCAGGATGGCACAAGAGGGAAGATTTTGTTTTCAAATCAATTTTTTCAAGTTTTCAAAATTTTTCAGAATCAAATCTTTTTCAAATCATATCTTTTCAATCAAATCTTTTTCAAAATCAATTTCTTTCCTTTTTCAAAAATACTTGCTATCAATTAATGATTTGATTCAACAATTCAAGTATGTTGCCTTTTCTGCTGAGAAAGGTTTAATGTCTGAATCATATCTTTTCTTGTTAGTCAAGTCATTAATTTTTAAAATCAAATCTTTTTAAATTATTTTCAAATCATATCATTTCAATCATATCTTTTTAAAAACCATAACTTTTCAATCATATCTTTTTAATCACATCTTTTTCAAAGAAGTTTTCAATCATATCTTTTTAAATTCTAAATTCAAAATCTTTTTCAAAAATTACTTGATTTCTTTCCCACTCTTGGTTTTCAAAAATCAATTAAAGTTTTTCAAAATGTTTTTTAAAATATTTTTAATTTAATTTTCGAAATTTCTTCCCCTCTTCTCGCATCCTTCTATTTATGGAGTACCCCTCTTCCTCAATGCACAATTCGAACTCTATCTGACTAAGTTCGAATTCTTCTACCCCTTCCTTCTAATTTTCTTTTTCTCTAACACCTCAAGGAATCTCTATACTGTGACATAGAGGATTCCATAGTTTCTTGTTCTCTTCTCTTTCATATGAGCAGGAACAAAGACAAAGGCATTCTTGTTGAAGCTGACCCTAAACCTGAAAGGACCTTGAAGCGAAAGCTAAGAGAAGCTAAGGCACAACTCTCTGTAGAGGACCTAACAGAAGTCTTCAAAGAAGAAGAACCCATGGCAGCCGAAAATAACAACAATGCCAACAATGCAAGGAAGGTGCTGGGTGACTTTACTGCACCTACTCCTGACTTCTATGGGAGAAGCATCTCTATCCCTGCCATTGGAGCAAACAACTTTGAGCTTAAGCCTCAATTAGTTTCTCTAATGCAACAGAATTGCAAATTCCATGGACTTCCATTGGAAGATCCTCATCAGTTCTTAGCTGAATTCTTGCAAATCTGTGACACTGTCAAGACTAATGGGGTTAACCCTGAGGTCTACAGACTTATGCTATTCCCTTTTGCTGTAAGAGACAGAGCTAGGATATGGTTGGACTCACAACCTAAAGAAAGCCTGAACTCTTGGGAAAAGCTAGTCAATGCCTTCTTGGCAAAGTTCTTTCCACCTCAAAAATTGAGTAAGCTTAGAGTGGAAGTCCAAACCTTCAGACAGAAGGAAGGAGAATCCCTCTATGAAGCTTGGGAAAGATACAAACAATTAATCAGAAAGTGTTCCTCTGACATGCTTTCTGAATGGAGCATCATAGGTATTTTCTATGATGGTCTCTCTGAACTGTCCAAGATGTCTTTGGATAGCTCTGCTGGAGGATCTCTTCATCTAAAGAAGACACCTACAGAAGCTCAAGAGCTAATTGAAATGGTTGCAAATAACCAATTCATGTACACTTCTGAAAGGAATCCTGTGAACAATGGGACAAGTCAGAAGAAAGGAGTTCTTGAGATTGATACTCTGAATGCCATATTGGCTCAGAACAAAATATTGACTCAGCAAGTCAATTTAATTTCTCAAAGTCTGTCTGGAATGCAAAATGCACCTGGCAGTACTAAGGATGCTTCATCTGAAGAAGAAGCTTATGATCTTGAGAACCCTTCAATGGAAGAGGTGAATTACATGGGAGAACCCTATGGAAACACCTATAATTCTTCATGGAGAAATCATCCAAATCTCTCATGGAAGGATCAACAGAGACCTCAAAAAGGTTTCAACAACAATAATGGTGGAAGAAATAGGTTTAGCAATGGCAAGCCTTTTCCATCATCTTCTCAGCAACAGACAGAGAATTCTAAGCAGAGCCACTCTGACTTAGCAACCATGGTCTCTGATCTAATCAAAACCACTCAAAGTTTCATGAATGAAACAAGGTCCTCCATTAGAAACTTGGAGGCACAAGTGGGACAGCTGAGCAAGAAAATTACTGAACTCCCTCCTAGTACTCTTCCAAGCAATACAGAAGAAAATCCAAAAGGAGAGTGCAAGGTCATCAACATGGCCGAATTTGGAGAGGAGGAAGAGGCAGTGAACGCCACTGAGGAAGACCTCAATGGACGTCTACTAGCCTCCAATGAGTTCCCTAATGAGGAACCATGGGAATCTGAGGCTCAAAATGAGACCATAGAGATTCCAATGAATCTACTTCTGCCATTCATGAGCTCTGATGAGTATTCTTCCTCTGAAGAGGATGAGTATGTCACTGAAGAGCAAGTTGCTAAATACCTTGGAGCAATCATGAAGCTAAATGACAAGTTATTTGGAAATGAGACTTGGGAGAACAAACCTCCTTTGCTCACCAAAGAACTGGATGACTTGTCCAGGCAGAGATTACCTCAAAAGAGACAAGATCCTGGGAAGTTTTCAATACCTTGTACCATAGGCACCATGACCTTCAAGAAGGCTCTGTGTGACTTAGGGTCAAGTGTAAACCTCATGCCTCTCTCTGTAATGGAGAAGCTAGGGATCTTTGAGGTACAAGCTGCAAGAATCTCACTAGAGATGGCAGACAATTCAAAGAAACAAGCTTATGGACTTGTAGAGGATGTTCTGGTAAAGGTTGAAGACCATTACATCCCTGCTGATTTCATAGTCCTAGAGACTGGGAAGTGCATGGATGAATCCATCATCCTTGGCAGACTGGTGCGCGAAATTGTGAACAATACTTTTTCACAACTAAAATAATCCCCGGTAATGGCTCCAAGAACTTGGTGGCTCAATACCATGGCATTACACAACTTCGCACAACTAACCAGCAAGTGCACTAGGTCGTCCAAGTAATAAACCTTACGTGAGTAAGGGTCGATCCCACGGAGATTGTTAGTATTGAAGCAAGCTATGGTCATCTTGTAAATCTTAGTCAGGCAAACTCAGATGTATATGGTGATGAACGAAAATAACATAAAAGATAAGGATAGAGATACTTATGTATATCATTGGTGTAAGAGCTTCAGACAAGTGTATGAAGATGCCTTCCCTTCCGTCTCTCTGCTTTCCTACTGTCTTCATCCAACCCTTCTTACTCCTTTCCATGGCAAGCTCGTGTAAGGTTTCACTGTTGTCAGCAGCTACCTCCCATCCGCGCAGTGAAAGCTAATGCACACACTCTGTCACAGTGCTGCCAATCACCGGTTTGGTTCCCTCCCCTACCGGAATAGAATAACTCTTTTGCGTCTGTCACTAACGCCCAGTAGGTTACAGGTTTGAAGCACGTCACAGTCATTCAATCATTGAATCCTACTCAGAATACCACAGACAAGGTTTAGACCTTCCGGATTCTCTTGAATGCCGCCATCAGGTCCTGCCTATACCACGAAGATTCCGAAGAATCCAAGAGATATTCACTAAGCCTCGGATGCTTGTAGAACAAGAATGGTTGTCAGTCACCTTGTTCATGGGTGAGAATGGTGATGGGCGTCAATCATCACCTTCATCATGTTGAAGAACAAGTGATATCTTGGATAAAGAACAAGCGGAATTGAATGGAAGAACAATAGTAATTGCATTAATACTCGAGGTACAGCAGAGCTCCACACCTTAATCTATGGTGTGTAGAAACTCCACCGTTGAAAATACATAAGCATAAGGTCTAGGCATGGCCGAATTGCCAGCCTCCCAATGATCTAAGATAGCATAAAACTCAAAGATAGCTACCAAGATGTGTTTCAATACAATAGTAAAAGGTCCTACTTATAGAAAACTAGTACATAGATGAGTAAATGACATAAAAATCCACTTCCGGGCCCACTTGGTGTGTGCTTGGGCTGAGCAATGAAGAAATTTCGTGTAGAGACTCTCCTTGGAGTTAAACGCCAGCTTTAGTGCCAGTTTGGGCGTTTAACTCCCAATTAGATGCCAGTTCCGGCGTTTAACGCTGGAATTTCTTGAGGTGACTTTGAACGCCGGTTTGGGCCATCAAATCTTGGGCAAAGTATGGACTATTATATATTGCTGGAAAGCCCAGGATGTCTACTTTCCAACGCCATTGAGAGCGCGCCAATTGGGCTTCTGTAGCTCCAGAAAATCCACTTCGAGTGCAGGGAGGTCAGAATCCAACAGCATCTGCAGTCCTTTTCAGTCTCTGAATCAGATTTTTGCTCAGATCCCTCAATTTCAGCCAGAAAATACCTGAAATCACAGAAAAACACACAAACTCATAGTAAAGTCCAGAAAAGTGAATTTTAACTAAAAACTAATAAAAATATAATAAAAACTAAACTAAAACTACTAAAAACATACTAAAAACAATGCCAAAAAGTATACAAATTATCCGCTCATCACAACACCAAACTTAAATTGTTGCTTGTCCCCAAGCAACTGAAAATCAAATAAGATAAAAAGAAGAGAATATACTATAGACTCCAAATTATCAATGAAACATAGCTCCAAATTAGATGAGCGGGACTAGTAGCTTTTTGCCTCCGAACAGTTTTGGCATCTCACTTTATTCTTTGAAATTCAGAATGATTGGCTTCTTTAGGAACTCAGAATCCAGATAGTGTTATTGATTCTCCTAGTTAAGTATGATGATTCTTGAACACAGCTACTTATTGAGTCTTGGCCGTGGCCCAAAGCACTCTGTCTTCCAGTATTACCACCGGATACATACATGCCACAGACACATAATTGGGTGAACCTTTTCAGATTGTGACTCAGCTTTGCTAGAGTCCCCAATTAGAGGTGTCCAGGGTTCTTAAGCACACTCTTTTTGCCTTGGATCACAACTTTATTTCTTTCTTTTTCTTTCTTTTTCTCTTTCTCCCTTTTTTCGTTTTTCTCCTTCTTTTTCTCCTTTTTCTCTCTTTTTTTTTTTCACTGCTTTTTCTTGCTTCAAGAATCATTTTTATGATTTTTCAGATCCTCAGTAACATGTCTCCTTTTTCATCATTCTTTCAAGAGCCAACAATTTTAACATTCATGAACCACAAATTCAAAAGACATATGCACTGTTCAAGCATACATTCAGAAAACAAAAGCATTGCCACCACATCAAACTAATTAAGCTAGTTTTAAAGATGAGTTTGAAATCCTGTACTTCTTGTTCTTTTGTGATAAAAACAGTTTTCATTTAAGAAAGGTGATGGATTCATATTCATAGCTTTAAGGCATAGACACTAAGACACTAATGATCATAAGACACAAACATGGATAAACATAAGCATAAAAATTTGAAAAACAGAAAATAAAGAACAAGGAGATTAAAGAACGGGTCCACCTTAGTGATGGCGGCTTGTTCTTCCTCTTGAAGATCCTATGGAGTGCTTGAGCTCCTCAATGTCTCTTCCTTGTCTTTGTTGCTCCTCTCTCATGATCCTTTGGTCTTCTCCAATTTCATGGAGGAGGATGGCATGTTCTTGGTGCTCCACCCTTAGTTGTCCCATGTTAGAACTTAATTTTCCTAGGGAGGTGTTAATTTGCTCCCAGTAGTCTTGTGGAGGAAAGTGCATCCCTTGAGGTATCTCAGGGATTTCTTGATGAGAGGGGTCTCTTGTTTGCTCCATCTTCTTCTTAGTGATGGGCTTGAGGTCATGCCTTCTCAGTTGAACCGGCTTTGGATGCCATAAATGGTTATGGAAAAACAAAAAGCAATGCTTTTACCACACCAAACTTAAAAGGTTTGCTCGTCCTCGAGCAAAAGAAGAAAGAAGAGAGTAGAAGAAGAAGAAATGGGGGAGAGGGAGATGGCTTTGTGTTCGGCCAAAAAGGGGGAGAAGTGGTGGTTTATGAAGGATGGATGTGAGTGGTGAAGAGAAAGAGATGTTGAGGTGATTGGTGAATGGGTGAAGAAGAAGAGAGAGAGTGGTGGGTTGGTGGGGATCCTGTGGGGTCCACAGATCCTGAGGTGTCAAGGAAAAGTCATCCCTGCACCAAATGGCATCAAAATCCACGTTTTGAGCCATTTCTGGCGTTAAACGCCGGCTGGTGCCCATTTCTGGCGTTTAACGCCAGGTTCTAGCCCTTTCCTGGCGTTTAACGCCAGTCTGGTGCCCCTTTCTGGCGTTAACGCCCAGAATGGTGCCAGACTGGGCGTTAAACGCCCACAGCTAGCATTACTGGCGTTTGAACGCCAGCTTCTTCTCCTCCAGGGTGTGCTGTTTTTCTTCCTGTTTTTCATTCTGTTTTTGCTTTTTTTCATTGTTTTTGTGACTTCTTATGATCATCAACCTACAAAAAAGATAAAATAACAAAAGAAAATAGTTAACCATAAAACATTGGGTTGCCTCCCAACAAGCGCTTCTTTAATGTCATTAGCTTGACAGAGGACTCTCATGGAGCCTCAGAAATGCTCAGAACCGTGTTGGAACCTCCCAACACCAAACTTAGAGTTTGGTTGTGGCCTCCCAACACCAAACTTAGAGTTTGACTGTGGGGGCTCTGCTTGGCTCTGTTTTGAGAGAAGCTCTTCATGCTTCCTCTCCATGATGATAGAGGGATATCCTTGTGCCTTAAACACCAAGGATTCTTCATTCACTTGAATGATCAGCTCTCCTCTATCAACATCAATCACAGCCTTTGCTGTGGCTAGGAAGGGTCTGCCAAGGATGATGGATTCATCCATGCACTTCCCAGTCTCTAGGACTATGAAATCAGTAGGAATGTAATGGTCTTCAACCTTAACCAGAACATCCTCTACAAGTCCATAGGCTTGTTTTCTTGAGTTGTCTGCCATCTCTAATGAGATTCTTGCAGCTTGCACCTCAAAGATCCCTAATTTCTCCATTACAGAGAGGGGCATGAGGTTTACACTTGACCCTAAGTCACACAAGGCCTTCTTGAAGGTCATGGTGCCTATGGTACAAGGTATAGAAAACTTCCCAGGATCCTGCCTCTTTTGAGGCAGTTTCTGCCTAGACAAGTCATCCAGTTCTTTGGTGAGCAAAGGTGGTTCTTCCTCCCAAGTCTCATTTCCAAATAACTTGTCATTCAGTTTCATGATTGCTCCAAGGTATTTAGCAACTTGCTCTTCAGTGACATACTCATCCTCTTCAGAGGAAGAATACTCATCAGAGCTCATGAATGGCAGAAGTAATTCCAATGGAATCTCTATGGTCTCATTTTGAGCCTCAGATTCCCATTGTTCCTCATTGGGGAATTTAGAGGAGGTTGGTGCACGCCCATTGAGGTCTTCCTCAGTGGCGTCCACCTCCTCTCTTTCCTCTCCATATTCGGCCATGGTTATGGCTTTGCACTCTCCTTTTGGATTTTCTTCTGTATTACTTGGGAGAGTGCTAGGAGGGAGTTCAGAAATTTTCTTGCTCAGCTGTCCCACTTGTCCTTCCAAATTTCTGATGGAGGACCTTGTTTCATTCATGAAACTTTGGGTGGTTTTGATTAGATCAGAGACCATTGTTGCTAAGTCAGAAGTACTCTGCTTAGAACTCTCTGTCTGTTGCTGAAAAGATGATGGAAAAGGCTTGTTATTGCCAGGCCTATTTCTTCCACCATTATTGTTGTTGAAACCTTGTTGAGGTCTCTCTTGATTCTTCCATGAGAAATTTGGGTGATTTCTCCATGAAGAATTATAGGTGTTTCCATAGGGTTCTCCTAGGTAATTCACCTCTTCCATGGAAGGGTTCTCAGGATCATAAGCTTCTTCCTCAGATGAAGCATCCTTAGTACTGCTTGGTGCATTTTGCATTCCAGACAGACTTTGAGAAATCAAATTGACTTGTTGAGTCAATATTTTTCTGAGCCAGTATGGCATTCAGAGTATCAATCTCAAGAACTCCTTTCTTCTGACTTGTCCCATTGTTCACAAGATTCCTTTCAGAAGTGTACATGAATTGGTTATTTGCAACCATTTCAATTAGCTCTTGAGCCTCTGCAGGCGTTTTCTTCAGATGAGAGATCCTCCAGCAGAGCTATCCAAAGACATCTTGGATAGTTCAGATAGACTATCATAGAAGATACCTATGATGCTCCATTCAGAAAGCATGTCTAAGGGACTCTTCTGATTAATTGTTTGTATCTTTCCCAAGCTTCATAGAGGGATTCTCCATCCTTCTGTCTGAAGTTTGGACTTCCACTCTAAGCTTACTCCATCTTTGTGGTGGAAAGAACTTTGCCAAGAAGGCATTGACTAGCTTTTCCCAAGAGTCCAGGCTTTCTTTAGGTTGAGAATCCAACCATATTCTAGCTCTGTCTCTTACAGCAAAAGGGAATAGCATCAGTCTGTAGACCCTCAGGGTTAACCCCATTAGTCTTGACTGTGTCACAGATTTGCAAGAACTCAGCTAAAAACTGATGAGGATCTTCCATTGGAAGTCCATGAAACTTGCAATTCTGTTGCATTAGAGAAACTAATTGAGGCTTAAGCTCAAAGTTGTTTGCTCCAATGGCAGGGATAGAGATGCTTCTCCCATAGAAATCAGGAGTAGGCAGTAAAGTCACCAAGCACCTTCCTTGCATTGTTGGCATTGTTGTTGTTTTCGGCGGCCATTTGTTCTTCTTCCTTGAAGAATTCGGTCAGGTGCTCTAAAGAGAGTTGTGCCTTGGCTTCTCTTAGCTTTCGCTTCAAGGTTCTCTCAGGTTCAGGGTCAGCTTCAACAAGAATGCCTTTGTCTCTGCTCCTGCTCATATGAAAGAGAAAAGAAACAGAAAGTGTGGAATCCTCTATGTCACAGTATAGAGATTCCTTGAGATGTCAGAGGAAAAGAGAAATAGAAAGAAGAAGGAGAAGGAGAATTCGAACTTTACTTAGATAAGGTTCGAATTGTGCATTAAGAAGGAGGTACTCCATAAATAGAAGGATGTGGGAAGGAGGGAAGTAATTTTTCAAAAATTAGTTAAAATATTTTGAAAACATTTTTGAAAAACACTAATTGATTTTCGAAAATAAAGTGGAAAAGAAATCAAGTGATTTTGAAAAAGATTTTTAAATTAGAAGTCAAAAAGATTTGATTGAAAACTATTTTGAAAAAGATGTGGTTAAAAGATTTAATTGAAAAGTTATGGTTTTAAAAAGATGTGATTGAAAAGATATGATTTGAAAACAATTTTAAAAGATATGATTTGAAAACAATTTGAAAAGATATGATTTTAAAAATTAATGACTTGCCTAACAAGAAAAGATATGATTCAAACATAAAACCTTCCTCAACAGAAAAGGCAACAATTTTGAGATGTTCAATCAATCATTAATTGTTAGTAAGTATCTTTTAAAAAGGAAAGAAATTGATTTTGAAAACATTTGATTGAAAAGATATGATTTGAAAAAGATTTGATTTGAAAAACTAAGAAAAAATTGATTTGAAAACAAAATCTTCCCCCTAGCACCATCCTGGCGTTAAACGCCCAGAATGGTATACATTCTGGCGTTTAACGCCCAAAATGCTACCTCTTTGGGCGTTAAACGCCCAACCAGGTGCCCTGGCTGGCGTTTAAACGCCAGTCTGCCTTCTTCACTGGGCATTTTTGAATGCTCAGCTTTTTCTGTGTAATTCCTCTGCAGTATGTTCTGAATCTTCAATTCTTTGTATCATTGACTTGAAAAGACACAAATTAAAATTATTTTTGGATTTTTTTTTTGTTTTTTTTATTTTTATAATCAAATGCAACAAGAATCAATTAACAATGCATGCAGACACCAAACTTAGCAGTTTGTGTGCTACTGACACTATATGAGACACACAAAATACTTCAAGTCAATAGAATTCAAAGATCAAAACAAAGAAATATGCATGGATTCGAAAATTATAACAAAAACATGCATTTGACACCAAACTTAGGATGAGACACTAAACTTAAGCAAGAAAATATTTTTGGTCTTTTTATGATTTTGTAATTTTTTTGTGTTTTTCGAAAATTAAATGGGAAGGTATCAAAATTCTTAATGAGAATTCCAGGAATCAGTGCAATGCTAGTCTAAGACTCCGGTCCAGGAATTAGACATGGCTTCACAGCCAGCCAAGCTTTCAAAGAAAGCTTCGGTCCAAAACACTAGACATGACCAAAGGTCAGCCAAATCTTAGCAGATCACTGCTCCAAGAGCAAAATTGATGAGAATCAACAAGCTCTTGTGGTGATAAGTTGAAACCTCGGTCCAATCAGATTAGACATGGCTTCTCAGCCAGCCAGATTTCAACAAATCATCATGAACTCTAGAATTCATCTTCAAGAATTTCGAAAAAAATTAATACCTAATCTAAGCAACAAGATGAACCGTCAGTTGTCCAGCCTAAACAATCCCGGGCAATAACACCAAGAACTTGATGTTGTTGCCGGATCTTGGCACTGATGTTACCAAAGCTTGCTCAAAACTTGAACAATCCCCGGCAACGGCGCCAAAAACTTGGTGCGCGAAATTGTGAACAATACATTTTCACAACTCAAATAATCCCCGGTAATGGCTCCAAGAACTTGGTGGCTCAATACCATGGCATTACACAACTTCGCACAACTAACCAGCAAGTGCACTGGGTCGTCCAAGTAATAAACCTTACGTGAGTAAGGGTCGATCCCACGGAGATTGTTAGTATTGAAGCAAGCTATGGTCATCTTGTAAATCTTAGTCAGGCAAACTCAGATGTATATGGTGATGAACAAAAATAACATAAAAGATAAGGATAGAGATACTTATGTATATCATTGGTGTAAGAGCTTCAGACAAGTGTATGAAGATGCCTTCCCTTCCGTCTCTCTGCTTTCCTACTGTCTTCATCCAACCCTTCTTACTCCTTTCCATGGCAAGCTCGTGTAAGGTTTCACTGTTGTCAGCAGCTACCTCCCATCCCCGCAGTGAAAGCTAATGCACACACTCTGTCACAGTGCTGCCAATCACCGGTTTGGTTCCCTCCCCTACCGAATAGAATAACTCTTTTGCGTCTGTCACTAACGCCCAGTAGGTTACGGTTTGAAGCACGTCACAGTCATTCAATCATGAATCCTACTCAGAATACCACAGACAAGGTTTAGACCTTCCGGATTCTCTTGAATGCCGCCATCAGGTCCTGCCTATACCACGAAGATTCCGAAGAATCCAAGAGATATTCACTAAGCCTCGGATGCTTGTAGAACAAGAATGGTTGTCAGTCACCTTGTTCATGGTGAGAATGGTGATGGGCGTCAATCATCACCTTCATCATGTTGAAGAACAAGTGATATCTTGGATAAAGAACAAGCGGAATTGAATGGAAGAACAATAGTAATTGCATTAATACTCGAGGTACAGCAAGCTCCACACCTTAATCTATGTGTGTAGAAACTCCACCGTTGAAAATACATAAGCATAAGGTCTATGGCACTAAGATAGCTACCGAATGTGCCAGCCTCCCAATGATCTAAGATACAAACTCAAAGATAGCTACCAAGATGTGTTTCAATACAATAGTAAAGGTCCTACTTATAGAAAACTAGTACATAGATGAGTAAATGACATAAAATCCACTTCCGGGCCCACTTGGTGTGTGCTTGGGCTGAGCAATGAAGAAATTTCGTGTAGAGACTC